>NC_089222.1:122927129-123248580 GCF_963924675.1 Phocoena phocoena | reverse complement strand
CTCCAAGAAAAAAAACATGTCTGACTCAAGCTCAAAAATGCAAAAGTTGCTAACAGTCTCCTGAAATGGCTGCTTATAAAACATTAAGACCCATTCAGCAAACTGCTACGTGTCTAGAGTGCTAAATTAATTCCATCAGTGGATTTTACCGCAACCAGTAAATTGTTGAGCAAAAAGTTCATAGATAAAAAAAAGAATCAAGGAAGCATTAAAACCTGGGTTGGTTTCCAGAAGGACTAACAAGAGACGTATCTGTGGATAAAAAGCATGAAGAAATAATTTATTTTCTTCACTGATATATGTCCAGTGCCTACAACAGCTCCTGGAGGATGATAAGGATTCAATAAATATCTATTGAATGAATGTGTAAAAGTAAAAACAATGGAGCAGGGCTGATTACTTAAGGGAAGGAGAATGAGGATAAGCATTGCTTATATTATTTATTGTCTTTTTATTGAAATCCACATCCAAGATCAAGCCAGAATTAAATGTTCATTTAAATCATCTTTTGGAGAAATTTTACAAGAATTGTTACTTAAATAGTATTTTACAGTTAAGTGATATGAGCCTTGTTTCAATGTACTTAATACTCTGCTGCATATTAAATAAAACAAAAGATAATGTCACTTAAACTGACTTACAGACAGTCATCTAGGCATCTTGTCCTTGTTAAAAATGTACCCAGGTAAGCCAGGATGAGGGCATGTATGGGGCCCTCTGATCCATCTATGGAATTTCTCCAGACTCATCTAAAACCTCAGTGCCTTACTTGTTATTGCTGTCTTCCTTGGTTTCTCTGCTCCATTTTTGGCTTTATATCCTGCTTACCCATCTACTTTCAGTATGTTGGATTTGCAGTCCAGTTTTGTACTGTCTTTACCAGCTTTGATATTGACCCCATCCCTTTCTTACTACTTCAGAGCATGTCTTCTGATATTTCACAATGACCTCATACCTACTACCATAACTGCCCCCTGCCTGGATCCTGTACCGGTTTTCTCTTCCTTGTTCTCATAACTGTTTCCATAACACTAATAAAAGACTATTGAGACCAGACCCAGAATTGTGAACCTAGTAATGCTCCTAAATGTAGCACTTATACTGAAGGGCTGGGGTAATTCTAAAATGAATTGTAGTGCTATTTAATTCATCAGAGCTCAAACAGCATTGTCTTAAAACCCTTGAGGATTTTTAAAAATTGAAGTATAATTGGTTTACAATGTTGTGTTAGTTTCAGGTATACAGCAAAGTGATTAATTTATATATATATATATATATATATTATTTTTTCAGGTTCTTTTCCCCTATAGACTATTATGAAATATTGAAGAGTTCCCTGTGCTATACAGTAGGTCCTTGTTGCTTACCTATTTTATATATAGTAGTGTATGTATGTTAATCCAAATTATGAGGATCTGTTTTTACCTTATCCCTGAAATAGATCATCCATATTTAAGAATCTAGTGGTACTGAGAAACCAGTACTAATACAGGTTGCAGAGGGAGGATGGAAAATGCTGTAAGGAGGAACCAGGACTATGGCAACTTCCATGAAGACTGCTACTTGAATACACTCTTTACTGCTGCCGTTATTAAAAGAATAATTATACCCAACGCATCTTGAAAGTAGCAGGTGGAAATATTAAGGACTGGGTATAAAACTCAAAATTCATTGTTCATACAAGAAATAAAATCAATCTTCAGAAAATTTAACCTTTAAGTATATCATCTTCAAATTACAGGTGGTGTCTCAAGAAAGTATCACAGTAACCCTTAAGTATAGTAAATTAGGTTCACTTAATATTAGAAAGACCAAAGTGTTGTCTAATTCACTGTTTCTCTCTTAACTCTGTTTATTTGAATACATCATTTGGTAGATTTGCAGGAAGACGTTTTTCTTCTTTGAAATCAAAAGTCCTAATAATCGTAATTATTTATAAGGCTTTTATTCGTGGGTCTCCTTTTACTTACAAACAAATACACAGTAGTAAACTAAACATTTTATTCTCCATACAATCATCATGTGTATTCCATAGTCACTAATCAAAGGGATGAGAGAATTTAGACATAACATATGAGTCTGACTCTCTAAAATTACAAATGAAAAAAAAAAATTGATGCTGAGAAAGATTAAATGACCTGCCCAAATTCACTGAGCTTAAAGAGCAAAATTATCACTTGAATCCAGAGTAATAATTTTTGTGCTATAGAAAGCTTAAAAATGGAAAACTGCAAGATCCATTTCCTAATCATTACATAATATAATTCTGTAATTTATTTTCTAAATGAAGTGTGAGAGTATTCCCCGTTAAGATATTCTTTAAAAGTTAAATTCTATTCTAGTGATTTCAGAGGAGCAGTTTTATTTATTGGTGACTCTAATGCCATTATTATATATGAATAGATTCCTATCTTCTTAATTCAGCTTTCATCTCTAATTACCAAAATAACTATAGTTACCAATGCCAAAAACTGAATTAAAAGTGTAAAACTGAGGCAAATCATCACGGGCTGAAAATTTATTGGCTAAAATTCAAAAATAAAAGAGGTTTTATATATTTTTTAAATGTGTCTGATCAACAAAATAATAAATAAAAAGAAATTGGCTCTAATCAACTCTTTATTTCTTTTGTTTGCTTTTTTTTTTTTTTTTTTGCAGTACGTGTGCCTCTCACTGTTGTGGCCTCTCCCGTTGCAGAGCATAGGCTCAGGACGCGCAGGCTCAGCGACCATGGCTCACGGGCCCAGCAGCTCCACGTCATGTGGGATCTTCACGGACCGGAGCACAAGCCCATGTCCCGTGCATTGGCAGGCGGACTCTCAACCACAGCACCACCAGGGAAGCCCTAACTCTATTTCTTTTTATACATCTTTATTGGAGTATAATTGCTTTACAAAGGTGTGTTAGTTTCTACTGTATAGAAAAGTGAATCAACTATAGGTATACATATATCCCCATATCCCCTCTGTCTTGCGTCTCCCTCCCACACTCCCTATCCTATCCCTCTAGGTGGTCACAAAGGACCGAACTGACCTCCCTGTGCTATGCGACTGCTTCTAACTAGCTATCTATTTTACATTTAGTAGTGTATATATGTACATGCCACTCCCTAACTTCGTCCCAGCTTACCCTTCCCCCTCCCTGTGTCCTCAAGTCCATTCTGTATGTCTGTGTCTTTATTCCTGTCCTGCCCCTACGTTCTTCAGAACCTTTTTTTTTTGGGATTCCATATATATGTGTTAGCATATGGTGTTTGTTTTTCTCTTTCTGACTTACTTCACTCTGTGTGAAAGACTCTAGGTCAATCCACCTCACCACAAATAGCACAATTTTATTTCTTTTTATGGTTGAGTAATATTTCATTGTATATATGGGCCACATCTTCTTTATCCATTCATCTGTCGATGGACACTTAGGTTGATTCCATGTCATGGCTATTGTAAATAGTGCTGCAATGAACATTGTGGTATATGACTCTTTTTGAATTTTGGTTTTCTTAGGGTATTTGCCCAGTAGTGGTCCCAGTAGTGGGACCCAGTAGTGGGTCATATGGTAGTTCTATTTTTAGTTTTTTAATGAACCTCCATACTATTCTCCATAGTGGCTGTATCAATTTACATTCCCACCAACAGTGCAAGAGGGTTTCCTTTTCTCCACACCCTCTCCAGCATTTGTTGTTTGTAGATTTTTGATGATGGCCATTCTGACCGGTGTGAGGTGATACCTCACTGTGGTTTTGATTTGCATTTCTCTAATGATTAGTGATGTTGAGCATCCTTTCATGTGTTTGTTAGCAATCTGTATATCTTATTTGGAGAAATGTCTATTTAGGTCTTCTGCCTATTTCTGGATTGGATGTTTTTTGTATATATATATATATATATATATATATATATATATATATATATTGAGCTGCATGAGGTGCTTGTGTATTTTAGAGATAAATCATTTGTCAGTTGCTTCATTTCCAAATATTTTCTCCCATTCTGAGGGTTGTCTTTTTGTCCTGCCTATGGTTTCCTTTGTTGTACAAAAGATTTTAAGTTTCATTAAGTCCCATTTGTTTATTTTTGTTTTTATTTCCATTTCTCTAGGAGGTGGGTCAAAAAGGATCTTGCTGTGATTTATGTCATAGAGTGTTCTGCCTATGTTTTCCTCAAAGAGTTTTATAATATCTGGCCTTACATTTAGGTCTTTAATTCATTTTGAGTTTATTTTTGTTTCAGGTGTTAGGGATTGTTCTAATTTCATTCTTTTACATGTAGCTGTCTCGCTTCCCCAGCACCACTTCTTGAAGAGGCTGTGTTTTCTCCATTGTATATCTTGCCTACTTTATCAAAGATAAGGTAACCATATGTGCATGGGTTTATCTCTGGGCTTTCTATCCTGTTCCATTGATTTATATTTCTGTGTTTGTGCCAGTACCATACTGTCTTGATTACTGTAGCTTTGTAGTATAGTCTGAAGTCTGGGAACCTGATTCTTTCAGCTCCATTTTTATTTCTCAAATTTGTTTTGGCTATTTGGGGTCATTTGTGCATCCATAAAAATTGTGAAATTATTGTTCTAGTTCTGTGAAAAATGCCATTGGTAGGTTAACAGGGATGGCATTGAATCTATAGATTGCTTTGGGTAGAAGAGTCATTTTCACAATGTTGATTCTTCCAATCCAAGAACATGGTATATACCTCTCCATCTGTTTGTATCATCTTTAATTTCTTTCATCAGTGCCTTATAGTTTACTGCATACAGGTCTTTTGTCTCCTTAGGTAGGTTTATTCCTGGGTATTTTATTCATTTTGCTGCAGTAGTAAATGGGAGTGTTTCCTTAATTTCTCTTTCAGATTTTTAATCATTAGTGTATAGGAATGCAAGAGATTTATGTGCTTTAATTTTGTATCCTGCTACTTTACCAAATTCATTGATTAGCTCTAGTAGTTTTCTGGTAGCATCTTTAGGATCCTCTATGTATAGTATCATGTCATCTGCAAAGAGTGACAGTTTTATTGCTTTTTTTCTGATTTAGATTCCTTTTTCTTCTCTTATTGCTGTGACTAATAATTCCAAAACTATGTTGAATAATAGCGGTGAGAGTGGGCAGTCTTGTCTTGTTCCTGATCTTTGTGGAATGGTTTCACTTTTTCACCATTAAGAACGACATTGGCTGTGGGTTTGTCATATGTGGCCTTTATTATGTTGGAGTAGGTTCCCTTTATGCCAACTTTCTGGAGAGATTTTATTGTAGATAGGTGTTGAATTTTGTTGAAAGCCTTTTCTGCATCTATTGAGATGATCAAAGGTTTTTATCCTTCATCTTGTTAATATGGTTTATCACTTTGATTGATTTGCATATATTGAAGAATCCTTGCATTCCTAGGATAAACCCCACTTGATTGTGATGTATGATCCTTTTAATGTGCTGTTGGATTCTGTTTGCTAGTATTTTGTTGAGGATGTTTGCATCTATGTTCAACAGTGATATTGGCCTGTAGTTTTCTTTCTTTGAGACATCTTTGATTTTGGTATCAGGGTGATAGTGGCCTCTTAGAATGAGTTTGGGAGTGTTCCTACCACTGATATATTTTAGAAGGGTTTCAGAAGGATAGGTGTTAGCTCTTCTCTAAATATTTGATAGAATTCGCTTGTGAATCCATCTGATCCTGGGCTTGTGTTTGTTGGAAGATTTTTAATCATTGTTTCAATTTCAGTGCTTCTGATTGGTCTGTTTATATTTTTTTATTTCTTCCTGGTTCAGTCTCAGATGGTTGTACCTTACTAAGAATTTGTCCATTTCTTCCAGGTTGTCCATTTTATTGGCATAGAGTTGCTTATAGTAATCTCTCATGATCCTTTGTATTTTTGCAGTGTCAGTTGTTACATTTTTTTCATTTCTAATTCTGTTAATTTGAGTCTTCACCCTTTTTTTCTTGATGAATCTGGCTAATGGTTTATCAATTTTGTTTGTCTTCTCAAAGAACCAGCTTTTGGTTTTATGGATCTTTGCTACTGTTTCCTTGATTTTTTTCATTTATTTCTGATCTGATCTTTAGATTTCTTTCCTCTGGTAACTCTGGGTTTTTTTTTGTCTTCTTTGTCTAATTGCTTTAGGTGTAAACTTAGGTTGTTTTTCTGAGATTTTTCTTGTTTCTTGAGGTAGGATTGTATTGCTATTAATTTTCCTCTTAGAACTGTTTTTGCTGCATCCCATAGGTTTTGGGTCGTCATGTTTTCATTGTCACTTGTCTCTAGGTATTTTTTGATTTCCTCTTTGATTTATTCAGTAACCTTTTGGTTATTAAGTAGTGTATTATTTAGCCTCCATGTGTTTGCATTTTTTACAGTTTTGGTTTTTTCTTCCTGTAGTTGATATCTATTCTTATAGTGTTGTGGTCAGAATTGATACAATTTCAATTTTCTTAAATTTACCAAGCCTTGATATGTGACCCAAGATATGATCTATCCTGGAGAATGTTCCATGAGCACTTGAGAAAAATTTGTATTCTGTTGTTTTTAGATGGAATGTCGTATAAATATCAATTAAGTCCAACTTGTTTAATGTATCATTTAAAGCTTGTGTTTCCTTATTTATTTTCATTTTGGATGATCTGTCCATTGGTGAAAGTGGGGTGTTAAAGTCCCCTACTATGATTGTGTTACTGTCAATTTCCCCTTTTATGGCTGTTAGCATTTGCCGTATGTATTGAGGTGCTCCTATATTGGGTGCATAAATATTTACAATTGTTATATCTTCTTCTTGGATCACTCCCTTGATCATTATGTAGTGTCCTTCTTTGTCTCTTGTAATAGTCTTTATTTTACAGTCTATTTTGTCTGATATGGGAATTGCTTATCCAGCTTTCTTTTGGTTTCCAATTGCATGGAATATGTTTTTCCATCCCCTCACTTTCAGTCTGTATGTGTCCCTAGTTCTGAAGTCGTTCTCTTGTAGACAGCATGTATGTGGATGTTGTTTTTGTGTCCATTCAGCCAGTCTATGTCTTTTGGTTGGAGTATTTAATCTATTTACATTTAAGGTAATTATTGATATGTATCCTCCTATTCCCATTTTCTTAATTGTTTTAAGTTTGTTATTGTAGATCTTTTCCTTCTCTTGTGTTTCCTGCCTAGAGGAGTTCCTTTACCATTTGTTTTAAAGCTTGTTTGGTGGTGTTGAATTCTCTCAGCTTTTGCTTTTCCATAAAGGTTTTAATTTCTCCATCAAATCTGAATGAGATCCTTGCTGGGTAGAGTAATCTTGGTTGTAGGTTTTTCCCTTTTATCACTTTTAATGTCCTACCACTCCCTTCCGGCTTGCAGAGTTTCTGCGGAAAGTTCAGTTGTTAACGTTATGGGGATTCCCTTGTATGTTATTTGTTGTTTTTCCCTTGCTGCTTTTAATATTTTTTCTTTGTATATAATTTTTGATAACTTAATTAATATGTGTCTTGTCGTATTTCTCCTTGGATTTATCCTGTATGGGATTTTCTGTGCTTCCTGGACTTGATTGACTATTTCCTTTCCCACATTAGGAAAGTTTTCAACTATAATCTCTTCAAATATTTTCTCAGTCTATTTTTCTCTTCTTCTTCTAGGACCCCTATAATTCAAATGTTGTTGCATTTAATGTTGTCCCAGAAGTCTCTGAGACTGTCCTCAATTCTTTTCATTCTTTTTTCTTTATTCTGCTCTGCAGTAGTTACTTTCACTATGTTATCTTCCAGGTCACTTATCCATTCTTCTGCCTCAGTTATTATGCTATTGATTCCTTCTAGAGAATTTTTAATTTCATTTATTGTGTTGTTCATCATTGCTTGTTTGCTCTTTAGTACTTCTAGGTCCTTGTTAAATGTTTCCTATATTTTCTCCATTCCATTTCCAAGATTTTGGATCATCTTTACTGTCATTACTCTGAACTCTTTTTCAGGTAGACTGCCTATTTCCTATTCATTTGGTCTGGTGGGTTTTTACCTTGCTCCTTCATCTGCTGCATATTTCTCTCTCTTCTCATTTTGCTTAACTTACTGTGTTTGGGGTGTCCTTTTCACAGGTTGCAAGTTCGTAGTTCCCATTGTTTTTGGTGTGTGCCCCCAGTCAGTAAGTTTGGATCAGTGGGTTTTATAGGCTTCCTGGTGGAGGGGACTGGTGCCTGTGTTCCGATGGATGAAGCTGGATCTTGTCTTTTTGGTTGTGTGGACCGTGTCCAGTGGTGTGTTTAGGGGCATCTAGGAACTTATTATGAATTTAGGCAGCCTCTCTGCTAAGGGGTGTGGTTGTGTTCCTGTCTTGCTAGTTGTTCGGCATGGGGTGTTCAGCACTGGAACTTGCTGGTCATTGAGTGGAGCTGGGTCTTAGCGTTGAGATGGAGATCTCTTGGAGAGCTCTTGCCAATTACTATCATGAGGGGCCAGGAGGTCTCTGATGGACCGATGTCCTGAACTCGGATGTCCCACCTCAGAGGCTCAGGCCTGACACCCGGCCAGTGCACCAAGACCCTGTCAGCCACACAGCTCAGAAGAAAAGGAAGAAAAGAAAAAAAAGGAAAATAAATAAATAAAGAAAAATAAGTTAAATAAAATTATTAGAATAAAAATATTATTAAAATAAAAATATAGAAAAGTAATTTAAAAAAAAAAGAAGAGGGCAACCAAACCAATAAACCAATCCACCAGTGATAACAATCACTAAAAACTATACTAAAAAAAATGGACAGACTGAACCCTAGGACAAATGGGAAAAGCTAAGCTGTACAGACAAAATCACACAGACACATATGCATACATATTCACAAAAAGAGAAAAAGGAAAAAAAATATATATATATTTAAAAAAAGGAAGAGAGCAACCAAATCAATAAACAAATCTACCAATGATAAGAAGCTCTAAATACTAAACTAAGATAAACATAAAACTAGAAAAAAATTAGATGCAGAAAGCAAACCCCAAGTCTACCTTTGCGCCCAAAGTCCACTGCCTCAGTTTTGGGATGATTCATTGCCTATTCAGGTATTCCACAGATGCAGGGAACATCAGGTTGATTGTGGAGATTTAATCCACTGCTCCTGAGGCTGCTGGGAGAGATTTCTCTTTCTCTTCTTTGTTCTCACAGCTCCTGGGGTTCAGCTTTGGATTTGGCCCCGCCTTTGCATGTATGTTACCCTCTGGCATATGTTCTTCACCCAGACAGTAGGGAGTTAAAGGAGCGGCTGATTCAGGGCCTCTGGCTCTCTCAGGCTGGGGGAGGGAGGGGTACGGTAGTTATAACTGCAATGTGGGACAAGGCTGCTGCGGCAGAGGCTGGCGTGACGTTGCAACAGCTTGAGACATGTCGTGTGTTCTTCCGGGGAAGTTGTCCCTGGATCACGGGACCCTGGCAATGGCACGCTGCACAGGCTCCCGGGAGGGGAGGTGTTGATAGTGACCTGTGCTTGCACAGAGGCTTCTTGGTGGCTGCAGGAGCAGCCTTAGCTTTCATGCCAGGCTCTGGTGTCTGTACTGATAGCCACGTCTGAAGCTAGTTTAGGCAGTTCTCTGAATCCCCTCTCCTCACGCACCTCAAAGCAATAGTCTCTTGCCTCTTAGGAAAGTCCAGACTTTTTCTTCGACTCCCTCCTGGCGAGCTGTGGTGCACTAGCACCGTTCAGGCTGTGTTCACGCAGCCAACCCCATTCCTCTCCCTGGAATCTGACCTCCGAAGCCCGCCCGAGTCTCAGCTCCCAGCCCCCGCCCAGTCTGGCAGGTGAGCAGACAAGCCTCTAGGGCTGGTGAGTGCTGGTTGGCACCGATCCTTTGTGCAGGAATCTCTCCGCTTTGCCCTCTGCACCCCTGTTGCTGTGCTCTCTTCCATGGCTCCAAAGCTTCCGCACCCCCCGCCCAGCCCCCATCTCCGCCAGTGAAGGGGCTTCCTAGTGTGTGGGAACTTTTCCTCCTTCACAGCTCCCTCCCAGAGGTGCAGGTCCCGTCCCTATTCTTTGTCTCTGTTTATTCTTTTTTCTTTTGCCCTACCCAGATACGTGGGGAGTTTCTTGCCTTTTGGGAGGTCTGAGGTCTTCTGCCAGCATTCAGTAGGTGTTCTGTAGGAGTTGTTCCACGTGTAGATGTATTTCTGATGTATCTTTGGGGAGGAAGTTGATCTCCACGTCTTACTCCTCTGCCATCTTGAAGGTCCTCCTCTCCAATTCTTTAAGCATAAGGCAAAGAGAGAAAATAGGAGTTAGATTGAGATTTAATACAGTTAGGTAGTTCAGAAAGCATTATATTAATAGTGCTTTATAATATACTTGTTTTTGGTAACATATAGAATTACTTGCTTTATTATAGGTGCTTACTAGATTTCGATTATAAAGGAAAATTAAATTTGGATAGTCTATGATTAAAATGACTATGCTCTTACCACGATGGCTATAATATAATGAATAAAAACAGCATGGGGTAAAAAATAATTATAGTATAATATAAAGTATGTGCCATATCTAAAGCTAGAGAACATACTCATACTCACTTTTGTTGGTTTGAAAAGTTGGGAGCTTCCTGGTTGAAAGGAGAGAAAGTAGTCTGAAGAAAGTGGCAGACCACTCCAGATTGGTAAATGTCAGGTTTAATAAGCAAGGAAACTTACATATAAGGCTTGTCTTGGGTGACCTGCAAGATGAGTAGATCTTTGCACCAGCTCGCCAGAATATTAAAAGTTTATATAGAGGCCATATCTGAGTTCAGTCATGTATACAGTACAGATGGTCTCAACAGTACCTTGTTATCTCAAGGCTGCATCCTTGAAAATGGCTCCCCTGTGTGAAAGGTGGACCAATGTACATTCCAAGGACCGGGAGAGGTGAGCGCCTTCTGATTGCCTGAGTTCAGCTCCAGGGTCAGCCCAGTGGTATTGTCTTCTTGATAACCTCCTCCAACAACGTTCATTAACAACTTGGTAAATATCCAACAGCTAACACACGCTGAATTAAGTCCTTTATACACATCATCCAATTTATTTCTCAAGGAAATTTTATGAGACCTGTTTTTATTCCCATGTCATAGATGAGAAACCTGAGGACAAAGAGCTTTAGCAGCTAGACAAGATCACAGAGTCATGAGCTGTGGTTTGGACCCAGACCTCCTTAACCACAAAAACCGGTATGTCAGTCAGTTTACATCTCCTTGGCATATAATGCACTCACAAGCCACTTACTAAAGGCTCTTAAGAAAACAAAGAAGTTTTTAAAAAGGAAAAGGGAGAAAATTTTGAGGAACGTCCCTACAGATTACAATTTTGATATACTTAGTTGACCTAAATGAGAAAACCATAAATTAAATTAACAAAACTTCTAGATAGATATCTTAATATTTAAAAAGGTTCACAATGTTAGTCTGTTGATCTCTGACAGTTATCAAGTTTTGAAACATTAATTATGACACAGACAATATATATCTTTATATAAAATTTGTAATTTTAGAAACTATTATTTTACTGGTTGGCCACAATTCGAAATAATGTACAAATAAATAATAATACCCGATGTGCTGTTAAATAAATATTAATGATGGTACATCTTTATATATAGAGAGATGACATTTAATACTTTTATTTTGTGCATGCTGGATTTATTTATTACTTATAAGTATCTTAGCATGTATTTAAGTGTCCCTAAGTCATGATGTTTAATTTTTTTTTAGTGTATGGCATAATAAATTGTAGTACACATAATAAAAGGAAAATAACTGGCTCCCTTGTTACCAAAAAAAAAGGCTTTCTTATGAACAGCTTAAAAGCACAAAAATGCTTGGAAGAGTTTCTTAAAATATTCTGGTGGAAGGAGGATGAAAGAAGCCCTTATTTATACTCTGTGGGTCTGAGTGTTTGTAGGAAATTCTCTTCTTGCAACATTTTGAGTAATTTTCTGAAGTGTTCGTGAGCCAAATTACTGATCTTCATGAAGATGAGTAATTATCCAAACAGAATGCTTCCTTGTGAATACTGCAAACACAATTAAAGAGGCACTAACATAAATTATGCTCCAGTATACCACCATGTTCCTTTTCTTTTCAGTTGGTAAAGAAATTTTGAACACGGTCACAGAATGTATTACTGGTACTATTTTAGTTCTAACATCTTTAAAAAGCAGTTGCATTCAAGATAAATTTGGTCTGATAATAAAGTAGCAGAAGCCATGTTGCTACATAGTATCACCATAAGGCTTCAATCACGCTGAGATGACCACTGCATTTGGGAAAGCTGTCAGGGTTTGTGTTGGTTTGACTTACCTGTCTAATGTAGATCGCAATTATGCCCACGGGGTGGGAAATATGACGAACTTTGTGTTCTGACAGCACCTGGTGCACTGTTGGATTTTCACTAAGTGTTGAATAGTAATCTACAGAAATCAATTTAATAATAGCAAAATAGGCCTTTATGCAGTGAAATTATTAGTTTTTTTTTTATCTCTAGGAATTACTGGAAAAAATTCTAACTTAGCAAATAATGGGTTTTACTTAGCATGATTCTGTCCTACAGGAGAATGCCATGTGTCTCCAGAGTTCATTTTCTGCCTGTAATAGATAAGAACAAAGCAGTGAACTCTGAAATGAATTAAGTGCAAATAGAAGAGGGAAAAAGCATGGTCCACATGCCATTCTGTTTTGGTATGTTCTCTGAAAAGGTTGGCATGGATGTTCAGGAAGCAGATGCAGCCTTTTAGGTAATCTGTGTGCCATGAGCTGGCCTCTTATAGCTTGTAGCCAATGAGAGTATGTAAAGAGCTTGCCCCAGGATCATAAGACTCTATAGTTCCAGGGCCTTTCAGCAGAACTGATCCAAGCCCTTAAGCTTAAAACTGCAGTGATATTAAGTGGCGTGCTCAGAGTCATGCATATATTAAGTTGGGCCTTTTTCACTATGCTACCCTCTCCCAAACCTAACGAACAAACATATATTTCTGTCACCGGCATAAAAAGAAAGCTCTGTGCTTAAAATGATATTTTACACACCACTCTTTTATCTCTGTCTGTATTTATATTTAGTTAGATAGATGATAGGTCAAACACATACTGTTACACCACTGTTAAGTGTGGAAATTAATGTAATGGTATTATTGGTCACTGGATCCCATTCCATTATTTGTTAGAAAATCTGGTATTTTGCTGTGACTTCCATGCACTTGTTTGTTTCCCCTTTGCTATTTTGAACACTTGTTTGAAGCAGTTTCTATCCTGCCTTCTTCCCAGTGACGTTTTGATTGTTCATCCAAGGCTCAGAATTGATTTGGTTCTCCAGACCCACTACTCTGATATATGAAATATCAGAACGATAGTAGCATTGGATGCATGAACAATTGCATTTCAACACATCTATCTTTGGGTAATGGATTCAGAGCAGAGTACTTTGATCTATACTATAATAATATGATGGCCAATGGGTCTTTTTTTTTTCTCAAGAAAACCATGATGTAAATGAAATAATATAATTTTAGAACCTTGATGGTCATACACATTGAAAGCCTTTCCTTGTGTGTTATTTGCTATGTATGATAAAGTCCTCTATAACTTGTGCTGATTGGTAGATTATAGGTAACACTTTAGAACAATCAATTGAGCATGATGTTATAGTTTGGGATCACATACAAGTATGACATTTTAGGATTGCATGAAGAAGAGGGTTTATCTACTTCGAAATAAAAATGCATTGTGGTTTACCACTCATTTGCCTTATACAACTTGCTGGACCTTTTCTTATGCCATCTTGAAATAAACATAATCAGAATAATTAGTGTTGCATATATTATTGCCACATATAACTCCATGTGGAGTTATGCATATGCCATCACTTTATTAATACCTGCAGGTTTATTAAACTTAAAAAAATTATTTTACCTTTATTTTGAATTTTTTTCTTGAACTTAGAGAAAATGCATTCACAGAGTTTATATAAATATTCTTACTTCTACCTTGAAATGTGTTTAAGTCTGATAAAAAGCAGTTAGTTTTTGGCTAAATAGAATTACAAAATACAAAAAATTAAACTAGAAATACAAGGCAATATTATAATGACAGGCCAAATTACTAAATATAATACAACTAAACGTAGTGCATTTTAAATTTATAATTTGTTTTTTTTCAGAAAAGCAAAAAATAATTGCCACATTTATGTCAACATCTAGGTGGACTAGAGCATGATAAGGACCTTTGCTTTCTGCCCAAATGGTGGTTTCTTGCTGATAGTCAGGGAAACCTATTTCTGTATTCCTGTTCCTGTCTCTCATACCTGGACATGGAAGAAGTATTGTTAAGTTGATATCTTTCATTCTTGTCTCTCCTTTGGTGATTCAGCATGGCAACCTAGAAGAAAAGTAGAAATTATTTGTGGTCCATGAAAGATGAATAAACTACTTTTCCTTCCCTGAGAACCCAATGCCCTGTATAACTTCTCTAGTCTAAAAACATGCAAAAATTGAGTCCAGGTACATAAAATTGTTTACTGCAGTGTCAGACTTCAAATAAAGAAAATAACATGTGGGAATTAGAGATTTAAGTTTGCAGCTCTAACAAGAAGTTTCTTTTACCATAAATTGGTAAAGCTTTTAGAGCTGGGCTTTTAAAAAGATTGCTTCACCAACTAGGCTTTCCAAAGCTCTCTTTTCAAATCTCTCAGTATAATCTCCCTGTCAACTGGAGTACCTCAGACTTCCTCCAGATGCTAAAAAGAGCTCCTCTTTGTTCAATATGTGCTGCTATTCCTAGAGAGAGATGGTGGCTGAAGTCTTAGGAAGAGGAAGCACCAAAGTAGACATTCAACTCAAGTTTATTCTTCCCACTAGGATATCTGGAGATGATTTTCTCTCTGGCTGACCTAAAAAGCAAACTTTTTATTGAGAAAACTTGTATTTTTTCATAGCTAATTACATATTCTTGAAGGAAGAAAAGGCATATGTCTTGTTTTTGTTTGTTTGTTTTATTTTGTTTTGTTTTGTTTAAGCAGGGTGTCTTAAAGGCAACAAAGAACTACAGTAATGACATTATTTTACTAAGGAACTTCAGATTTCTGTCTTGGCCAGGAATATTTTACAGGAGTTGACAAAAATTCATATTCTAATATTTTTTTGAATTTTTTAAAAAATTTAAATTTCACCTAACCTTGATTAGAAGACTTGTGAATTATTTTTATTATATGAAATAGTTTTTGCATATTTTTAACCCTTTTAATATGGCAGTCAAGGAAGTTATCCAGCATCATGTGATATAATTACAAAATATTAGCAGAAGATATATACTTATCTATGGAGCACATGTCTTTATTAAGGTCCATGTGGCGAGTGCTTTGGGGTTCCCAGGCTAAGATGGATTGGTCAATTCAAACCAAACTGAATTTGGATCAGTTTGGATCCAAATTTTGTTGGACCACAACTGATCCAACAACATTAATATAACAAAGTCCAATAGATTTAAAAGTACTTGTTCACAACACAGAGTTTAATGAAATAATCAAGGTAAAATATCAGGACATAGAGTGAGTGTCTTCCATCTAATTATAAGCTGTCACCTCTTCTCTTTGTTACCTTCCTTAAATCACATAACAGCCTTTTACAAAGTTTATAAAACTTGTAAAACTAGTAAAACTTTTTAGTTTCCTGAAATTTTCTTAATACTTAAATGAAGGATTTTTTTTTGGGGGGGGCACAAATATGGTTAAACATAATGTGGGTTTTTTGTACAAATAGTTTTGACTTAATATATTTGATACTGATACTAATAAGCTCACCTATTAAATGCAAATTTTAGCGCTGACTCTTTTAATGATAAACAACCAGTTTTTACAGAGCTTAGGGATTTGAATGGCAAAATTTCTAAGGACCATTCCAAAATTGCATTTGCCTTATGATCTCATTTCCAGCAAACAACAGTCTCTGGATATTAAATGTCTATCATAAGAACGCTCATTTCTTTGTTTCAAATTAATTTAAAAGTTGTGCTCACTTCTTATGGAAGGTTATATAAAAATACAAGTTATTCTTGCTATTTTATGATAGTTTTTATTATAGAAGTTGATATTTTAAAACTGATTTTTTTTTTCTGTCCCTTTTAGCTACTGCAAAAGGGACTAGGCAGACACCAGAGGGAGCCCAAGTTACCTAACCCTTTTCTCAGGAGCTGAAGTACATCATTTGTTATGCTATTTAGCAGCAGCAGATTTAATATTCAGAGTCAACCCAACACAACTAAGAGTAAAAGAAAACACAAATAACTTCTTATTGAGGTTTATATATAAAAAATAAACTGAAACATAGCTATTCACCATTTAACACTAATAGTTTTTTTTTTTTTTTTAAATTACTTTGTTTCTAGAATGCAAAAAAGCATGAGTAATTTTTAAACAACTTGGAATCTAGAGCAAGAGAATGAAATGTGAGGTCAGGGATAATGTAGAATCCCTTAGGATTTGAAGTTCACTGTGGTTGGGATGCCTGGTCTGTCTCCCAGTCCAGTTGTAAGACCATTCAAGTGTGTAGTATATACAGTGTAGCATTTTGCTTTATTATTTTGTAGGTGATGAAACTGCTCTCTAAGCTTCTTTTCCACTTTTGCCTCCTCACTCTTCAGACTTTATTTTTTCCCTAAAAAGAGTGCATGTAAAAAAACCAATACCTAGCACTAAGGCAATTCACTTTTTATTGAGGCCTTCAGCGATAACAAAATAGAGATTGCAACATTTCCCCATACTCATAATTTAGTGGTACAGAGGCTTTTTGAAACAAGCACACCAGACAAAAGACAGGGAGAGCGTGTGTTTGCTGGCTACAGTTCAGATATCTGGAGCTTCAGCCTCTGAACAACAAAAAGTACTTCTAAATTCCCTCTTATAGCTTCCCAAAACTGGTTATTGAATTCATGTGTTTAAAATAATTCTAATGCCACATCATATGAAAATAATATTCTATTTGTCATGAATGTTTAATCCTCTCTGGTTTTGTTGTTTTTTTTTAATCTTTTTTGCTTTGCTTTTTTGGTATATTCTGTCAGAACAAATGGACAGTGTGTTTCATAGTGGTGGAGAAAAAAGAAAAGAAAAAAATTCCCTCTGGCTTATTTACAATTAATCCAGATATGAGAGTCTCAGAATCTTTTTTGGAAAACATTATTCTAAATTCCTAAGTTTTAATTACTGTTGTTAAATCCTCATTTAAAAATTATTTTACAAGTGATTTCTAAACTTAATAAATTATTTGAATAGACCTTTCAAAATCAATATTATAATACTTATAATTCATATATCTCATTCTTTTCATTAATCCATTTTCCATTCTGGCCTTTCTCTCCCTGATAAAATTTATCTTAATTACTGAAAGCCTCCTTTTACTGCCACCATTTTCCCCTTGTAATGTGGTGAGTTTCTTTCTAACTTTTCCTCCTTAGCATCACTAGTCTTCCCTTCTTTCTCCTAAAATAACCTTCTGTAAGAAGAGGAATATATATCAGTTATTGCTCTGAATAGCACATTAAATCTGTGTGTTTACAATCTAGGGCATATTTTCATTTCTCTAACGGCCACATTTTAAAATTGATTAGGGCATTATCAAAAAGGAAGAGGAGATTTTTATAGGTGAAGATGTTACTTCTTGACTGTACATAACATTTTATTGTGGACAAATATTTGTCCGGAAGGAGCAATACTTTATTAACAAAATTTGTACACTCACTGTCAATATGACTAGTATATAAAAATAATCTGTATGCTCCTCTCAGAATTAGTCATTTGGGAAATATTTACATGGGTATTTTCAAAAAATATCAGCCTAGCCCTTCCTTGTTTTTTTTTTTTTTTTTCTGCTAACAAAATATGACAATATACAAATATTTTGAAGTTTTATTAGGCTCGTGACAAGTGGGATGGCATTTGTAAAAAAAATAGAGATCATCATATATCCGGGCACCTTTCACTCGTAACCACGTGATCTTGATCCCATTTCTTAGATCCTCTTATTCTCAGTTTCCTTGTTTGTAAAGTTCTAAAAATGTTATCTATCTCATTAAAATACTGTGAGAATGTAATCCATATGAAATACATAGTATACTATAGTTATTAGTAGCCCCTGAATAATTATGAGATACCTTTAAACTTTTTTCCAAATTAATACTGTAATTATATTGGAAGTAAGTTTTCACCTTCATAAGTTTTTCCTTTAGCATATGGTATTGAACTTTTACCAAGATAGATGATAGATAGATAGATAATAGATTGATAGATAGTTACCAGGTAGATAGATAGAAGTATTATATTGAAATCAGCAATATACAAAAGAAGATATTACAATCAGTCAGAAATGTGTTTTACATGCCTCTTCCCCCCAAAAGATCTCTTGCATACTTTTGTTTTTCCTTGGTAGTCAGGGAATAGGGAACAGATGTCTTTGTAGGTTAGTAGAGATGTTAAATCCATTTATACTCAGCGACATACATTTAGTGCTAACTTAAGTCCTCCGTTTCTATTTAGTGTCTGTAACTACAGTCCACTTATCCTATCCCACCCTGCCCCATCTTCGCTCCTCACATGGCTCTGTCTTACATACAACAGCCTTCCCTGCATTCTGGAGTTTCTCTCTGTGTTATACTGAAGCCTTTTTTAAAAAGCAAAAACAAAAACCAGAAGTGCCTCAGAAGTGCTTCGCTCTGTACTCCACTCCCTTTGAGCAGAAAAGAAAAGTCCTCACGTGGGACTTCAGACCCAGAAGCCACAGAGAAGTACTTGCTCCTAGCCCTACTTTGAGCTTACACAGGCACCACATGGCCAGTTTGGCATCTGAGCGTTCCTTCTCAGCTCAGAGCACTTTTTCCTGGAATATCCAGTCTAAATTCATAAGCATTTTTCTGATAACTTGTTTGGGATTTAAAACTGCATCCATAAAAATATTCAGCAGAATGCTCAAAAACTTATGTCACAATACTGATAAAGAGGATTACTCATTTCTGTTGGCAGCGTACATCTTAGTTTAATTTAAATACATGATGAATAAATATGTCTCTTGAGTATCCAGAGTGTTGAACATATAACCTAAATGAAAAACATTGTCATCTTTTAAAATATTAACTGGAAAAAAATCCTAGGCACATAGTGGGTAGGCAATAAATATAGAAAAATCACTGATATTAGTTGAAATACATTGAAAAATCATACTTATTAACCATAACTTAGATACAAGAAAGCGGGAACAAAAAGTATATCTTTAATTTAAAAAATCTTTTTAGCTTCCTCTTGCATTAACCATGTACATACTTAGGAAAAGTTTCAACGATTCTGAGTTGCTTACATCAAGCTAGCAGTTAGTGTCTCCATAATTTGAACATGATTTTTATAATACTCTATTTTTAAAATCCTGTGGAAAAATTATTTGTACATTCCAACCGTTTTTCAGAAAGTATGGCAAACTCCTAGCAGAGAGGCATTTCTCTGTCTTCGTAACATTCAGATGGTGCATTTGCTACATACTGATTTAGAGACAGGGCATTCAATTACAGTGAAGGGAGCTGTATATCCAATTCCCTCTGCATGGATTGTGCTTGGGAGTTTCCTCTGCTCACGTTCTCTGGATCATTCAGACAGAACAAGTGGTTTCCATGGGCAGCAAAACAGGGGCAGCAACATCGTTCAGTGACTGCTGATTGTATGAGCCATAGCAGTCTTTGAGGACCTGAGTTTCCTTTCAGAATGAAAATTCTAGAACTATTTATACCTGAACTGGACAAGGCCTGCTTTCCAAAAGATTCTTTTTTTAAATTTATTTTTCCACCTTGGAAAAGTTTAGCCAGCTTCTTCTGTGTCAGTGAAAAAAAACAACTCATTTGGAAACTTGTCATTAACACTGAATTAACTGATACATTAACACTGTGAAGTCATGATATAGAAACTAAATGGAGTTTTTCTTTCTCTTTAAGTTCTTCTGTGGGTTTTATTATGTTTTCCAATATACTTACATGGAATCGTTTGTCAAAAAATAGCTAATTTATTTCTCCATGTAAAAGTTTACATTTCTTTTCAATTATTTTGACTGATGAACACTCCAAAAGTCAGTATTCAGTAAAATCTTGTTTATCCAAAGGAATGGAGCACAGCCAGAACATAGATAATCCAAAGTGATGAATAATATAAAAATCTTTATTTCCAATTAAATTTAGCTTTGCATTTACAATTTGAAGAAATAACCTAACATAATTTAACTTTATTTATACATTATACAGTGAAGCAATTTTTAATAACTGTTTTAAATTTTCTAAACATTATGAAATTTTATACCACATTTAATATTTTAGACACATATAAATACACATACACACAGTTACTTGCATCTTCCTGAAACATTTTCTAACAACATGACAGTCTTCTTCAATCACTTTTTGTCTCTCCTACCCCAGTAATAAAGCCTCACACAATAATATTTTTAAAATACTCTCTATGCCTCACTATGCAGCAACTCTAGTAGAAAAAAATACATACATATAGAAACAAAACTAAAAGAGGATGATGAAGATATAGCAAATACAGCCTGGAGCAACGATTAGTATTTGGTTTATATATTACATATATATTATTACTATATATTATATAATGTATTATATATTATATATGTTATATAATATTCTATATAGGATATGTATTAGTAGTACAGTGATTATATAGTTGTTTTGTGGCTTTGATGGAAATTTGAAACCATATCAAATATTCACCTCCTGGTACTCTCAGCCATAGACATATTTATAATTATTAGCTAATATTAAAGTCTCAAATCTTCCAATGCTAGTGATTGAATCTAATATGTTTCCTATTGAAGTGATTCTCACTTTGAAATGATGGGCCCGAACATAAATATGTGACATCTCTGGGGTTTCTTTTGAGGCTTTTCATCCTACAACCCAGTGATTGAAGCTGATGATGAGTGAGCATTTGACATACCTGAAAAATGCATATCTGAAAAAAATACATATGTCACCAGAACATCAAAAAACATGATAAAATACGTAAAGAATTAAAGAGTTTAATTAACAAAATTTGAGTTTACCTCATTATCTTTATAAATTAAATTCTGTAGCAATCTAAGCTTTAAATCTAAAATGGAGTTTATATATTTCTTGATATAATTTCTCTATCTTTTCATGATTATAGCCTGCATACTGAGAGCTTTAACTTCCTTGGTTTACAAACAAACATGGTGATAATTATACATGTTTCTTAAATGTCTCCTTCTCATGGAAATAAGAAAAATTTAGTTTATTTTTAAGCTGCACAGATTTTAGAAGGAAAAAATTGTGGAGCAGATTGAAGTGTATGAGGTCATAATCCTTTATGATATGTTTGGATTAAGGGATAAATTAATAACAAAACTAAGAATATAAAAATTAAACTTTATCAAAAACACATGGCGAATCCTAGGACAAAAATGAAGAGAATTTGCTGAAAAGAGAAAAGAGCATGTGGATTGTAAAAACAATGTAAAAATGAAAATATTTTATTAAGAACTAAGTATGTGGTATGAGTTATGACTGCCATAAGAAACAGACTATATTTGAAAAGCAGCAGCATATAAGTAAACACAGGGCAAAAATTTTAAATGACTCAGACTGTTATAAGAACAGTTGAGATTCATTAAAATATAAAAATTGAAAACGCAAAAGAAAATGCATAGGATAATGAAAATTTTAATGGCAGAAATGTAAACATTTGCAATAAAAGTCAACCAAGATGAAGGATTATGCAAAAGTATATTTCTCCCCTGTGTGAGAGTCTCTGTGTGAGGTTCAGATGAAAAACAGGATTACAAATTTAAAGACTGTTAGGTTTTGTGATGTTAAAGTCTACTTTCTAAAAATGTGCACCCAGATCTTATGGGAAACATGACATATACTGAATTATATTTGTCAAGGATGCAGTATTACACTGGATACCAAATCTTATTTACTGTGACGGGTGTCTCTGTAGACCCTGAAGTTGTCCTCTGGTCATTAATTTTGTGTAGATCTCAGAGGTCTCATGCCTGTGGGATCTCTAGGACATATTACACTTTCATTCAGGTCATCACAGAGCTCAGAAATGCCATTAAAAGTTAATCAGTGGTGAAACCAAGCACTTAATCATTTATTTGGAAAATGATTTCACACTGGGTAACACGGTGTAACCTGCTTCTCTATTCTAGCCTTTGGCCAAGAGCTTGGGGATCCTTCAATGCATCAAAGGGAGATGCTAAGGCAGGTGCCCTTCTGAAAATGTTCTCTGCGTGACACTCAAGCAGGTCCTTATTCACCTTGAAAAGAATGGAGGATAAGAATCGGCCTGGGTGATTTAGAGGGTTCACCTTTCCATCATTGTTTTGGCATGAAGAATTTATGCGTTAAGACCTCATTTTGAAAAGACTAGAAGTGAAGGGACTTCAGAAATTTGTCAATTCCCTGTTCATAAAGGCTTAGTAGCAATAGGAATTGATTACTCCCTCAGTCATTCGCTTTTTATTTATAAGCAACATTTTGGCACTTTATTCCAGAATGTCTTTTATAACCATAGTGAGAGCACTGCATATCTATGATTGTCAAATAAGTGCCCAAAGATTTTTGAATCTTAATTTTGTCAGAATGAACATCGACTATTCATATATGTAAAACAGGGTACTATCAAGAGAGAGATTAAACACAGTGCCCTTTTATAAGAGTGTTTAAAATGCCAGCTTCTCCTTAAAATGCCTGAAGCTGGCTAGATTTAGGAAATAAAGAATTGAAATGATACTAATTTATACAGAAAAAGGTATTTTTAAACTTAATTTTATGGCAGTTTTGTGCTTTATGTGGATTGCTCACTCAATTGTCATAACAAATCTTTAAAGCAAGTAGTTTAAATTCCCATTTTACATATGAGGAATCTAAGTCTTACAAATATTAAATGTTTTGCTTGGAGTCACACAGATATTAAATTGTGGAAGCAAGATTCTATGGACGATATTCTTCACTACAATTCCATAGTGTATAATAGTAAAATTAATAGATGATTTTCATGACAGGTGAATGTCCATATTGTACCCTCAGGCCAAGAATAAGATCCAATAGCTTCATGTTAAATGAACATCAATTAGTGAACTGACTCAATCCCTATTGATAAGAAACTTTATTCGAACAATCTAAAAAAATTGAAGTTATACTTACACAATCTATAGCTTTTCCTTTTCTCTTATATACCAAGGACGTTAAACTTTTTTTTTTTACAACTTTATTGGAGTATAATTGCTTTACAATGGTGTGTTAGTTTCTGCTTTATAGCAAAGTGAATCAGCTATACATATACATATGTTCCCATACCTCTTCCCTCTTGTGTCTCCCTCCCTCCTACCCTCCATATCCCACCCCTCTAAGTGGCCAAAAAGCACCAAGCTGATCTCCCTGTGCTATGCGCCTGCTTCCAACTAGCTATCTATTTTACGTTTGGTAGTGTATATATGTCCATGCCACTCTCTTGCTTTGTCACAGCTTACCCTTCCCCCTCCTCATATCCTCAAGTCCATTCTCTAGTAGGTCTGTGTCTTTATTCCTGTCTTACCACTAGGTTCTTCATGACATTTTTTCCCTTAAATTCCATATATATATATATGTGTTAGCATACGGTATTTGTCTTTCTCTTTCTGACTTACTTCACTCTGTATGACACACTCTAGGTCCATCCACCTCATTATAAATGGCTCAATTTCATTTCTTTTTATGGCTGAGTAATATTCCATTGTATATATGTGCCACATTCTTCTTTATCCATTCATCCGATGATGGACACTTAGGTTGTTTCCATCTCCGAGCTATTGTAAATAGAGCTACAATGAACATTTTGGTGCATGAATTATGGTTTTCTCAGGGTATATGTCCAGTAGTGGGATTGCTGGGTCATATGTTAGTTCTATTTGTAGTTTTTTACTACAAAGCTACAGTAATCAAGACAGTATGGTACTGGCACAGAAACAGAAAGATAGATCAATGGAACAGGATATAAAGCCCAGAGACAAACCCACACACATATGGTCACCTTATCTTTGATAAAGGAGGCAGGAATGTACAGTGGAGAAAGGAGAGCCTCTTCAATAAGTGGTGCTGAGAAAACTGGACAAGTACATGTAAAAGTATGAGATTAGATCACTCCCTAACACCATACACAAAAATAAGCTCAAAATGGATTAAAGACCTAAATGTAAGGCCAGAAACTATCAAACTCTTAGAGGAAAATATAGGCAGAACACTCTATGACATAAATCACAGCAACATCCTTTTTGACCCACCTCCTGAAGAAATGGAAATAAAAACATAAATAAACAAATGGGACCTAATGAAACTTCAAAGCTTTTGCACAGCAAAGGAAACCATAAACAAGATCAAAAGACAACCCTCAGAATGGGAGAAAATATTTCCAAATGAAGCAACTGACAAAGGATTAATCTCCAAAATTTACAGGCAGCTCATGCAGCTCAATAACAAAATAAACAACCCAGTCCAAAAATGGGCAGAAGACCTAAACAGATATATCTCCAAAGAAGATATACAGATTGCCAACAAACACATGAAAGAATGCTCAACATCATTAATCATTAGAGAAATGCAAATCAAAACTACAATGAGCTATTATCTCACACCAGTCAGAATGGCCATCATCAAAAAAATCTAGAAACAATAAATGCTGGAGAGGGTGTGGAGAAAAGGGAACACTCTTACACTGCTGGTGGGAATGTGAATTGGTACTGCCACTATGGAGAACAGTATGGAGGTTCCTTAAAAAGACGTTAAACTTTTTATGATAATATGAATTGTTTTCAAGTCAAATCAAACTTTTACAAGTCAAGAATTTAAAATTCACAAAGAACAATATGCACATTGTATTAAAGAAATTATCAAGAGGTTGAATTGTATACCACCTAAAAAATGTAATAGTTGCAGATAAAGTATTACAAACATGAAGGCACAGATTTGAGGTCACCATTGGCTGTATCCCTACTCTCTTCCCACTTCATCTCCAACTCTTAACTCTCTGCACCTTCAGTTGCAGGCTGTGAACTTGGGTACCTGAACCCTAAAGTGTCCCCAAAACTCCAAAAATCTCTTGTTTGTAAAGGATAAAGTCAAGTGTTGCAACTGTCTGCCTAAAGAGATGCCAGGGTTATAAATTGGGAGATTGGGATTGACATATACACCCTACTATGTATAAAATAGATAACTAATAAGAACTTACTGTATAGCACAGGAGATTCTACTCAATACTCTATAACGGCCTATATGGGAAAAGAATCTAAAGAAAAAGAGTGGATATATGTATGTATACAGTAAGAACCCTACATACGAACCTTCAAGTTGCGGACATTCAAAGATGAGAACATGAACTGACATGTCCAATCACATAAATTAGTTTTCATGTCTGGCATACATTGTCATATGCGTGCATCCTCTACAAGTGGTTGTGCTTTTGTGCACTTTACTGTACAGTACTGTATAGAGTACAGTAGTACAGTATCTTTATTTCAAGCCCAGTATGTCTGGAAGCAAGCGTAAAAGTGGCGATGTGGAGCTGGTATTACTGTAGTTTACAAGGTACTGTACTGTAAGATTAAAAATGTTTTCTTTATTTTTTGTGTTTGTTTTTTATGTATTATTTGTGTGAAAACTATTATCAACCTATTACAGTATCGTACTATACAGCCGATTGTGTTAGTTGGATACCTAGGTTAACTTTGTTGGACTTACAGACAAATTGTACTTACTCTTGGAATGGAACTCGTTCGTATGTAGGGGACTTACTGTACAACTGATTCACTTTGCTGTACACCTGAAACTAACACAACTGTGTAAATCAACTATACTCCAATAAAAATTTTAAAAAAAGAGATGCCGGGATTGAACGTGCTCTTAGCCACAGCTACACATAACATCAAGCTTTGGATTTTCCTACAGTTCATATTGTCTTCAGGGACCGGTGGAGTGTGACCTCAGATCTTGCTCTTTCGGGACCATACTTTAAGACTCAAATGAGACTGCTTGTGACTAGCATGGACGAGCCCATTATCCCTGGCTGCACCAGGCTCCACCAGGATGCCCTGTAAGGTAAGAGAATAAATTCCTCATGGCTCACCTCTTACTCAGTTGGGTCACATCAGGATGCCATAGCCTATCATTTAGAAAGCTCTTCCCTTGAGCATTTTCTGGAGTCCCATTGTTAGTCTGACTTCTCTTAATGAAAAAATAAAATACAATAAAAATACTGGCTAATTAAGATCTGACTTGGACATAAAACAGGATAAAATTTAGTTTATTTAATATATTAGCAGTTGTTTTGACTAACACATATGTATGCTCAGTTGGGACTTATTATTATTATTAAGTATCACTATTTAATTTATGAAAACTATAGAAGAAATTTTTGTACTCCAGTTGAAAATTATGCACTGGCTATACTTCTGAGTTACTTGATTCTAGTCTTTTACTATCTTTGAGCTATTTTTATAACTGTAATTTGTAGGTCACTGATTAGCATGCAAATTCCAGCCTATGTAGTAAAAGTTCAATTGACTTTTCTCTCCCACCCTGTGGAAAAACCCAGCTTTGCCTCCCTGTACATATTTATTTGAATATTCCTGATCTATAAGTGTGTCTAATTTTGTATTCTCTTTTGAACCAAACATAACATTTGCCTGGCCCTTCATTAAATAAAATTCTTAACAATTGTTCATTTTTCATTATTCTGCCTTTTTCTGAAATTATCTTTTAACAAAACTGACTGAAGGCCTCCTTTACTACTATCTTGTCACCCATATAAAAAGTGTAAATTTAGGGCTTCCCTGGTAGCACAGTGGTTGAGAGTCTGCCTGCCGATGCAAGGGACACGGGTTCGTGCCCCAGTCCCGGAAGATCCCACATGCTGCAGAGCGGCTGGGCCCGGGAGCCATGGCTGCTGAACCTGTGCATCTGGAGCCTGTGCTGTGCAACGGGAGAGACCACAACAGTGAGAGGTCTGCGTACCGCAAAAAAAAAAAAAAAAAAAAGGTGTAAATTTAAATGAGATAATGTGTGTGAAAATACTTTGCCAACACTGAAACCCTTTAAAAACATAACATAGAGTTATTACAATAGCAAATTAAAGAGATATAAGAAATATATTATTGGAGAAAAATCTAGTATTTTCACGAGAAAGGAAACGAAAAGGTTTTTTTTGTTGTTTTTCTGTCAGAATAAATTCAGATACACTGAAAAAAATAGGAAATACTGATCAGAGCTGAGAAAACAGGGCATTCAGAGAGTGATGAATTGTTTAAAGAAAATCAGCCTGGATCACAGTAAGACAACCACAACTGACAAACCTGACAGTATTTGGCTTGATAAAATAATACAGTTGTCAGAGAAGATTAGGGACATAATTTTCCTACAGTACAAATCATTCCCTAAATGACCAGATAGAAAACTAAATCTACAAGGTCAACTGTTATGGAGAGACATGGGAGACAGCTACTTGGATAAAGAACTGTCTTGAAGAATGAAGACAAATGATAACAAGAGAAGAAAAACCTCAGAATGGATAGAAGTGACAACTGTGATGTATCAAAGACCCATATTAGTTCCAAGTGTAGAAAGTTTCACACCAGTGATGTGAAAGGCAGAATACTCAGCAAGATAAACAGTGTTCATTTGGAAAAATCTCTGAGTCTAAAGTCAGGAATTTATTCCAGGATTAAGGTCACCAACCTTTAAAGTTTTGGCAAGACTATGCTGGACAACATCAATGTAGTGACTTAAATGTTATTCATTGTAATAAGACTAGGACAATTGAGCCACTGACAAGGAAGGGAAAGATAATTTCAAATTCTTCAAGGTTATAACATATTAAAGATAAAAGGAAAAATCGCTTGTGTGTGTATGTGTGTGTGTCGAGTGCTTCTTTGAGCACACATGCTCACGAACACATGCAAGGAAATAATCTTTATTCCTTTTCTAGTGTCCTTTACCTTTTCACCTAAACCAGAAAAGCTGAAAGGTGTTATCTCAAATCTCAAGAAAAAGTTGCCTATTCATTTTAGCATATCAGACATATGAATAAAAAATAGTGCTGAAATCATGAATGAGGCAATGAACAGCCAAACTGAAATTGCTGTGCAAGCTCAGTGTCTGGGGCTTTGAAGAGAGAATTTCTGAGTATGAAAATGGCTTTAGTTAGCTGATTATCATGCTACTTCAAGCAGTTTGATAATTCAACAGTTGTAGAGATATGCTAAAATGAATAAAGAAAAATCTCTATTCTTCTATTCTGTAAGGAGGAGGAGGTCGTGAGGGAAAAAAATGTATGGAGGATATTACACAATCCTTTCAAATTAACTTACATTATTTTGCTTTTCCAAGTCTAAGTTTAATATATGAATATTATGAAAATATAGTGGCACATAGATGAAAAGACTTTTAAAGAATGGATATTTGATATTTAACTAGCCATATATGTAATGTCAATTTCATGAGTTTTTGTTGTTGTTGTTTGTTTTCTTTAAAATTAAAGAAAAGAAAATATTTATTGAGTGACAGCATTGTATTAATCACTTCTCTAGGCATTTATTTTTTACATAAACTATCTCAGTTTTTAGAAGATGCTATTGGTGACCCAGATGTAAAATATATACTTTATTTCATGCACATAGAGAAGAATGGAACCTATGATTTTTACATGTAATAATATAAATATGTCCCACTTTTAACATTTTTTTCTAGCACAAAGCACAATGTGCAGTATCAATAAATGAGTAGAAATTTAAATGATTAAGATTTTAAAACTAAGACTGTGTGACAATATTACAGTTTTATCACCTGATAACTGGATGGAAATGATGTATATTGTGTGTTCGTTTACCTCTTTTTTTCCAGACCAACACTTCCTATGAGAACTTCCTGCAGTGATAGAAATGTTCTGTAATTGGTGCTATCCAATACCGTAGCCACTAGCCACATGTAGTTATTAAGTACTTGAAACGTAGCCAGTGCAGCTGAGGAACTGACTTTTCCATTTCATTTACTTTTGAAATTTTTAAATTTAAATAACCACATGTAACTAGTGGCTACTATATTGGACAATGCATATCTAGACAATTGTATTTTTCCCCAAGTTAAGGATATATATTATTTGTGTTTTGATAAAGCTATACACGTGGAGATGAGATAAGCACCCATGGATACTTTTATGACATCCAGGAAGTGGTCAGATCCTTAATATCTGGGTTCTGAAAAACAATTCCACTCCCTATATACAAATTGTCACACTTGTCCTCATATTAATTTCTTTAAAATGACAAAGCATCTATAAATGTTTATTAGTTTCTTTGATGAGATCTGTACAAACGGAAACAAAAATAGCTGACAAGCTTAAGTGAATGTAGAAAATATCAGAAAGGAAAGATGAAGTCACTAAAATTGCTAATATCACACTGTTTGCAAAGCTTGTTGTATGTTTTCCTACCACAGCTTAGTCCAACTTAAATTCATTGAGTATATTCTAATGGATAAAATCGTGCTTGGTTCTTGCAATATTAATGGGAGATACTTCCTTCCTTTCTAGTGTGTGTGTCCTGTGAAATGTACTTTAATCTTTCTTCTTGTTTTATTTCTAACTCATTTTTGTTGGTATTTTCAATAACCCTTCAGATTCTGGTGATGAAATATGGAATATGTGTTACTCTACTTTTTAGAGTAAATTTTTTTTTTTTTTTTTGCAGTACGCGGGCCTCTCACTGTTGTGGCTTCTCGCGTTGCGGAGCACAGGCTCTGGACGCGCAGGCTCAGCGGCCATGGCTTCTGGGCCCAGCCACTCCGCGGCATGTGGGATCTTCCCGGACCGGGGCACGAACTCGTGTCCCCTGCATCGGCAGGCAGGCTCTCAACCGCTGCGCCACCAGGGAAGCCCTAGAGTAATATTTTTTGACTCTAAGAAAAAACTTAGAACTTCACTCAAGATATTTACAAGGCACAGATGGGTCATGTAAATACATAACAATAACTTAAGTTTGTAGAATATATTTGGATTTAGAAAAAGCGTTTACATATTTGACCTGTTTTGAAAATCATAACTTAGTGAGTCAGGTAAAGCCTTCACCAGTGAGAAAACTGAGACTCCAAGTAATTAACTGATGATTGACTAAGCAAGGACTTGAACTCCCTTGTCAAAATACCATAACACCAAAATTACAGTTAATCCAGAAGTAATAGCATTGTCTCTACACTAGAGGGCCTAAATATGAATGATGTTGAATTATTACACAGTGATCTCAGAGACACTTGAAAATATTGAGATAAACCGTGCCACATGAAAATAAACTCTAAATATTAATAGTTCAGATGGAAAATACATTTTACTCTCAACCACTGCGCCACCAGGGAAGCCCGGAAAATACATTTTTAAAGTTAGTGAAGATTAGCTTTATGGGCTGAACTTGGAGGTTCTACACATTTGCAAGTCCCCATGGACTTGCTTTAAAATGTTGTCTTTAAATACAACATATAAATCACCATACATGTGCTTTCATGTTGACTTGTTAAATGATTTCAAGATGGTGTATCTTGTTCATAATAAATCACATGAATATATGCAATAAAAGTATTTGAGTAAATAAAATTAAAAGTCTAGGGGCCCTAAGTCTCCTATTTATGGGTTCAAGGAAAACTCCAGATGTGTTAAGGAAATCATTACCAGGATCAGAAGTCAGAGAGATGGTAACTTTCTCTGAATCTGAGCTCTTGTTTCACTAGCAAAAATCATAAGGAATTTGCATAGAGATGCACTTCTCAAAGTATATTTTATAATACAACAATACCTAGGCTATTAATTATTTTTTACATTAAAACAAAAAATAAGTTCATTATAATAACCAAGGGGTTGTACCAATTTGAATGGTATTATTTACTTCAGGATATCTCTGATCCCTTAAAATACTAATGCAATCAATGGAGAGGGATTTCAAAGAAAACCACAGGATATGTGTTAATGAGGAAAAAGCAGATATTACTCAGAAAAACTACTGCAATAGGGGAAAAGAGACCTCAGCATTGAAATGGGATCCAATACCAATACAGCATGGTCAAGTGGGAATTTATAGTCAAGAATCAGGGTATGGGCCAGTGGATGGAAAACTTACTAAGAGGAAACTTCAAGGGTAAGGAGTCATTCTGGCTGTATTGACTTAATAGGAATCTTGCTGAAGACAGGCCAGATTAATCAGATATCAAGGGTGAAGTGTGAGAAATCTGATCAGATATTGAGATTCTTGTTAAATTGATTTAGCAGGATTCTTGCTAGAACTTGAATCTCTAAGGAAGGACATTGAAGCCCAAGGTGGAGTGTAGTCTAAAAAAGATCTCTGAAGAACCTGACCAAAATTTAGCCAAAGAGACAATCTTGTCAAGGATAACTTCTGTTTTCTGAACCTTTTAGATGCCAAAGATGTTGTCATTGTTGTTTTCTATTAAACCTCTCGTAGAATCTGCTGTCACTTGGAACATACTTTGAGAAATGATTGATGTAGCATCATTTTGGTCTATATTTCTTAGACTTGGGTTCTTTAGTTTTAGCACAAGGGCAATAGTTGGATGGCTTAGTGGCTTTTGCTGTTAGTGTCATTATGCAGTAGGAAAGAAAAAGGACAACAATTAAGAGAATTGAGTTATAGATCTAATAATGATACTTTCTACTATCATTACCCTGTGCAAACAATTTAAACACCTTAATCATCAGTATATTCATCTGTAAAATTCAGGATGGAAGTTGTTAATAGCAAATTTATTTCCACCAGGGCCTCATATTTGACTTTCTTTGCTCACTTTTAAAATTTTTATTTGACTCAGGCATTTCCCTGATATGATTTTGAAAGCTATTTCTATTAACTTTCCTTACTTCTTATTCTTTATCTGTCTAGTCTTTCATTCAATGGTCTACACCCTACCAGGATAGAATAAAAGTAACTGAATCCTTTGAATTCTTCTTATATCACTGTTTCCATCTTTTTGAAAGTCATATTCTAGCAACAATCTGATCTTTAATTTCCAAGTGCTGTTCTAAAGGGTTAAAGAATATCTCACAGCTAAGAGGCTTAAATTGCTTCTCATGAAATTAACTGAAAATGTAGTCAGTCATTCCAAAACTATCCTAGGAGCTAAGTCTCTGATTGTAAAAACTTTACCACAGAACAAGTGTCCAAAATTAAAAAAAATATATCTGTCATTAGCATATTTTGTATTTCCTTACAGTTTTCACACCATGTAACATACGAAGGAGATATAACTATATTTACATAGTTGAAATATAAAACAGGGAGGTAAAGGATGAATATACCATTTGTTAAGAATTGCTCATTTTTAGGCAACACGCTAGTGACAATGTACTGAAGAGTCTTGACATCTCGCCCTCAAAACAATCTTACAGGTCATATCTGTATCTTGCGTTTACTGATGAAAAAACAAAGGTTCAGATCTTATTCAAGAACACTTATCTAGTAACTTGGAGAAACAGGATTCAAACAAGTCTTCCCAGTGTCCACACACTTTAAATGCAGAATTGAAAAATAATAACAAGGAGAGATAAATTTGAAAACAGGAGTGGAGGGGGGTACTGAGAGAGAGAGAGAGAGAAGATTTTAATGAATTTTACTAATCAGAAAAATAAATTCAGGTCTGTAACTGACTAACACACATATGTGGGTGGGTCCCTCCAGGAATGAAATCAGAAATACATTTCTATTCCAGTGATTTCTTTGTGGAATAAGCCATCTCAGAAGGGAGGTAAATGACAACCCTAGGTTGGAGAATCTGAGGCCCAGTCCCCAGATTAAATCCTGACCTTCTATCACTTCAAAATAAAAGCAGGAGCTTAATGTGTGCTCTCATGTCATGGTTATACAAATTATATTTCTCTAAGTCAAGATAATAAAAAGCCCTGAATTATAAAATATACAGGACAATACCCATCCTTCCTTGATTATTCCCTTGCAAAACAAACAAATGAAAAAAAGGATGGTAATATGATTAGGAAAATGCTACAATTCTAGACTCGTAAAGGTCTTTAAAAAATAACAAGTGTGGGATTCCCTGGTGGCGCAGTGGTTGGTAGTTCGCGTGTCGATGCAGGGGACACGGGTTCGTGCCCGGGTCCGAGAGGATTCCACATGCCGCAGAGCAGCTGGGCCCATGAGCCATGGCCACTGGGCCTGCGCGTCCAGAGGCTGTGCTCCACAATGGGAGAGGCCAGAGCAGTGAGAGGCCCACATACCGCAAAAAGAAAAAAAAAAAGAAAAGAAAAAAATAAAAGTGTAATACCCTCTATAATTATATTCTATTCCTTTCTTCTTATCTCTATCGTATTAAGATAAAGATAGGAAGATAGAAAATGCATATGTTTTCTTGGAAGGCTTTTCATTCTAGAACATAAGTGAAACCTAACTTTGTTGTAAACTGCAAATTTATAGGGGAAACATCCTAAGTCTTCATTTATTATTAAACACATAGTGTCCTTGTGATAAATTTAAATGTCTCTAAAGGCTTCAGTAAAGGAAAATCCTTTGTGCCGAAAGATGCTAACTCACATATTTTGTTGTTTGTAAAAGTTTAAGCAATTGGGTTTTTTGTTTGCTTCTTCAAAATAATAAAACATAAGTAATCCTATAGATTATGAAAAAGGCAAACTTCTAGAAATGGATGCAAATCCTACTTTGAAATTCCAATCAGAGATTCCTTGAAACTGAGAAAATAAGACCTATACTGTGACAGACAATTCTGTTATTTTTCAACATTTCATTTTTCTAGAGAGGATAAATATTTCCTGTCTCAAGCTGGTTGAAATTTAGAACAAATTAGGAGAATTGATCTAGGTAAAAAAATTAAGACAATTAGTGAAATGGGGCCTGGAGGTGCAAGTTAGTATAAAGCTACAGAATTTTCTAACATTTATTAGCAGTGTTTATGTCATTGATTCATGTGATGGGGGTAATATCTCTTGCTAATATATGAGCTGGCCAAATGTCTTTTCCATGGAATAAATAACAAAAAATCTATCTGGGTGGTTTTACCTAAAGCATTAAAACAGAAACTTTTTCTTGTCTTTTATGACATCTATTAACTTTCACTTGCCATTCATTATATTGTGCACATACAGAAGAATAGTGTAATAGGAAAAAATGAAAAAAAGGAGTGGTGTGTAAAAATAAATCTTTGAGAGGATATTATCCTAGTTATTTTATTTTATTTTATTTTATTTATTTTTTTTGCCACACCACGTGGCATGTGGGATCTTAGTTCCGTGAGCAGGGATCGAACATGCACCCCCTGCATTGGAAGTGCATTGTCTTAACCACTGGACCACCAGGGAAGTCCCTAGTTATTTTATTTTTTTAAAAAAATCAGTGTAAGTTTTTGGTCTCACAAAATTGATTTTGTCACATCAGTGATATGCTATGAATCTTAATTGCCATTTTGACTAATAATTAATGCTTTTGTCTTGGAGGAGTTATAAAAAAATCTTGAGGCAATTCCTGCAGAGAGGAAATAAATTGAAATTGTGAAGTGTGATAATTTTTTAAAGTTGAGAGAAACTGAGGCTTTACATGTAAATGTGTAGGGAAAATTTTCATCATCTTTATAGTCTTTGTGGCCTTTTCGAATTTAACATAATAAGTGAATAAATGTCACTTGAAAGCAAATTGGATTCTCTTTCACAGTCAGTGTAACCTTCAATTCTTTCGCTATAAGATATTGTTTATCACTTTGCCATGGGAAGCCAGTTATAATTTGTAAAGGAATAAGGAAATGACTTTAACTAACCTGCTTGTAATTCCAATAACATATACATGATCATACTTTCACCTTAACTTACTAAAGATTCAAAGTGCAAACTTATTTTTTAAAGAAAAGTTTTAAGGAGTATTATATTATCTGAATATTTTAGGCAATTTTTTGATATATTCATAATAAGAACAAGAGAGATAATTGTCACAGTCAAGGACCAGAATGAGAGATAAAATTAGAACATGACACAAATCCAAATATACCCAAGTTTTAAGGTAAAAAAGAATTTAGAATATTGAATCATTTTTATCTCAACTTGTTGGAAAAGTCAGCTTGAAACCTTACTGTAGCTGATACTGTGAGATCCTAAAATTATTAGTAATGAGTGTGTAGTCTCTAGCTACACTTTTATTTTTTAAAAAGTCCTTTAGATTTTTAAAAATACAAGATACATAGAACTTCATAATACAAGTAGTCAGTTTTTCAATATTAAATTATGGAAAACAAACATCTACCTTCACCACAACTATTAGAGAGAGTACCTTCTTTGCTACTCTTGTATTGCACAATTTTGGAATGTGCATCACAGATAAGTTGAGGCTGATAACTCAAGTAATTTAAGCACAATAAGCTATACTGCTGATCAATAAGACATATGCACTTAGACATTTACAATATTTGGTTGAAGTACATACTGTATATGAATTAATTATTTGAAAGGAATAGGAACATGGTTACTATTGAAAACACTATTGGCTAAATCAGTGGAAATGGCAAAGACTTCATTAAACAAGTAGCAATCAACCTTTGATGGATGTTAAGAAAGATAACTTGAATGAAGAAAAGTAAGAACCTGTTTTGGGGAGCTCAGAATTTATAAGAATACAAATAATGGACATAAGAATTTTAAAATATTTCTTATTTATCTGTCTAGATCTTCTTTGCTTAGCTGATCTTAAACTTGAGAATCTAATTAGGCATTACTATATTTAGGTTTCAAATTAAATGCATTTCTTCGGCCTTATTTTTTGTCCCTCTTTGCTTCTTTCCCTGCCTTTTGTCGACTACCATTTTCTAGCAAAATAGTTATTTCTCTTCCAAGCTTCTGGAAGAGGGAAATTTGATCTGTGGTCCTTGGTGATCATTGATTTTGGACAGTAGTCATTAAATCTTAAAGCACTTGTGAAGTGAAAAAAATGTTCTGGAAAACAAAATTGTATTAAAAGCAGAAATGATGAATTAACGTAATAAGGTGATTGGTTAATTTTCAGAAGAAAATTACTTGCAGAAATAATAATAAATCAAAAATGCATGTTGTAATCATTAGCTTCACCATTAAAACTTTAACTATCTCTATAACTAGCTAGTTTGTAAAAAACATGAAAAAAATACTTTATTAGTGCAAAAGAATGAAGGAAGAATAATAAGAAAAATACAACAGAGACGAGTTCAAAAAATAGAAAAGAAGACATAAATGTCAAATAGGTCATTAATTAATTATCTACATTTGAAATGCTCAGAATAAAGGTCCAAAATGATCAGACTTGATTAAAAATAAATATACCTATATGCTTACAAGAGCTGCATATCAAGTGAAGGACATAGAAAGATTTAAATAAAAGGGTGGAAAAGATATATTATACTCTAATCCAGAAAAACGTATCTGGGGCTTCCCTGGTGGCGCAGTGGTTGAGAGTCTGCCTGCCGATGCAAGGGACACGGTCGTGCCCCGGTCCGGGAAGATCCCACATGTTGCGGAGCGGCTGGGCCCGTGAGCCATGGCTGCTGAGCCTGCGCGTCCGGCGGCTGTGTTCCGCAACGGGAGAGGCCACAGCAGTGAGAGGCCCGCGTACCGCAAAATAAAATAAAATAAAATAAAAACCCCAAAAACGTATCTCTATGTAAACAGGATACTATAAAGACCAAATGGGGCTTATTTCAGTTACAAACAACAACATAAAAACAGTTTAACATCTAAAGGTCAACCTTCTCTCATTAGCACAATGGTAGAAAAAATTATAACATCTCAATAGTTACAGAAAATCTACCACAAAATTCAACACACATTTATGATACAAATTCCCAGTAAACTGGGGATAGAAGGAACTTCCCTTAATTTGTTAAGGAGTACACTCACACACACACACACACACACACACACACTCACACACACAATTAGAAAAAATAATATATAATTAATGAAAGGTTATGGCAAGTATTCCTTGAAAATTAGGAATATGACAAAAAGTACCTGCTGTCAACACTTCTGTTCAAGATTTTACTAGTATTCACCCTATAAAACATTAACAATAAATAAAAAGCAAATAATTAGAAAGAATAAATTAGCATAGCAATTATTGCATATCAAACAATTTTGTTCATAGAAAATTCAGATTTTACAAACAAAAATTTAGAATTAATAAGAGTTTACAAAGTTCAATAGGTACCAGGAAATTTACACAAATTAAATGAATTAATTGTATTTCCATCTGCTGGCAGCAAAAACACTATATAATTTTAAAACGTAATTTTCACTTACTGTGTCATCAAAAAACATCAGATATTAAGAGGTGGCCAAAATGACAGGGTAAGAAGACCCTGAATTCACCTCCTCCCAAGGACACACCAAAATTACAACTCCTTACAGAGAAGCTATCTATGAGAAGGACCCGAAAACTAGCAGAAAAGATTTTCCACAACTAAAGACATATGAAGAAACCACAATGAGATGAGCAAGAGGGGCAATAATGTGGTATAATGAGATGAGCAAGAGGGGCAATAATGTGGTATAGTCAGGACCTCCACCCCCAACATGTTTATTAGCAACCCATAAACAGAAGGAGTATCACAATTGTAGAGGTCCTCCCTAAGGAGTGAGGGGTCCAAGTCTCACATTGCTCTCCCCAGCCCAGGTCCTGCACTGGGCAGATGAGCCCCCAGAATGTCTGTCTTTGAAAACCAGTATGGCTTACATTCAGGAGACCTGAAGGGCTACAGCCAACAGAAAATCCACTGTTAAAGGGCGTACACAAAACCTCACATATTCCAAGTCCCAGCACAGAGGCAGTAGTTTGAGAGGAACCTGGGTCAGACCCACTTGCTGATCTTGGAGAGAATCCTGGAGAGGCAGGAGGTAACTAAGGATATTCCTGGAGACAGAGACACTGGTGGCAGCCATTTTGGGGAGCTCATTTTACCACTATAATACTGGTACTGATGTGAAGTTTTGGAATCCTCCTTCTAGCCTGTTAGCACTGGGAGCCTGGCCCCATCAACCAGCAAGTTGGCAACATCATCAAAAAGACAAGAGATAACAAGTGGGACATGGATATGGAGAAAAGGGAAACCTTGTGCACTGTTGGTGGGAATGTAAATTGGTACAACCACTATGGAAAAAAGTATGGAGGTTCTCAAAATTTTTTAAATTGAACTGTCACATGATCCAGTAATTTTACTTCTCGCTATTTACCCTAAGAAAACACAAACGCTAATTTGGAAAGATATATGAACACTAATGTTCATTGAAACATTATTTCCAATAGCCAAGATATGGAATCAAACTAAGTGTCTATTGATAGATGAATGGATAAAGATGTGATATATATACATGATGGAATATTACTCAGCTTTAAAAAAAGAGAAAACTATCCATTTGTAACACCATGGATGGATCTAGAGGGTATTATGCTAAGTGAAATGAGACAGAAAAAACAAATATATGAGCTCACTAATGTGTGGAATCTAAAAAACAAAGCAAACAAATGAAACCAAAGGAAAATAGACGAAAAGACACAAAGAACAAAAGGGTGGTTGCCAAATGGGGTTGGGAATGGTTGGGTAAAATAGGTGAAAGGTATTAAGAGGTACAAAGCTCCAGTTATAACAAAAATAAGCCATGATGATATATTATATCTCATAAAGAATATGATCAATAATATTGTGGTAACTTTTAATGGGGACAGATGGTTACTAGACTTACTGTGGTCATCATTTCACAATGTATGCAAATGCCAAATCACTATGTAGTATACTTGTCGCTAACATAATATTGCACATCAACTCTATTTCTATAAAGAAGCAAAAGAAAAACAAAAAACTGCAAATGTCCAGGAATAATGAAAGATGTGTAGGACATATACAATAAAAACAACAAAATACCATTTGAGTAAAAGCAAAATAATAAAATGGAGGCAGAGAGAGAGATGAATAGAGGTAGCACAGAGGATTTTTACCGCAGTGAAACTACTCTGTGTGATACTATAATGATGGATATAGATCACATTTGCCCATATCCATAGAATATACAACATCATGAGTGAACCATAAGATAAAGGATGAACTTTGTGATTATGATGTGTCAATGCAGGTTCATCAGTTTTAACAAATGGACCATCTGATGGGGATATTGATGATGGGGGAGACTATGCATGTGTGGGAGCAAGGGGAATATGAAAAATCTCAGTACCCTTTGTCTCAATTTTACTGTGAATCTAAAAATGTTCTAAAAATATCTCTAAATTTAAATAAATAAATAAATAAATAATAAAAGAGGGATCAGAAAGCTCAATAATGTAAACATGTTCTTTTTTCATACATTGATAGATTCAATGATAGCTCGATTAATTTCCAGACAGTTTTGTATTGTCTGTGTGTATCCATAAGCAAGTTGGATCTAAATGTACATGGGTCTGTTAGGGCCAAGGAAAGACAAGACAATCTTGAAGAAGAAATAAACAGAGAAATTACTTATTATAAAATTCTAGTTATTGAAACAGCATGGTAGATGCGATGGTAGAATGGACTAAGTGAACGAGAGTACAACACAGGAGCAGAGCCCTAAGCAGCCATCCGACACTGATAGTGGTGACACTGTCATGTAGTAGGTCAGGTGTGCCATCTCAGTAAATGGGAAAATGATATCTTGGATATTTACACAGAAAATAATTTTTTTCTGAGCTCTACTTCCCACTATACTATTTCCTTTTTCCTAAAAATACTTGGTGGATTTTAGATCCAAACGTAAACAAAATTTTTGAGAATGTAGAAAAATCTTGTATGAGAATAATTTTTCTGACATTCAATAGGCAGAGGACATTTAAATAAGACACAAAAAGTGCTAAATTTGAAAGAAAGAGGGAAAGTGCTTGCATTAAAATTAAGAATTTTTATTTCTCAAAAGTCAATTTTAAAAGAGTGAAAGTGAAAGCCACTTTGTGAGAGAAAGTATTTACAGTAAACATATACAATAAAGGGTGCATATCCAAAATGTATAAAGAACTCTGACAATTCAATGAGATAAAAATGCTTTAAGAATATAAATTGGTATTCCCTTTCAGAAAATTGTTTGCCATCACCTACTAAAGCTACATAAAAATGTGTAAATTTTCTGATCCAGCAGTTTCACTCCTAGATATACACCAGAAATGCACACATGTTCACCAAAAAAGACATGCAAAATAATGTTATTGCCTAACAACCCTATATTGGAGAGAACCAGAAATTCTCCTCAATTGTCAAATGGATAAACTGCGGTGTAGTCATAAAATGAAATACCATAAAGCAGTGAGAATGCATGAACTTTTGCCACGTGGAAATGAATGAGTTTCCTCAACATAACATTGAGTGAAAGAAGCTTAACATAAAAAGTATACAGTGAATGACTGTGATCGTATAAAGTTTGCAAATATGCAAATTTCCTGTCTAGTATTAGTCAGGATAATTATCGTGCTGTGTCAGGGTGTAGTGGCTGGACGGGCACATGGAGGGGGTTATTGTAATGCTGGAACGGTTGAGTTGTTTGATGTGACAGATTGTTACACGGGTGTTGGATTAGTCTTCTCTTTCTGTGTATTCAGTTCGCACAAACTTACTGGTTTAGAACAAGATAGATTTGTTAACACAGTATCTGTGGGTCAGGAGTCCAGGCATGGCTTAGTACGGTGAACAGTCAAGGTCTCACAAGGCTACAGACTAAGTGCTGGAGAGGATGTGCTCTTTTCTGGAGCTCGGGGTCCCCTTTACAGGTAAGGTAGATGTTGGTGAGAAATGCAACCTAAAAAGAGTTCATTCAGTTCCTTGGAGGAAGATCACTGTGTCTGTCTTCTTGTTGGCTGTTAGCTGGGGGTTCCTCTTAGCTCCTAGAGGCTGCCCACAGATCCCCCATAGGTCCTGTCACAAGGGGATTATTTGACTTTTAAAGCAGTAGGAAAATCTCTCTCACTTCAAGTCTCTCCCTTCAGGGAAGGTCTGGACCCTCTTTAAAGGGTCACTTGTTTAGGTAATCCTACCCAGATAATCTTTTGGATGAACTCAAAGTCAACTTACTTTGGTTTTAGTAATGTCAGCTCTGCCTTAAAGCTCAGCTTTGACTTAATCAAAGGAGTGGATCCCATCAAATTCACAAGTCTAGTGAACAGGTCTTGTATGAGTGTGAGATCTTGGGAGCCAACTTACATTCTGTCTGCCATGGGTTTGTTCACTGAAAATTCATTAAGCTGTATGTTTATGATATATGCATGATATATGCACATTTCTTTCTAAATGTTTTACCTTAAGAAAGCAAAAATAAGATAAAATGGGAAATAAGCTAGTTCAGCAAGGCAGAAGATGAAGATAAAGAATATAGCAGATGCCATAAGATAACTGTGGTTATATATTCATAAGAGATACTACATAGTAGAGATACTAGAATGTAGGGAATATGGAGAAAGGAATGATTAGGAAAGAAGTAGTTCTAAGGTGACAAAATTTTGAGGCAATATTTTATTACAGTCAGAATTATATTGTTTGCTTCCTTTTATAATAGAGAAGCAGCCTCAGAGTTTAAGAGGTAAAAAAAGTACATGATTGCATATACATATACTTAAATGAGCTATGCATACTTAGATCAAATATTAACCACTGAGTATTCTCAAAGAAACCAAAAGGGTAGGAAGATTCAAAAAGGAGAATTGGGCTTCTCTGGTGGCCCAGTGATTGAGAGTCTACCTGCCGATGCAGGGGACACGGGTTCGTGCCCCTGTCCTGCAGGATCCCACATGCCGCGGAGCGGCTGGGCCCGTGAGCCATGGCCGCTGGGCCTGCACGTCCATAGCCTGTACTCTGCAGTGGGGGAGGCCACAGCAGTGAGAGGCCCATGTACAGCAAAAAAAAAAAGGAGGAAAAAAAAAAAGGAGAATTGAGTGGAAACACTTCTCCAGAGAAGCCAGTTAAATTGGGGTTTCAAAAAAAGACATTTAATTTGTCTGAAATAATTCATTGGTAATCTTTGCAATGACAGATTAAATGAAATGTTGAAAAAAAAATAAACTGATTTAAAAGAACTTTTATAGGTAATGTTTGGAAAGGCAAATGAAGGTTCAGACAGTAGTTCATAATTCTACTATTTTGAAATGCAAAAGTTAAAAAAAAAAAGGGAAAAAACCTCCAACAACTGAAAAGTGATAGCTTAAACTATGGTACACCTGTAGAATGAAATATTATATAGTAAATTTTAGAAATATTATTTTTGCAGTCATATATTATCATTGAAACAGAGATAGTGGATATCCAAAGATTTAAGAATTTTAATCATGAAGAAATTGCATAAAACATAAGGGAAATATTTTTATTTTGTATTTTTGTTATTTTAAAAATGTTTTAAAATCATCAGTGAGTGTCATTTAAGGGAGAAATAAATAACTGTATAAAACATAAAGCTTCAGGCATCAGAGGATAAATTATACAATCCTTAGAAATTGAGAGAAGATTCACAACAAAAAGCAAATCAGAGAACAGGCTGAACACAAATTGTCAATACCCAACAAGGGCATTTCTCAGGTCTTCAGAAAAGAAAAGGGGAAGAATAGGTCTCCAACTCCATCATTTAGTTATTGAGAATATGCCTGTTAACATTTGAAAATAATTAGATGTCGAGTAAGAAAAATTCCTTCAATTTCTATCTATTTTTGAATTTGAAAGTGCTTCCTTCACAAACATCTGAACTCTGTCCCTCAATAGCCCTAAAAATGTGAAAAGTGAAGCAGCCTTTTGAGCACCTCATGTTTTTAGATGACATTTTCCAAATTACACAAATTAAGAAAAACATAAAAAACTTCAACGTGGCTTTAAGCCATTTTATACTGCACATGTTTCCTGCCTTGTAACAATTTAGACCATATTTATATTTCTTTTTTTTTTTTTTTTTTTTTTGCGGTACACGGGCCTCTCACTGTTGTGGCCTTTCCCATTGCAGAGCACAGGCTCCGGACGCGCAGGGTCAGCGACCATGGCTCACAGGCCCAGCCGCTTTGCGGCCTGTGGGATCCTCCCGGCCCGGGGCACGAACCCGTGTCCCCTAACATCGGCAGGCGGACTCTCAACCACTGAGCCACCAGGGAAGCCCCATATCTCTATTTCTTGAAAGTGATCTTGTCTTTAATATTTTTAATAGAAGAATGGACAATTGTTGCCCTAATTTTCAACTTTGATCTTTCTTGCTAATATTAGGGTCACATTCCACACATCCTGTTATCTCAGTAACCTGCACATATGATGAATCCACTGTTCACAAAGGGATTTCTCACAATGTGTAAAGGATGGCTTAACAATTCCTTTGAAGAATAATGCAGTCATGGATTATTTTTCACTCTTACTGAGCTTTATTTTATTCTCCTTCCTCTTGCTATGAAGTATTGAGGATGAACTGAATCTGCATATGAAAAATATGTCAGATTCAGAATTTTGTTTAAATTAGTAGTGATATCTTGGACTGAGGGAGAAGTGTGGTACTCAGTATATGGATAAAAGTGATTAATTAGCTAATCAAGGAATATATTAATGACTGCATGGGCTTAAATCTGCCTAAGGAATTGCTGTAGCTTTGGATACTTTTGCACACATAAGTATTAAAAATAAGGAACTTTCATCAAATGCCTATCATTTAATAGGCATCAGGAAATAGAAATCTGAATAAAGACCCATCAGGAAATAGAATTCAAACTCAAAGTAAAACAGCTTAAGTCAGCATAATCATCAATATTTTCTTAATTTGCTAAAAATAATAATGATTTTAATTGAGCCAATTATTTATGCAGGAAGAAACAGTTCGAAGAGAAAACTAGGTTTTCTTTATTTTGTAGCTCAGATCAACTCGGGAATTAAGTAGGAATTGATCAAAAACCAAAAGAATGCTTCTTTTCTCAAACCAGAATCACTTGATTGATTAAGGACATGCAATGTGTTATAAAATCTTTCATCTCTATGTCACTATTCCAAGCACCATCAAGACTAGTCACGACTAAAAGTTGTTATAATGTGATGGATATTAAGTGACTCATGAGAACTTGCTAGTGGTCTGATTTCAAGTCTTGAAAGGCAGACTGCCATATCTCAAACACGTGCACAGGACAGTTATTAATTTAATGCATCAGACTTTACTAAATAGTTCTTTGGAGTGAACTGTCTGCCCTCAATAAGGTAAATCCTACAAAAATTATATTAGGAATTTATGCCCCTGCACATCTTCTTGCATGAATAAACACATTATGATTTGCCTTCATTTGAATAGTATATTTTAAAAGTTTTTTTTTGTTAAAAAAACCAATCAAATAAAATGGAGTCGATGCATTATTAAAAGCAATAGATGAATGTTTCCATTAACTTTTTTTTCCATGCTAGCGTTATAAAATAGCCTTGTGGGAAGTTTGTCACCATTTATTCTTCAGCTAAAAATATCAGGGCAGGCTAAGCATCCTGACATATCCATTTAACCCCTGCTTTGTAACTAAAAGCTGAACATTTATCAACCTCCACAGCCTTGGCTCTTTGAATTGCTTAGAATGAGCATCTGTATTCAAACATATGCTGTGGGTAACTAGCAAGATATTTTAGTCAGTTTGGCTTAGTAGCTGTTCTGTAAAAGTGAGATGAGTAATTTAATAAGCAGCTTTCCTTGACTCTAATACTCTTCCCTCAGTGTATGTCAACCTCAGCCAGAAATGCAACCTAAAAAGAGTTCACTGCTTGTGAGACATGAAAGCAGAATAATGATTTATGCGGAGGACCATCTTCCAGGCGCTGACAAGTGCCCACTGTCCCACACAAGTCATCACTGTCACTCTAAAGAGAACAGATGGCTTTGCACAAACCACTAACAAAGAAGGAATTCTGCACAGATAGCATGAAACTTTGCCACTTTTATGAACACATCTTGTTATGACAAAGTAATAAAAAGAACTTGCCAAAATGCAACAAATATGAACTTTGGTCTCGCTCCTTGGAAAACGGAACTGAGGTTAAAAAATCTTTTAAGAAATGGGTGAGGGTAAACTACATCATTTGTTATTTCCTGTATTAAAACAAATAGATATTCTCACAATATGAAACCAAAGCAAATGCCTTGATGTATTTGAAAATTCAGACTGTGAAGCTATCAATACAAGAAAAAATTCTGGGTTAAATAATACTATGCCCAATATTTGTTCATAGAACTATTTCAAACGCTTCAGAATTTTAAATTCAGTTAAAAATGAATGCTAGTTAATATTTTTTTAAGGAGAGCACAATAGACAACATCCTGGTTAGTAGTATTTTTTTGATGTTTCATGTAAAGATTCCATGTAATGATTATTCAAGGCATGTATCCCCTAACAGTCCCCCAACAGACGGTACTTTTGTTATGATGCATCAATCAATTTCCATTATATTATTACCATACAGCATATTCAGGATTTTGGGTTTATAATACATTCCAAAATTTATAGGTGGACATTTTTATTCCAAAAGCATATTCATTCACCATTGAATCCTAGAAAAATGAGTGCAGATAACATAATCGTGGACCTATCTGGCAAAGCACCTTAAACCTCCTTTGGAAAAACAGCAACAAAAAATTTGCAAAAACAAAAAGAAAATTTTCTATTGCAATGTTTCTTTTTTACATGGTTCAAAAGAAGATTGGACATTATAGTCATGGTTAAAACTGTGGCATTTTGCTGAGTTTGCGGTCTTAGCTGCCATATCTTCTGGACCGGCTACACAGCATGCAGTACGTGCAACATCAGCATTGGCATCCTCTAGGAATTTTGTAGAAATACATACTTTCAGGGTCAACCTGTACTTACAAAATCAGAATCTGCATTTTAGCAAGATATCCAGGTGATTTACATGTGCATTATACTTTTGGAGGCACTGCTCTAGCCCTATGGTTCTCGAACTTGACTCCACACTAGAAAAATCTGAGGAGCTTTGAAAAATTAGCCATAACTGGGAAGCATGCCCAGACCAATTACATCAATCTGTGAAATAAGTGTGAACAGTACAGTTCAGGGCCCTGATCCTTTTGAGAATACATTCTAGTATTTTTCCCTCTAGGTGCACATAAGTCCATATGCAGAGCATAGCCAAAAAAATATAATCATTGAACAATACCAATAAATGTAGTTAATGCTAACGTTTCAAAAGCCAAACGGCTTTGTTGAAAATATGAGGCATTGTTTGATTTGGGCCATGATCTCTTTTTATTGAACAAAGCGCTCTCAGAATCTCTCTATTCTCTGAGTTCATAACAATAAAAAGAAACCCAATTTCAGATTTCTGAGGCACAAATTGATCTGCATGGCATTGTTTCTCCAATCTGTATCTTTATCAATATATGAAAACATGCTTTTTCTTCTCTTTTTGCCATTGCTCAGCTGTAGGTCACTATAGAGTAAACACAGAGAAGGCTTCATGGAACTGGATAAGAAAGCCAACAAGAAACCTAGAACAAAACAAAGACAAAACCTAATAAACAGCAAGGGAACTGAAGAGGAGTCTTGAAATGGATTTGACAAAATTTGAAATAACTTGATTTTTAACTCGAGATACATTGTACAGATTCATAGCAGTATGAACTGGGGTGCTTAATAAAATGAAAATGCCATCTGCTATGAAAACATGTCTTCTATTTGAAATCCAATGACAATTGTTCATGTAGAATTAGGTAAAGTATAGATCAATTTTGTGGTATTCTGGGATGTTGGTGCAGGTAACATTTAAAATATGGGAGTAGCCACATATGAATCCATATATATGTGTAAATATATATATGCACATATATATGTGTGTGTGTATATATATATATATATATGTGTATATGACTATATATAACAACAAAGCAGGAGCAACATTTTACCTGTAACTTGGAACAGAAATTATGTAATGGAAGCAATTGTCTATACATTAGCCCTTAATCTTTTCTTTTTTTGTTGTTGTTTTTTTTTTTTTTTTTTTTAATTTTTTTTTGCGGTACGCGGGCCTCTCACTGCTGTCACCTCTCCCGTTGCGGAGCACAGGCTCTGGACGCGCAGGCCCAGTGGCCATGCCTCATGGGCCTAGCAGCTCTGCGGCATGTGGGATCTTCCCGGACCAGGGCACGAACCCGCGTCCCCTGCATCGGCAGGCGGACTCTCAACCACTGCGCCACCAGGGAAGCCCCCTTAATCTTTTCTTGCTTCAATCACTGGCATAACCTAAAAGCCATTTTAGACAGCTGTTTATACTAGTGGAACTCTTTCTATGAAAAAAACCCAAAATGATCTTAAGCATCTCCTGTGCTGCTGGAATCTTCCAGAGCACGGCTTATTTTCAATCCTGACAACTTAAAGAGTCCTGACATCACCTCTTCAAGGTAGTGATAGAGCGCCTCGTCACCTGGAGCCTTCACTGACCTGCTTTTCATTTTAGACCACACCACTAGTCCACGAATGCCATTTCTCCTTTCCTGGGTCCTAGGCAAGATGTGGTGATTTAATTTCTGGTTGTAAATATAACCCTGCCTGGTATGAATGGTCCCTTCTTGTAGATAAACTGAGGAAGTATAGTCACATTGGAGTGGGCTAGGTCAGACAAATTGCTGACAAGGCTCTCCTAGACCCTGCTACAGCACAAGTTGGGTAGGAGCTGACAAAGTTTTCCAACCCCAGAATTTACTTATTCCCTTGTCAGGAAATGTTGATTTAGCACAGGGCCAGACTTTCTCATGTATCATTAAATAGGTTTGAGTCACAAGATGGAAAGATGATGGACACTGAACTCTCAGCACCAGGTTTGGATGATGTATTTGTGACAGAAAAGGCCCTTGGTGTTTAGCATCAAGTAACTTTTAAGTGGTTAGACAAAAATATAGTGATCAAGTTCAAAGGCCTAGAAAGGACATGTGATTTACTGCCTCTCCCACATTAAAAAGAGAAGACTAGTTGGCTTTGGATTATTCTAAAATCTGATATTGTGAATGATAGTATTTGTCAAAACAATGAATGTCTGTGTGACTAATGCTGAATTGCCAACTCAATGGAAATACGATGATGGTTGTGGTCTTTGACTATACAGTTAAATTTATTACATTAGAGAAAGTTTGTGGCAAGATGCCAAACTCGTCAAAGCCATCTCTTTCTAGGTCACCCTACATCTAGATCCTAGCATTGTTTCTGGAGCAAAATGGGCACTCACTGAATATTTATTGAATAATCTTTTCCCAGGTGTTACTATTATGGATTCTATATCAGCTTCGGACAGGCCCTTTGAATAAAATTTTAATGTTTATTATCTCCCAGACTTTAAGAGAACAGAGGGAATGAAAATCTTTGGACTTCTGTAACAGCTGCAGAGTTCAGCTGTGCAGACTGTGTCAATATCATACTTGGTTTCATAAACAATGCTAGTTCTCAGTTTACCCACCAAAAGGAGAACAAGGTGCCTGAGTTCACAAACAACATTTAATCTACTGCCAGCCTGGCAGGCTGTCCTTGGCAACTTGGATTTTAATATTCAATGTTCTTTCAGACAAATGCAAGCCTTTTTATATGGGTAACCATAGATAAATCCCAACACTTTCACAAAGGACTGGCCCACAAAGAAAAGAAAGGACAAACTGGTGGTGAATTATGGAAGGTAAAACCACACAGAAGAAACTAGTAAAATGAGAAGACAAAACAAGAGAGCATACAGTATTTAGAAACATTTTTTGGTCATTTACTCTACTGTTAAAAGTATAGCTGCAAAGAATACATATTATTTTAACTCATAATATTTGTTATTCTGCATACACATTGTTACAAAATATAGCTCTTGGCAAAAACGTTTAAGATCTGTCAGAATCAATTTTTTTCAATCCCAGTTATGTCTGTGGCGAATAAAATAGGGTAACAGTAGCCCAAGAAAAAATCATATTTTTCCTTGAAAGTTCATTGCACATTCTTTGAAGAAGTGGTACTATTAGAATCTTGGGTGAAATCTAAGTCCTTATACCAATCTGAAAAGAGCAATAAATAATATGTTACACTTGGCTTCATACTTGCGAATTCAAGTTTCTTGGTTTAATATTGTGATTAACAGAATACAAATGTTCTAGCTTTCAGGACAATCACTTTGAAAAATCTGGACGTCTCAATTCCTAAATGCCATGTGGGTTGTGTGTGTGTGCATGCGTGTGTGTGTGTGTAAAACAAACACTTTGTAATTGCACTCTGATGTGTGTGAGTAGTTACTTAGCATACCCCTAGCGATCCAGTTAATGAAGTGTGCACTGTGCTAAATTGTAAGATGTCCCTTTGCTATGTGGATTGTTACTTCAGTGCTCCATGAAGAAAACTGCTGTGTGCTGTTAGTCTAGAGTCACCCTGTCACACACACTGTGGAATGAAGGGGCAAGCTTTCATGTCACATTCTGCTAAAGGTTTTATTGCCTCTTACTTGAGATCCTTTCTGAGGAATTTGATGAGTAGAAGAAATGTCAGAAGAAGATGAGTTAAGGTCTGCTACAATGCCCCCTTCAATGTCGTATCTCAGATGTGAAAGCCATCAGTGTGATAATGTAATTTCTCTAAAGGTCACTTTTACTAGAAAATAAATAAGGGTTTTGACGATAGGTTAAACAGTGTACATGTTTTTGGAAAACAATTACTTAACATCATCATCAGTTATGCTTCTGAACACCATACTTTCACAGAGTTTCCTTGAACTCAATTCCATATTCTTTCATATCACAACATGATATTATTTTTACAGGTGTTTTTTGCTTGTTCATATATTTATTTGAGATTTCATATATTTCTGAGATGATTTATAAATTTTTCATCACTACTACCACTTCTAAGAATATTTTCTACTTTATCTTTGGTAAGTTCTAGCAATGGAAATCATTTGACATCTCTGTGTAGGAATGTCTGTTGTTAAGTAAGCACCTTTCCCATCCTCTTCTACACTTTTCCCTGGGGACCCAGGGTAATCCCTTTAGGAAGATTCTAGGTTAGACTTTACGGATGAAAAGCATTGAAAATCTATTGTTCTTCAGTGGGTTCTGCAAACTGGCACATGGAAATGTGTACACTTTAGATGTGAGGTTTTGCTATCTGTCTTCAGATGAGCAGATTATTCATTTTAGTTCTACAGAAAGTTGAGATAATAAGCCAGAGTGCTTTTCAGATCTTGGGACCCCCAGCTTTTCTAAAATGTTATGTAGATTAAACATTTCCTGCATTATATTCCCTCCTGTTAAATATAGCCAAAGTATGTTTTCTTCACTGGCCTACACGGTTTTAATATTACATATGATATTGAGATCTATTATCTAATAATCCTTAACATTAATATGAATATGTTTGCCACCTGCTTTTTCGATTTAGCACCCAAGTTTCTAAGGCTGGCTGTGGTATTTTTACAAATGGGAAAATTATCACATGCTGGTAATACAGTGCTTAAATTCAGTCCTTCCAGCCTGAGTTTTAACTGAGGAGCCAGTATCTGTTATGAGACTACAAAAATGAGTAAATCAACATGCACAGTTTTAAAGAAAATGTCTAAAAACTTATTTCATGACTCTTGAACACCCCTTTCTCATTCAAGTAATATTTTAAAAATCAGAGGGTTAAGTGTTTTGAGGAGAGTTTTTGTAGTTAGTTTGCTGTTAGTTAGTTGGCTGTTAGTTTATTTGCCATTAGTACTGTTCCATCTTTCCTCAAAGAGAAGTGAGGGCTACTCCTTTTTTCAGCTCAATGTTAAAGGGCAGAGGGCTTTTCCAGGACTCTAACTGTTCTCCCTGTATGGTGGTCACTCTGGCCCATGAGCTTCTGCAGGACAGAACCAAGAGAGTACTAAAACCCTAGGACTGACCTGATAGTCCAGAGTATTGGAGCAAAGGATATGTGTTTCCCATGATTCAGATGTGTGCCGTGTTGGAAAGAACATTCTGGTGAGCAACTGCTTTGTGTCATGTCCAAGAAAGCTGTCCAGATGGGTGGGGAAGTCTCAGCTAAAGGAAGCTGCAGTTAAATACCAGATACCTAGAGCGAAAGAACTGTTGCAAACACCTTTATTAAAGATGTGGAAATGTCTCCATCCAAAATGAGATACCTGTATAAAAATCTGGCATGAGATAGTTTATTTCTGTTAAACAAAGTTTGCTTGTTGTTGTAGTTTATTTCTGTTAAACAAAGTTTCTTTGTTGTTTTAATTAGGGAGTTGTGTCATATTAGTATTTCTCAACAATAGGTACACATTAGAATCACCGGCAAAGCTTAAGGCAAAACAAAACAACAAACTAACACCAAAACAACAAAACAATGAAGTCAAGGCCCCAGCTCCATGAAAACAAAAAACAAAAGACAACAAAAAAAAATAAGAAAACTGCAAGACAGAGGATCCAAAGCAGGAAACTTTTAAAGAACTTTTGCCAGATCCAGAGAAAGTGAACTCAACGACAGGTGAACTAGCCAGTTCGTTTCTGTGAAGGAGGAAGCAGAGAGGAAGATCAATGCAAAGAAGCTGAATGTAAAATGGTGTCAAATTTGCTGATGTCACTCAGCAGTCTCCCGCCATCAATCGAGTTCTAGTCTCAAAGCGAGAAAGATTTTATACTAAATCAAGTTCATAGTATTGATTATTATCTTGCAGTGAACGTTCCATTTCCTGAACTAAGATGTGCTAAGGCAATGAGAAGCCACACGTTTATCTATTATGAAAGAACAGAAAAGCCATGGAATCTATAGGAATTTCCATGCAGGAGCGAGTCAGATTATACCCACTGAATACTGCTGAAAGAAATGATGGGAGACAAGGTTGAGTTAGTCACTATGCATGTCTCATGGAGGTACAACTTTGTTACATATTGTATATCCATGATGACAAATAGCAGCATATTGACAAAAGATTGGATAAGTAAGAAAAAAATCCAGACAATTGTCATAATTCTCTGTTGCATCTTGATTTAATCCATTTGATTTTTTTTCATAAGATGAGAATTTAACTAGTTATATTTAAGGGGAGCCACTCTCTCAAAGCATATTGGACAATTTCTCTCAATGTCATCCTGTAAGGAACAGCTCCCTGGACAGCAATCTTATAAAATGAAACCTCTTTTTTTTTTTTTTTTTTTTTTTTTGCGGTACTCGGGCCTCTCACTGTTGTGGCCTCTCCAGTTGCAGAGCACAGGCTCCGGACGCACAGGCTCAGCTCTTGGCTCACGGGCCCAGCCGCTCCACGGCATGTGGGATCCTCCCAGACCAGGTAATGAACCCGTGTCCCCTGCATCGGCAGGCGGACTCTCAACCGCTGATCCACCAGAGAAGCCCGAAACCTCAGTTTTTAAATAGAGAAAAATAAACTGGTAGCTTTGGAATCAGACAGACAGCTCTGAGTAATGACTGATTCAATAATTAATGTCTTAGAGTTTCACTTTCCTGAACTTAAACTAATATGGGGAGGGGAGAGAGACAGAGAGAGAATAACAATATCTATCTCGTAGGGCATTATTAGTGCTAAATTAGATAACATCTGTAAAATTCTCAAAATCAAGATAAATTTTAAGTTCTGTCTTTATCCTACCTTCACATAGAAGACGACTGACAATGAAGTTTTGTCCTATTTGAATTGAACAGTTCACCTTCTGGTGCAAATTAACATTTAGATAGGAATAGACCCCCATCCACTCCTAATACAAGGAAAATAAGACACTTTAAATAACTGGATGTTGAATTCACCGGATGAGAACTGAGCTACAGATCATTTCATATTTTGTAAAAAGAATGGCAATATAAAAAATGAAGTTATCCTCAAAACTAAATTGAACATAAATTAATAATTTTAAAGTGTCAAAAAGTTTAATTCCTGATCTTAAAGTCATAATTCCCCATATCCAGGTCATATTGATATACCTACTAGGTTTAATAAAAATAGCAATTCTTTCCACTGTCCCCTAATTACTGAGGATGCATCCCTCTTCTTTTTCCCTAAACAAATAGAGCTGGAAATTATTTTTTATTAAGTAATAATTAATATACAGTATCATGTCAGCTTCAGATACACAGCATAGTGATTTGATAGCTTCTTACATTATGAAATGATCACTGCAATAAGACCCATTGTCACCCATCACCATACAGATTTGTTGAAATATTATTGACTATATTCGCTATGTGTACGTTATATCCCCACGACTTATTTTTTTTATACCTGGGAGAATGAAATAAGTGAAGGAGATTAAGAAGTATAAACATCCTACTTTTCCCCCACCAATTATCAGCAAAAGAAGCCCGTAGATGCCAAAAGCCTTAAAAGGCTGCATTTAAAATATAATGTATACTTACAAACCCCAATCACCTTTCTTGAAACTTTGATGGGGAAAAAAATCCTGCTTAGAGCTCAGCTGAATGACTTACACCTCCTTAGAAAGCTATTGATTAACTCACACAATATAGTATTCTTTTAATCTTGAAGGTTCCACTGAGATCACCATTTCTCCTTGCCTGGCTGAGCAGAATTTTGAGAGTGGGTGGGTGTGAACATTGAATTTTGAAACTAGCAGCTGAGGTCAGCTTTTAATTGTTCTTACTTTGATCTTTTACTATTAGAATATAATCCATAGCCTCAAGGGGTTGGATTTGATTAAGGGGGTTTGCAGAGACAAGATACATCTTCTAAAGTACATAGCATTGGCTTATTTTATCAGTGAGTTGGGGGTTCCTCCAGTATGAATGTACAACAGGTTCATAAGAGTGCATTTGGTTTTCAGTTTCCTCAATTTAGTAGAAATAGATTATTCATTTAGTCATTATAGGGTATATATTTGGCTATTATTTATTGGGGGTGCAAACATAAAGCAAAGTGAGAGCCCCAGGAGAGGTATACAACTAAAATACCATGGAAGTTCCCCAGCTGGAGATCTCAGTGCTAGTGGCACACAGGATGAGTTTAGAATCAGAAAACATGGAAGAAATTCTTGCTTATTTAGCCCTTCAAAGAATACCTTCTAGGTGTTTACTGTTTAACAGAAACAGAGGGAAGACTTGAGGCCACCTTGAGGAATAAAGGAAAGCTCCTTCCATGATGGGCTCAGAATAGTGGCCTCTTGGTTCTGTTTCCTAATCTGTAAACTGTGGGTAATCATCAGAGTTCTCATTTCTTAGGTTCATTGAGAGGATTCAATCAGATTATTCCTATTGTTAGAGAAATGCAAATCAAAACTACAATGAGGCATCATCTCGCACTGGTTAGAATGGGCATCATCAGAAAATCTACAAACAACAAATGCTGGAGAGGGTGTGGAGAAAAGGGAACCCTCTTGCACTGTTGGTGGGAATGTAAATTGATACAGCCACTATGGAGAACAGTATGTAGGTTCCTTAAAAACTAAAAATATAATTACCATATGACCCAGCAATCCCACTACTGGGCACATACCCTGAGAAAACCATAATTCAAAAAGACACATGCACCCCAATGTCCATTGCAGTACTATTTACAATAGCCAGGACATGGAAGCAACCTAAATGCCCATCAACAGACAAATGGATAAAGAAGATGTGGTACATATATACAATGGAATATTACTTAGCCATAAAAAGGAACAAAATCAGGTCATTTGTAGAGATGTGGATGGACCTAGAGACTGTCATACAGAGTGAAGTAAGTCAGAAAGAGAAAAACAAATATCGTATACTAACACATATATGTGGAATCTAGAAAAATGGTACGGATGAACCAGTTTGCAATTGCAGAAATAGAGACACAGATGTAGAGAACAAACGTATGGACACCAAAGGAGGTAAGTGGGGGTGGGGAGGTGATGGGTTGAATTGAGAGATTGGGATTGACATATATACACTAATATATATAAAATAGATACTTATAAAAAAATCACATGATTCCTGTAAAATGCTCTATGTACTGCCAAGCATTCTAAATATTAGGTGTCTATTCTGTTAATGTTGCAGGAGACCTGAAACTGTTCTCCGAATGATCAGTGTGTGAGAGGCTTGCCAAGTCTCACCCTCCACATATCAAGCTCTATATACTTTATGTGGGCATTAATATCTGAAAATAATATCTGGTCCATTAGACTCAACATTTTCATAATTTGGCACTAAGATAAAATTTTGACGAAAGGGTGAAGCAGCTTGTATCCAATCAGAGTCATCATTATGAACATCAGTGAGCGTTGATTACATGGGGCTATGGATATAGACAGTGAGAAAGCGGAGCCAAATCTGTGTTGAATTCAGCTTCCTTTTAAAAATAATTCACAGTTGGGATTTGTTGCTTGTAATGCATGTCTTTCTTATAAAATGAACTGCAAAATGGGAGGGAAAATCCATTTATTCAGTGTTTCACTATCAATGGGAAATGTATATAACGTGACTCACTTTTACACACACACACACACACACACACACACACACACACACCCCCTCGTACTCTCATACCACTTGTTTCCAGATTACATAGAGTTTCAAACAGAAAACTCTATTTGTCAGATGGATGAGCTGGTACAACAAACAGTCCCAAATGTCAATGCATTAACATAATTTAGGTTTATTTTTCAGCCCAATATAGATGTTCTTGGTCACACAACTCTCTTGGTCCACTCTCCTCCAAGGGGTAAATTAGGGAAGAAAATTCCTTTCATTTTCTTGGTTTTATGGCCACTAAGGTACTTGCCATCCTGCCATTGAAAATAAAGGGATAAAGTGGAAGCATATGTTTTAGGGCCAGGTGTGAAAGTGTACTACAGCACTTCTGCCCATATTCCACTGTCTGTAACTTGCCACTTGGTCCCACCTAGTTGATAGAGGACTGGTGAAATGGAGTCCTTCCATGTACTCAGGAGAAAATTAAAATGGTCCAATCAAGTTATAACATTGTCTTTATCATGGAAACCCACTACAGTGACTATATAGGGAATTTTAGAAAAGTACACCCTCTTTATCATTATAAAGACCTGAGATGTTCTCTAAATGAACAACTCACATTTGCTTACTATGTACTTATAAAAGTAAGGGAAGGGATAACTAGAATTTGTGATTATGAGATTCCTTTGCCAGATGTTAATCTTAAACTTTAACAAGAAGTGGGCAGTTTGGATTACTAAAGATAAATTGTTATATTTCCTTTTATTCACTATTTTTGGTAGAGTCCACAAGATAATGATATCCTCTAAATAACTTTCCATCTACACTTAATCTTAAAAACAAGACTTGTATACCAGAACTCAGGTGTTTTTACATAACTAATATAATTTCATTTGTTTTTACTGAAATTGAAAAATACAACTGCATAGAAAACCTCTTTCCTTTCCTTTTCAGTCATAACAAATTTGAATGAACATAACATTCAAACTGTTCAGTGTTGATTCTTCTCCTGACGTGGTGAATAAAATACGTTTCATTGTGATCTGAATAAAATTTCATGGGGTGAAACTTATTATACAATAAAGCACACACACTTAAATTTTGTTGAGTCTTTTTAAAGTTGTTATAGATTCCTATACCTGAGACAGTCCATAAAACGGTAGTATGACAAATCACTTATAATTTCACATTTATCTTAAAGTTGATTACTGATGAACTGCTGGACATGTGAGGAAGGGTTTTATATATTTACCATAAAAGATGATTTTAAATTTGTGTTAGATAATCTCTCTCATCGCAACATCAAAATTAAAACAAGACTCTATGTAGCATCAGGTTATCTGTCTCAGACTCTACTTCACATGTAATAGTAATATCTATATTTTTGAAATGACTGTTTCCATGATAGATAATTATTTGGCCGATGATGTTTGAATATTTAATCAAGTATGTGTCATGTGTAATAGACATACATCTGAAAGCATCGTGATAGCAATGTGATGGCAAATTCATTTCTGCCAAGGACTGTTTAATGAAATACTCTTTGCTTTGGATTGTCGGCTTTGTGCTAATCACAGAAAAATTATCTTTTTCCCCAGCTAGTACGTCTGTTAATCTAGTCAAGAAATTAGAAACTTACTTTATGTTAGAACTGAAGTATGCATAATAAAGGATTGATGTATAAATAACAGTCAGTCCCTAATCATTACCATAAATTTATTTTAATAATATATCCTCCAAGAAGCTAGGAGTCACTTTATATATTGGTAGCTGTATCAGTGCAATATTTTTCTCTTTGTTTTTATGTAATTTTGTACTTAATAAAACACTGCAGGGACAGTGCAAAGCTTTAGTCCCCGAAATCCTTTACTGAGATAGAAGTTCACCAACTGTCCCAATATTCTAATCTTCAATCATTCCTTTCATTGATCACCATGTTTCTTTAGTCTTCCTCCTTCTGAAATAATTCCTCAGGGTTTATTTGGTCTTCCTGGTCTTAAATTTTTGATGAATAGAGGCCAGTCTTTTTGAAAAATATTCCTCAATTTGAGTTTGTCTGATGTTTCCTCATGATCAGATTACGGTATGTATTTTTGGCAAGAATATCACAGAAGGGATGCTGTGTCCTCATTGCACGTCAATCTATAACTTTCCTGGGGATACTGACTTTGATCACTTAGTTAAGGGTGTGTGCTAGCTTTATCTAGTATAACATTTCCCCTTCTATAATTAATACAAATTCTGCTGAGAAGTACTTTGAGGCTATGCAAATATTACATCACTCATCTAACTTTTACATACTAGTTTTAGTGTTCACTTATGTTTAAAAAATGGAGATTTACTATTTCAATCACTTCTCTACACTTATTAGTTACCATTCGATTTTGAGGAAGAACTTTCCTCTCTCTCCATTTATAATTAACTTGTCTATTTACTTTGGTGTAGACTCATGGATTCCTATTTTAATCAAAAGATGTAATTTATTGCTATCAATTTGTTTATTACTATGAATATGTTGATACATAACCTCTGAGGGTGAGTAGGATGGGGAATTGCTCACAAATGGTGAATTCAGGGGCAGTTCAATACAGATTATACCGAATTTTAGGAAGACAATATCTCCCTGAATGAATAACACCTGAAAAATAATTTTGAAAAGTCTTTAACAGTATTGTACTTCCTATTTTATACTACTAAATAATTTATTTTGATAATCACAGGGTTATCTTATTCTAACCTTTCAAAAATACTCAAGAATGAGATCCCAAAGATCAAAATTTCTGAAGTTCTTAAGGCAAAACTGCCATATACTTCTACTGTGTGGGATACGTCAGTAAAATGTGTTAAAATACACCTGATAATCTGTGGAGGCTCATTAAAAGCATAATATTCATAAACCTGTCCCCATGACCAGATAATAAGTCCCCCTATACTCTGCTCATACCACTGCATATTGCATAGAATTTCACATGTAAGTATAATCATTTACAAAACTTTAGCCAGTTTATAAAACTTGAAACAGTTTTCCATAAACATATGACACAAATGGCTTACAATCACCATACTGCAAGAATGCTCCTTTTTGACTTAGTCAAATTCTCCATAAATGAAGCACTCTGTAGAACCAATCTGAATTTCCACTTTAATGAATTGAGATAATTACCAATAAATGACTACACCACAATGAATTGCTGAGGATCCACAAAATGATGTATAAAATGTAGCTATGCAGAAGTAACTAAAATTAATCATTAGATGTGCATTTAAGCTCTTTATTTTGCAGTCTTATTCATTTTGGCCATTGAATTTACTAAATCTCTTTAAAGAGATTTTCATACATACTCTTAAATACTTTCAAACTAAAATTTAATACTTGGCATCTTTGAATTGCAGAGATCTCAGAGGATATTTTAGGTAAAAAATGAACTGTCTATTAAGAGAACTGGAAAACTAAAGTTTATTTCTAAATCATATAGCATTGTACTTCAAAGTGGACACCAAGTTGTTATATTGTTAATATATTTTATAAGCAAAACAAGGGTTGAGTTAGAAATGTTTATTTCACTATGGTTCACTTTATTATAATAATGAAACAGATTAGAGATATTTGTTTTTAAAGAAATTTTCTTTTTGGATAGATTCTTTAGAAGAGAAAGGAAAGTTTATGTTGCAAATGTGGCCATGGACATTCCATCAGTTGCTTACCATAAAGAGCATCTCACAATAAAAGCAACTAGCATCTTAGGAGAAGTAAAGACAATTTTGAAAAGGTTGTAGAATTTGAGAGCGAAAATAGCACGTAGTGATAACCCTGACCTTGTACCAGAAGAAGGTTAGTATCAGAACAATTTCATTTTTATCTCTATCCTCAAAATTAGTTTTGAAAATAACTCAGTGGTTATTAAAGTGTGAATTTAAGGTGGTGACTTATATAAAGATTCAGAAATGTAAATTGGGTTGTTTTTAATTCCACATGTAGAGATATCAGTTATATACTCTTTGATTGGAGAATATTCTTCATTGATTATAATCGCAGAAGGAAACCTTCCAAGAGCTTAATCTGAAGGAATATCTTCTACTCAAATTTATATCAAGATAATTTCTATCTGTATTTTAGGAAATGGAATCTTTATAAACTTACTGTGTTATATTATTGTGTTACGATATGTGAATTAGACAAAATATTTGTTAATATTCATTGTTGATGGATACAGAGGAAAGTTTATTACACACACACAATGCACACATACACAGTATACAAGTGTTTTAATTTTCTATATATTTTCATTATATAAAATGTTTTGTAAATATTCAACATGTACATTTTTATTATTTTTATGTATTATTCCTTTTTTTGTTTTCTGATACTAAGATTAAATTACTTAAAATGTGTTCTATTATTAAGTTTAACATATCGTGCTGAAGAAATTGGTTGATATGTTACATCATAATCTTCTTTTAGGCATACTTGGTTCAGTCGGTGGGGAATCCCATCCTTCCATGCTAAAAATCTGTGTATGTCGTTAATAGCTTACTAGATATTTTACTGTTAAATCTGCACATATATTAAAACTGCCATTGTATGGAACTCCTTCAGGGATACTGAAATTTACCCAGTGCTCCTATCTAGTCTGAGCTTTTTTTTTTTTTTTTTTTTTTTTTTGCGGTAAGCGGGCCTCTCACTGTTGTGGCCTCCCCGCTGCGGAGCACAGGCTCCGGACACGCAGGCCCAGCGGCCATGGCTCACGGGCCCAGCTGCTCTGCGGCATGTGGGATCCTTCCAGACCGGGGCATGAACCCGTGTCCCCTGCATCGGCAGGCGGACTCTCAACCACTGCGCCACCACGGAAACCCTAGTCTGAGCTATTTTTAAATTATATCTAAAAGAAATGCATTACCTCCTACAATGTTTCCCATAATCAGTGCTTAATATGTCAGTCCAACCTGCATTTGCTGCCTATGTTTTCAATAATTACCACACTTACTACTTCCAATTTGCCCTTTCTTTCCAATATATCTTTTCTGGAGTGATTGTAATTCAACTAATCCTCAAACCTCTCTAGTACTTTACCTTGAATTTTAATTGCTTAAATGTTTAATTGCTTAAGCATCTCTTGGATGTTTAATGCTACAGAAGTATACTCATGAATATAAGGCCCTGAGAAAGGACTTTATACATTCAAGCTTAAATACAAAAGAAGTCCATATGTTAAAAACAAACCCCTGTTTTCTGAGAAAAGGATGCATTATATGCTAAGAAGCTTAGAACTCAATTTATAAAATGAATCAGAGAAGTAAATCTTAGGGAAGTTACCTCTGCTATTTTCAAGCATGCCCTTGAAACGATGTATTTATGAAGTATGTTTTGTTTTTAGCTTTAATCACATCCAGTTGATTCCCATCTGATACCGATTTTGAGTTCCCTTTTACCTTTACTCTACAAATAAATCAGTCATGTAAGGCGAACTTGATCATAGGAGGAAAATATTTTCACAGCTGCCTGCCTTTCAGTAATTAATGCTTGCTTCTCAGGATACAAAATACGGGGCTTACACATGAGCATGTTTATAAAATATTTCTTAGGTGAATAATAAATATAATTTTCCTAACACGTAACATCCCAGATTGGTATACTTCATATTAATTCACATGTTGCGGAAAGCAAAGAGTGCATCTCCCAAAACAACTACAGATCTTCCCTGACTTACAATGAGGTTATGTCCCAATAAAAACCATTATAAGTTGAAAAGATCCTAAGTCGAAAATGCATTTAATACACCTAATCTACCAAACATCCAACCTTAGCCTAGCCTGCCTTAAATGTGCTCAGAACACTTACATTAGCCTACAGGTAGGCCAAATCGTCTAATCCTCTAACACAAAACCCATTTTATTATAAAATGTTGAATATCTCAGGTAATTTATTGAATACTGTACTGAAGGTAAACAAAAAAAAATAGAATAGTATGTGTACAAGATGGTTGTACGTGTATATATAGGTTGTTTACCCTTGAAATCCTGTGACTGACTGGGAGCTATGGCTCCCTGACCCCACCCAGCATCAAGAGAGAGTATCTTACTACAGATTGCTAGCCTGGGAAAAGATCAAAATTTGAAATATAGTTTCTACTGAATATGTATAGCTTTCACATATGGCAAAGTTGAAAAATCAGTAAGTGCAACTATCTTAAGTGGGCAACCTATTGCTTACTGTAGAATAATGAATGAATGAAAAATAAATGGTAAAAAAAAATACATGCATTGAGAGGAAAGTCATTTGATGTAAGGAAGATTTAGTGATTTTTCTTCCATTTGAGTGTTAAAGAATAATATCAATTTAGGGAAATAATAGCTAAAGTCTTTATATCATATTTTACCTTGAAATAGCAAGATGTAAAGTCTTTGGCACTCAAGTGTTTGCTCAAAAGCTGAATGAATGGTCACTCACTACAAAAAATAATCTAGGAATATAGCTTCTACACTTGATTATTACTGTCTGTCAGTTGCTGGAGAATTTCAGATTTATTTTTCCAACTCTAGTTCTAATTTCTTATGCTTAAACTTCCACTGCCTAAGGAATTCCTGAGCTTTCAGGTTCAGCTCTTCTCTATCTCTTGTCTCAGGGTCTCTGACTATGAAACTCACTGGGTTACAGGTCAGCAGGCTTGGTTGCACCCTCAGTGTAGTGAATCAGCTCTGAGATCTGGAGGTCAGCATGCTTACCCTCCATCTTCCATGTCCCAAAGAGATTCTGGATCTCCTTAAGTCAATCCAACATCTGCAGTTGCTCTTTTTTTCTGTGTTCCAATTTGCGTGTTAATTTCTAGGAATAGAGCAAGTGAAATGGTAGGAACATAGTTTTGCTAAAATTAAACGCATAACATACCATTAAATGATAATTTTTAATGGAGGTCATCTGTACTACATTTAATTAGCAATCGATTAAGAAAAAAAGGAAATGATCGATAAAATCTTTTGACAACTTTTCTTAGTCCCTTTTCCTTATGTTAATGAGGAAGCACAGTAAAATTCAAAAGTTCAAAAAAGATATATTATGACAACACTTCCTCCCACCTCAATGACGGGTGATTTGAAGTTCTCACCTCAGACCCTAAACACTCAGTTTTTCCACACTACCAAAGCAAATCCTATCATCCTTTCGTGTGTTTTTTTTTTTTTAGAGATATTTTATGTGCATGCAAGGGAGCTAGCTAGCTAGCTAGCTATTTATATTTTTGTATAAAATGATTACCATACAGAGTAGTCTTCATTTTAACATTTTCCTCTAGCAATATTTTGGAGATGATTTCTTCCAATTTTCTCTTCATTTCCCTCTGTCTTTTCTGGGGCTGTATGCAGTCTATGTGTAAATCCATTCTATATACTTTGTCTTGGCTTTTCTTGAGGTGTTCATGTGTCACTTCAAAATCTGTGCATATACTTGAACTAAACACACCACAGTGAGGTTTTACTGATTTAAAAGATATTTGTTATTCTAAGAGATACACTATTTGAGAAGATAAAATATCTGCCCACAATGCATTTTGCCCACAGTGCACTTTGCAATCCCACCAGCAGTAAATGGCAGCTACTCTTATTCCCCATCTTGATGACATAATGTCATCCAACACTGGCATCTTTGCCCATCTGGTAAGGGGAAAATCATACCTCAGTGATTTTTTTTTCATTTATTTATTTGTTATCAGAAGGCCTAACAGCTTTTCTTATGTTTAAAAGCTACGTGTATCTGCTTTTCCATGAACTCTTTATTTACCCTTTTGCTTATTTTTTCTATTGTGCCGTTTATTTTCTTGGAAATAGCTTTTTATAATTATATAGTTATCTCAGTTATGTGCTGCAAATATTTTCCTTTGTTTAACAAAATGTCTTTCTAATGGTGGTTTGTTTCCTTATCTAGAGGATTTTTAAAAAATTTTGTGGGGTCAAAAATTTGCATGTAAGCAAATATGTCTTTTTCAGTTTCATATAATTTGGTCATAGTTAGGAAGGTCTCATCCACTAAATGTTGGTAAAGCAATCTTCACATGGTTTCTTCTGTCACTTTCATGAATCTAGTTTCTATCTTTAAAGTTGTTTTCCATTTGGAGTGAATACGGATCAAGTTTATTTTTTTCATCAGATAACTGTCATTGATTTATCAAAGCTACTTCCTGACTTCTACAGTATACTAAAATTTTATAACATTTAGGTGCATTTCTGGACATTCCATTTGCTTTACATTTACCTGTCTGCCTTCTCACTATCATATTTTTTCTAATAATTTTTATTATGGAAATATTTATCTATTCATATTTTATTAATGATTTGAAGCCATTATAAATGGATGTTATCTATTTAATATCTATAATTATATTGTGATATATATTATATATAAGTGATATATATTACTCTATATAATATATATTCTTCACAAAATATCAAAAGATTTCGCATTCTTGAGGATGGAAAAATTATTCCTTGCCATTTTTTATTATTATTTTAATATGTTTCTGGTTTATGTTAGCTAATAGTTGATGTTTTTGCTTGTACATTAATCAGTAAGATGAGTTTATTGTTTTTCTTTTTTTGCATCATCTTTGAAGAATTAGGGCATTATGATATGCAAACTTTAAAAAAAATCTTTTTATTTTCTGGAACAATTTTAATATGTGTAGAAACTTCTGTTCCTTAAAATTTAAATTCTCCATTATACTATCTGGACGTTGGAGTTTTTGAGGGTTTTTGGACAGATTTCTCTCTTTTTTTCAATGAGCTGTTTGCTCGTTTAGTGCTTTTATATGCACTATGAGTATTTACTGTAAGTATGTTCATACTAAATTGCCTACTTCATTCAGGACCTCATTTTTTTTTTTTTTTTTTTTTTTTTTTTTTTTTTTTGCGGTACGCGGGCCTCTCACTGTTGGGGCCTCTCCCGCTGCGGAGCACAGGCTCCGGACACGCAGGCCCAGCGGCCATGGCTCACGGGCCCAGCTGCTCCGCGGCCCGTGGGATCTTCCCAGACTGGGGCACGAACCCGTGTCCCCTGCATCAGCAGGCGGACTCTCAACCACTGTGCCACCAGGGAAGCCCGAGGACCTCAAATTTATCTTTGTAGTTTTGAGCAAAGTTGACCTCAAATTCATTTTTATAGTTTTGAGCAAAGTTATTCCTAAGTTTCTTTAAACACCCAATATACCAATGGTTATTTTCCCATTATAATTGTGTATGTATGTTGTATATTCTTCCTTATTTCTGATTACTACAGCTGTTTATTTTATTTTATTTTTTCCCCATTTTACTGAGGCATAGTTGACATACAGCACTGTATTGAGGTATAGTTGACATACAGCATGATGATATGACTTAACATGCATCATGAAATGATTACCACAGTAATTTTAGTGAATATACATCATCTCATATAGATACAAAAAAACAGAAAATATATTTTCTTGTCCTTATAATAAGAACTCTTGTGATTTATTTTAATATTTTATTCAGAGAATTGGCTTTAGGATTCAATAACCAAGTGTTATACTATTTTGCTGCTAATCGATTAATTTTTGTTAATTTTTATTCCATCTTCTTTCCTTATTGTGTGCTCTTTCCCTAACTTTTTGAGTCATATGTTGAAAATGTTAATTTTTAATTTAATATGAAAATTTAGAATTATCAGTTAGACTTATGATAATTACTTTAGTTGTATCCTAGGTGAAACTGCAGTTTGAATTCCTTTTGACCCAAGAGTTGTTTGAAGAAGAGTTTTGTTGATGTTGTTGTCTTGTTTTTTTCATTTTCATCTGCAGTGTTTTTATTTTTATTTCTGATTTATTATCTATCTCTAGTTTTATTCCATTGAGATTATAGAATTTTTTTGTACTATTTCTTCTTTTTGGAATTTATTGAAGCTTTTGTTGTGAGGAAGTAGATAATCAGTGTTCGAATGTTCCATGTGCAAGATAATCATTATTTAAATGCTCCATGTCCAAAAGAATGTCAAATCCCTGCTTTCAAAAAATATTGTACAATATATTGGAATTAGATTTATGTGGTGTTAAGTGTCTGTATATTCTCCCCTATCTCACTTGGTTTGACTTAAAATGATAGGAGTATATTAAAGTGTTTCTTCTTATGCTCTATCTCCAACTATTTTTCTTTGTTGTCCCATGTGGTGGATGTTATGGATGCAGATGCTATGATATTTTGATGCTTAACTTAGGCATTTGTATGATACTTTGATATAAATTTTAAGTGTTTGAGTAAAACTTTATTTTTAAAAACTGTGTTGTTTTTCAGTCATTCGGAAGAGTTCCCAGAACCACCCTCATCATCTCCACCAAATGTAGAAGGTATTGTTCTTTTCATTTTTTGGTACTAAGCTGGATGCATCGTGATATATCATTGTGAATTCAGTTTTCATTTCCTTGACCAGTAAGAAGATTAACACACCATTTGACATCATAAGTTGAGTGGTCATTTGGTTTTCCTATTTGTGATTTTTTTTCATACATTATTTTTCTGTTTATATGCTGGCTTGGGTTTAATTTTGTAATCAAGTTGCACATTTTTTTCATAGTAAAAATAGTAATCTTTTATTTGATATCCAAGTTTCAAACATTCTTTCTATTTATTTTTGTATCCTAACTTTTATCCAAACCTTTTTCTTTTGTCTTACAAAAGTTTTAAATTTTATATAGTCAAATATGATTTCTTTTTCTTTTATAGCTTCTAAGTTTCCTGTGTTGATTGGAAAAGTGAAACCCTACATGACATGTAGGATTTCCTAATTTGTCTCAAAGAAATTGGATCTCTATTTCCATGATAAATCAAAAAATTTAAAACTAAACTAATCATTTTATGTTTGCTCCTTTAAGAGTACTTGGTCTATTTATGGACTTTTGTTATTGTTGTTGGTCCATATAAATTTCAAAATTATCAAGTACTGTGGTGAACCATGTGTGACCTCTATTAAATTTGATTTTTATAGTTCTTAAGAATGTGCTATATCTTGTTATTGACTTAGGTTCCCTTTTTAATTTTTTTTATTGGAGTAAAATTGCTTTATAATTTTGTGTTAGTTTCTGCTGTACAATGAAGTAATCAGCTATATGTATACCTATATCCCCTCCTTCTTTGGCCTCCCTCCTATCCCTTCCCACCCCAACCATCTAAGTCATCACAGGGCACCGAGCTGAGCTCCCTGTGCTATGCAGCAGGTTCCCACTAGCTATCTATTTTACACATGGTAGTGTATTTATGGCAAACCTAATCTCCCAATTCGTTCCACCCTCCCCTTCCACCCCTGTGTCCACATGTCAGTTCTCTATGTCAATGTCTCCATTCCTGCCCTACATATAATATGTACGTACTTCATATATTTTGTTTCTATTCTAAATTGTCTCTTAAAACTGTTAAAGTATAACCTTGAACATGGCCTCTTAAAAAAATAATGTTTCTAACGTTGTTTGAGAAGAATATGAACACAAATTGTTGGGTATAATATTCTACATATATTCATGAGAGAATTTCTAATTGTTTTCTAATTGTGTTGGTCTTATTACACAAACCTTTATTAGTTTCTTTTTTGATCTGCTTAATCAGAAAAAAACTGTTAAATTTTTTTTCCATTTTCAAATTTATGTCAAATTTTCATTTGTGTATTTTGGAGTTATGTGATCCTTTGTATTAGAAATTTTGTATTCATTAATCACCATTAATTGAATATACTCATTATTTTTTATACTACTTTACACTTATAATATCTTTTCCCAGCAAAGTTAATTGTTTTGTGATATTAATTAAGTCAAAGTATATTTCCTTTTATTATTTTTCTGGCATGCATTTTCTATCCTTTGTGTTTCAATATTTACTTCCTAATAATGTAGGGACTTCTTTATACATAGCATATAGCTGGATTTTGTATCTTTATGCAGCCTCATTATATTAATCTTTTAGTTACATATTAATCTATGTAATATATTGTGAATTCTGACCTATATTGATTACTTCTAACATCTAATTAGATGTTTTCTCTTTGTCTGACTTTTTCAGTTTCATTTTTGCCCACTTTCTCTTTTCATGCTTTCTTTTGCATTGACTGAGTTTTATTATCTCCAACATTTCCTTCCCCCTTCCCTTTTCTGCTGGATTGCTGGTTCCCTGCTTACTTTATAAGATATTATTAACAGTTATAAAATTATTTTACATAATTACATCTCAAGCAATACAAGGACCTTGTCGCTCTCTTCCAATGTAGATACTTAATTTTGCCAGGATTTTTATTGGGTATGTTGTTTCTTTTGCCTTCACGGTAAGGCTCAGAACAAGCTGGTGGGGAGATCACAGTTTGTTGGGAGGCATAGCAATTTGTTACAATTGGTTTAGCAGGCAGCTGCATTTTCAGGATCGCTTCCCCAACCTATTTGCACAACTGCAAGTGCTGGCAAAAGCTCCAGTTCTCCAGCAGATGAGGCAGAGAGGAATCAGCTATCCCTAATTCCCTCATTCCTCTAAGATACATACACTTATGCCTGTGCTACAGATCTTTGCAGGTCATGACCTCTCTATAATCTACTGCTTTAAATCCACCCCCACCCTAGATTTCTTCCCTAATTCTCTCCCCCCTGATTTTTCAGAAATTCCTAAATATTTCTTTAATTCTAATGGTAAAAGAAGAGATGAAGTATATATAAAGGGGTTGGGGATGGCTGCAAAATTTTAGATCAAAATCTATCCAGAAACTTTTCTATTTTCACGGATATCTTTAAATAATTTACATTAGAGTTGTATGTTATAGACATTATAATTTATTTATTAAGAGCATTGCTCAAGTAGAGCTAGCTTAAATGCTACCTCCACTATTTACTTTCTGTTTGACCCTGGCATTTCCTTCCTATCTCTAAGTTTTAGTTCCTTCTGTAAAATGGAGCTAAGTGTCAGCCTTATAGGACTGTTATGCAGTAAGATATTCAGAACACTGAGCAGGAAGTGTGACACCAAGGAGAGTTCAAAAACTTAAAGATACTGTCATTCTTCAGTGTTTCTGTATGCAACTTAATTAATTTATGCATTTTAAAAATTGCATCCTAACTATTGCTTCTCTACTAATGAATTTATTATTTGTTTTACTTTCTTGAGATAAGTGCCTACATTATATCCTTTAAAATTTTTTTTAATGATGAAATACTTTGAGGATAAGAGTTTTCCTTTTGACACAGATTTGGTTACACCTCTAATTTTTGATTGGTAATATTTTCACTTTCGCTAATTTTTTAAAATAGATCTTTAGAGCACTTTTAGATTCATAGCAAAATTGAGCAGAAGGTACAGATTTCCCATATAACCCCTGCCTCTATGTACGCATAGTCTCTCTCAGTATCATCTCGCATCAGGACACATCATTACTACCCACAGTCCATAGTTTACATTAGAGTTCACTCTTTGTGTTGTACATTCTATTCTTTTCAGTTATCTTTAATTGTGTTTTTTGCACTATGTTACAGGAAGATTAGTTAGCATTATATATATACATAAAAATTATTAATGTTTACCAATTCCACTTTAAAGTTGTAATCACAAATGTAGTTATGAATTTAGGTCTCAGATTCATAGTAGCTTTATTTATTATGATATAGGCTGAAATACCAACTAAATCTCCAGTCATTCTGGATTGGTTTGAAAAAGATCACTTAAAATATCAATTAAAATAGTAGTGGCATGTTACTCATTAATTTGAAATTACATTGTAATATATTCAAACCTTTATTAGTGTAATATTTTTCATATTAATTTTTATGCAAAACAAAATATTTGTATATTTGAGTACATATATGCACGTGTGTGTGCGCTTATAATATTGAAATGGAGCCAGCTGAAAGCTGGGAATGGAGAATGCAGAGCTAGCCATTTCATTTTCCACAAGCATTCTAAAGTTGCCCTCCGGCACCTCTGAAAGATTATTGAAGTATGTGGAAGTGGAAAATCATTATTTTACTAAGTATTTGAAAAAAAAAATGATACATATTCATGATATATTGTCCCAATTTAAAACAGTAGGTAGAAATAAGAAAAAAAACTGTATTTAAAAGATACAGCAATAATTGTTTTTAAGGGATTATACATTACTATATTCACAGTTTTTAGAAATTTTTGTAAGTGAATATGCCCAACTGATAGAGTCCTCTCTTCAACCCAAACTGTGGAGGAATATTGATTTGAACTCTGAGTTCTGTGTACCTTTTGTGAAAGACCATAGGCTGTAATAAAGCCCTGACAATGCTCCTCCATATACATGCTTACATATGTTGTTAATATTTGGCTCAAGATACAGAAAGTCCTAGAATATAATATATACATTTTTGAAGCAAAAATTGTGTGGGAAGTATTTCTACGTTAAGAAGAGAGTTTTTAGCTAAACTTATTCTTTAAGTCATAATGTACATAATAACACACATACAATATAAGCACAGTGTATAGCACATCATAATGGAAATATTGTATAAGAGTAAAATTTACATGGGTGTCTGCAACTAATGGAAATTTTTCTATAGCTTTCTTTTGAAAAAATAAACTGTTGCTGTTTTTTCAAAGTAAACATCTAACTTGCTAACTGTCAAATGGAGTCCATAAGAAAATCTTTGTTCTTTTTCTGGCAAAAAGAATAGATTATTAAGAATTACAATATTAATGGACATAGACTTCTTGAAGTTATGTCTTATGAGAAAATTGGAAAGCATAAAAAATGACAAATAACTGTCTTGTATTGAATATTCCTTCTGCCATAAATTGAACTTAATTTGACTCTTTCTGGTATACTAATCAAATGCTATTTGTTGCTACACGGCAGTTTAATATAAAAGGCATGTGAGACATTACAAAAAGTTTCAGTTCATTTTTCCTATTATTTATTGTGTGCTTAGCACCATATCTGACACACAATTAAGCAACTAAATAAGTGAATAAATGTGTTAATGAATGAATTAATGAACAAAAGAAAAATATTTAATATGTCCATAATATATACTACAATCACTTGCTACAGCATTATTTCTCAAATTCCGTGGAAGGTATACAAAGGCTTATTAATTTATCTTCTCTCTCTCTCTTTCTTTCTCTCATATACACGTGCGTGCAAACCCACTCACCTCCATACACAATCTTATACAATCCTCAATAAACCAAATATTGCTTTGATTGCAGAACTTCGAGAACAATTGTCACATCCAAATGCCTCCCTCCCTCAGACTGAAGCGTTTCTTGGAGACCCTGGGGGAGCTAACTGGGAGGACTGGAAGAACTAGTGTTATTTTAATTTCCAAATATCTAAAATCTCCTAGAGTTCATTGCTCATATCACTCATTTGACTCTTCAAATATATACGGCTTCATGCTGGTATTTCTATGAGCCGTATATCCTTCCCTAAAAGGGAAAATTAACCTAATTGCAAGGGATGTACCACCATCTTTCACTCCGTACATAATTTGATTGTTCAGAAACCTTGCAAATGAAACAAAAGCTATTATACTTCCTAAATCAAAGGCAGGACCAAGTCAGCCCAAATTTCATATATAGAATTCTGTAATTCTCATCATATCTCCTATATCTATGTACCTGTTCCTGACATGTGTGTGGCGCTTAAAGATCTTCAAGAGCTCTCTAGTCTGTGTGAAAAGGTGTCTTGAGCTATTTAGCACAGTGCAGAGATGTCTCCAGATCAGGTCTAAACTTTTATCTTCTGCTCTGAAATCCAAAAACATTGCAATTGGAATTTTTTTTAAAAAACTCCTTTGAATGACAAAATATGGTTGCAACGATCATGATACTATTTAGGTTTCTTTGTGCTGTTGTTACTTTTAAGCTTTTTTTTTTTTTTTTGCGGTATGCGGGCATCTCACTGTTGTGGCCTCTCCCGTTGCGGAGAACAGGCTCCGGACGTGCAGGCCCAGCGGCCATGGCTCACAGGCCCAGCCGCTCCGTGGCATGTGGGATCCTCCCGGACCAGGGCACGAACCCGTGTCCGCCGCACCGGCAGGAGGACTCTCAACCACTGTGCCACCAGGGAAGCCCTGTTGTTACTTTTTTCAGTTGTAATTAATGTGTGTGTGTTTCATCCATTTTATTTCAGCAATATTACTGTGTACTGCCAAGACCATACTGAAGTGTTAAGTGATACACCATACATGTGCCAATCTATCTTTCTAAAATATGAATTCTGAAACACATCTGGCCCCAAAGATTTCAAGTAAGGGACTGAAAATGTGTAATATTTATTGAGTGCATACCCTGTGCCATGCTTTCTCAAAACAGTACATATGCAAGCAATTGATAAAAAAATAAAGCAAATAAAAATCTGCAATAAATTGAACTGAAATAATTCCTGCATGGCAGCTTTGAACTTCTTCTATAGAAACTAGAAAAGAATTTTTCAGATTCAATAGTTTAATAAGAATTCTAACAATAAAAGCATTCTTCTAAATAATTCAGATTATCTAAAGTATGTTTCCATAGAGCAGAGAAAATATACAGGGAGAAAAATAATCCATATAGTATCTTCTACATCTTTTATGTGTTCTCATATTGGTAATTCATTTTGAGGATTGGCACAGTGTGTTAATATTTAGTGTACCTATCTCAGTGCTTTGCGCATTGACTTGAAAGTACATGTTTGAGAAGTGAATTTAAACGACAGTTTAAATTAAAACCAAATTAGAAAACATTTTAAAAGTTACACACAATAAAAATAATTTTATAAAGCCTATTAAATAGGGAATATTTAAAAGATTCTTTTTTCCATAGCTGAAATATAAATGTTTAGATTCATATAGCTCAATCCAATGACGTTTAAATCCACTGCATTTTTAGTTTACTGGGATTTTTGTCAGTATATCCAAACCTTCAATATTTATTGTCTCAGTATTTTTACCCTTTTCATTCTTTGCAATGCACATGCCATCCTTGAGAAAGGGGGGCAAGGTGGAGAGAGATAACTATCACTCTCTTAATGAGCTATCACTCTCTTTACATTTGATATAAAATTGAATTATATGATTGACTTCACAAAGTCAATGAAAAGACTTTGGTGTGAATACAGAGGCAATTTGTATCTGATTCTTCCTGTTTCTCCTCCTTTAAACCATACAGAATAATTTGAAGAAACAGAAAACCAAAGCCTTATAAACTGAGCTGCATTTTCAACAAAACTAGAAAGCAGAGATTGTCCTCATAATAAACATTATGTGTAAGTCATGACGCAGCAGCTCAGAGTAGCAGAGCCCTGTTAAAAGACAGAAGTAGTGACCAAAGCAGAAAGGAAGAAGAAGAGGTTCAGGAACCTTCACAGTGGCATATTTCAGAAAGAGCCAGCAAAAACATATTCCCAGAAGGAAAGTGCCTCACCCAAAGGGGGAACTGCTGTGAATAGAGCCAAGATCAACCAGAGTAAGAATATTGGTAAAGGTAGAGAGAAAAGGCTCATAAAGTACTCAGGTACCCTGAAGGAGGAAAATCCCAGAATATACTAGCCAGTCTATCCATCTTTAAAGATAGGCATGGTCCATGCTTTGGAGTCAGTAGCCAGTGAGGTCATGGGTAACTCAGGGCTAGACTTAGAAGCCATCCTTAACCAAATGAGGTGTGGAGAGAGAGAGGAAGTGGGACTACACAGAGTTATCTTAATTTATTGAAACTGTAGAACAGAGTAGCAACAGAGAGGGAAGCACTAATTTGCAAATCTTGAAGTCTACCTAGTCCCTTCTAACTCCATTTTTCCAAATATCCTACAAATAAGAGGACAATTAAAATCCAACCAATTGAAACATGAATGTTTGAAAAGGAATTGTCACATCATCCATATAAAGGTACTACAAGAAGTTTGAGGGTGTAGAACAGCCAAATATTCCCACAAGTGAAACAACAATAACAGCAAAATCAAAAACAGGAGGGAAGATAGAGGATTTGGCCTTAGGTAGAGGTGAATTCGAAAATACTGAAGTAAAACTTGGTAGAGATATGGAACTTTCACTTGAAGAGTAGGCATTTGAATGAACAAGAGCAAATAAAATGGGATTGCTGGGTGATAGGAAAGGCCCACTTGAGTTTTATGACTATTAACTGGAAATGAGATCAATAAGCCTGGTTTGTGCTAAAGTACATTTTTCTCAAGTCCAGTGATTGAGTCAAACAATTGCATAATATTTCCTGTAAAAGAAATCATGTTTTAACTATAAAATGAAACAAAGCCTAAATTTTTAGACCATTTGATAATTATCATTTATAGTTAGATAAAGAACAGCAAAATAAAAACTATTACTTTCAAGACAATTTTATTATTAAGCCTTCAAAACTTAAAGACAACTTCATCCTGAAAAACAAATAGTAATTAGAACAAATTATATTTTTAGTATAAACCATAGCATGAGACAACATAAAACAGAACAAAAATAAGTTAAAATTATAGTAGACTAAAATAAAATTTATTACTGTGATAAAAATACAAAGAAAATTCTCTTTGTAATAAAATAATAACAATCCTTTAAGAAATGTTTCATTGCTATAAATATAAAATATTAAGATAATATTACCAAAAAGAACAATGTCTCACTGTTTCTTCTAACTAGTGAAAACTCTGAAGTTGTTCTTTACTGATCAGCATAAAGAATTGCTTGAATGGAAATTATTATATGCTTTAAATTGTTGAGGAAGAGAAGATATGTAATAAATGTAAACTCATGTCTAGTATCATACTTTTGATAACATGTTCACTGCCTTATAATTGCTCTCTGTCTATGAAGATTTCTTCTTTGTCAAATACTAAATACATTTTTTGTACATTGGCTATTTTGGAAATCAATAACACTTCCTTGCAAAATATATCTCACATCCTACTGGCAGTGTATCTAGCCCTTGAAGATACGGGAGGTGGGAAAAGTAATGATTAAGCCCTAGAAATTAGGGCTTTTGGGAAAAAGCAACAACAAATACATTTGCCAATAGGTAGGGTAAAGAGACTTACAAGAAAACACTATGTCCAGAGTTGAGACTAGCTTTCCAGATGATCTAAGATAATTCAAGGTAGATGTATTGGTGGGACAACATGTTGCCCGTGGGTGTGAACCCGGGAATTGAGTGCATTCTGGTTATGTCTTGTGAGAACCTCAGACTCACTGTAGGAGAATAACTTCTACAAGCTAATGCCAAGAATTTGAAGATTACTTCCTGTCCTTCTCTAACTCCCCAAGGCGTTACAATAAAGTAAGCCTTCTAACACTTTGAAAGTGAAACTAAACCCATTTACCGAATGTATAGGCATAAAAAACATGTTGTAAATTGTTCCTTCTCTCAGGCTGCACTTTGGCACTCTGTCCCAGGGTAAGAGGCTCTCTCCTAGTTGTATGAGGCTTACAGGTAATGTGACCAATTTTCCCTTTTTGTCAGTACAGTATTGTTTAAATCTGTTTTCCCAGCATACTTATTGATAACATCCATTTAAACTCCAAGAGTGGTTTGTTTTGGGTAATAAATTGTGGTGAAACTGACCTCCATGCAGAGGCTGTTAGGGGCCTGCTGTGTACCTTGGCTTTTTTCCTGCCTGGGGATGAGAAGAGGAACAGAGGGTCTCATTGTATCATTCTAAGACAATACTTCATGACTGACAGCAAATTTGCTTCTCAAAGGACATTTGGCAATTTCTAGAGATTTTTTTTTTTAATTGTCAAAAATTGGGAATGAGGAGGAAGATGCTGTTACTTGCATCAAGTGGGAAAAGACAAGGAATGTATCTAAAAATCATACAGTGCTCAGAAGAGCCCCATCAGCAAGGAATTATATGACCTAAATTGTCAATTGTGCTGACGTCAAGAAAGCTGTTTTAATGGAACGGATGTTACACTAACTACGGCAACCCCTCTCTGCCACAAGGACTCAGACATCTCCTTAAGGAGGCTTCTCTGTTGATGTCAGTCCCTTAGAGCAAAGGCAGATTTCACTGGTTCTTTTCTCTCAAACATGACCTCCAGGACTGGATACATAAATTGACAGGGGCGATGGAAAGTGAAAATGCAGGGCCCATTGTTCAAAAATCAGTACAAATTTCAAGATAGCAATAGCAGAGTATAAACCAAGCTCAGAATCCCATCTGACTGCCTCAGTTGCACACCCATAAATTCAGCCCTGATGCCCCATCAGCAGTAGAAGGTTAAATTGTAATGAGTTAATTTTATGAAGACCCAATCAGATGGTTGAATACCTAATTTTCTTTGATTCATGGTAGTGTTTTTTAGAGAGACAACTTTGTAAATTTAAAGCATTCTGCTCATTGGGTCAACTTGACCAGTTATATACTCTTTTTTGATTTAAAAAACGGCTGAAACATTTTGAAAACTAAAAGCATTACTGTGAGCTTTCCTTCTACTTTTGAGGAGAGGAAAACTCATAAAAAATATTTAGCCTAAAAAATACCTAATAAACAAACAGATGCTTGTTTCACTCTTTTATCTGGTCCATCAAGGTTAGAGCATCTCCAACAGACCATTAAAGACATCCTTTGGTATCATTTACAATAGTGCTCTGCTGAGGTGCTTTTAGAATACTGAGTTAGAAATAACTGATGTATTCATTCTCCCTCACATCCCAAAACATATTTATATTAGCTAGTCACTTCAACCCTTTTTACTGTCTATAACGTTAAGGCTTAAGATGTTGGATTATGGCACATCAGCTTTTTTTTTTTTTTAATCTTCACAGTATTTCCAACCAGAGCATGCTTGCCATCACTATCATCTATTTCAAAATGTTAAGGATGTATCTCTCAAATGTATTGTTTTATCTACTTTTGTTCCTTCTCCCACTTACCCAAGCCAACCTTATCTAATCATAAACAGTGGCCTCTTTAAACTTACTTTATGTTTGGCTTACAGCAATATTTCAGAATTTTTCAACCTTACCACTAAATCATAATTTGGTCACAGAGTCATATAATCATTTGTTTTCTCAGCACAGATCCATAGAGATTTGAGATAGAGATACAGTTTTGATTTAAAAATTATTTAGATATTTGATCCCAGTGAAAACAAGGTTTTTGAGAGGAGACAAGTTTTCATATTCTATTCAGCAAACTTTCTTTCTGAAAAGGTAGGAAGCATCTTCATTTTTCATTCCTTTAAACAGGGTTTCTCAACCTCTCAGGTTGAGTAATTATGGGAAGACTGTTCTGTGCACTGAAGGATGTTGATCAGCATCCCTGGCTGGTATTCATTAAATGACAGTAACACCTTTCCAGTTGTGAAAACTGAAAAAAATTTCCAGACAGGGAAAAATGTCCCCTGGAGGAAAAAAATCAGCCCTGGTGGAAAACTACTGCTTTAAAACAAATTTAAAACAAATATAACAGATTTTCACATTGAATTTCCCTTTATATTTCCCAAAGGAACTTTGTGAGTTTTCATGCAATGATCTAGAAAGCTACCCAGACAAAGCAAGGTAGACAAACCAAATAGAGATTATTTTTTATTGATATAATAACAAACCTCCCTGATACAATCAATGTGTTGATTTTTTATGTTAAATTTAAAAATAAAATGATGTGACCTTGAGTTGTGCCTTGGCATATTAAACTCGAATATTACTTCCATTGTCATTGTACTAATATCACAAATTGTACTGAGGTCAAAATGTGCTCTTCTTATTCACTAAAACAGGGGAACAAAGGCAGCATTGTCTTTGGAATTGAATATTTGTTCACTTCTCAAACATATTAAAATCATCATGTTGGGCTTCCCTGGTGGCGCAGTGGTTGAGAGTCCGCCTGCCAATGCAGGGGACACGGGTTCATGCCCCAGTCCGGGAAGATCCCACATGCTGTGGAGTGGTTGGTCCCGTGAGCCATGGCCACTGGGCCTGCACGTCCAGAGCCTGTGCTCCGCAATGGGAGAGGCCACAACACTGAGAGACCCGTGCACCGGAAAAAAAAAAAAAAAAAAAGGCATCATGTCATTTTAGGCTGTCTCTACTTAACAATACAACCATCTGAACCAAGAAAAAAATCAAAGAGCTGCATAAAAGATGAACCATAACTATTTTCACTGACTGTTTTTTACTCTCTACTTGCACAGATTCCCTGGTTCTTTTATAGTTATGATTGTCCTTACCTTCAAAGGGTGAAGCAATTACACTGTTGTACTTAAGTTATAAATAAAGGATGAATTAACTGCTCATTTGGATGGATTCCATTCAATTGTTAAACTTAGAAAATGTGGTTAGACATATTTCAGTGATGGTTGAATTACAAACATCTACAAAGAGAGTTATGTTTTTATTTTCTTAAAAAAAATCTTTATTATTAGGCTTTATTTAAAATCTCCCTATTTTCTGTCATTCCAGATAAATTCATCTAAAAACTGAATTCCAAAAAACTCAAAAACACATATATCCACACTGGAAAATGTGGGCTAGAGCAGGACAGATGATTATGGATTTAATAATATTTCTATACATTGCCCATTAATGGAAACTGAGAAAATGATTAAGAAAGAATAGTTGCTTCAACAAGAGACTAGTAAGCTTAACTTACTGAACTAGTAAAATTAGATTATAGAAGACTTAAGGTTAGGCTTTTTATTTGAGACTTTTCTTGTTTCTTGAAGTAGGATTGTATTCCTATAAAAATTCCTTCTTAGAACTGCTTTGGCTGCATCCCATAGGTTTTGGGTTGTTGTGTTTTCATTGCCATTTCTTTCTAGGTATGTTTTGGTTTCCTCTTTGATTTATTCAGTGATCTCTTGGTTATTTAGTACCATATCGTTTAGCCTCCATGTGCTTCAGACTATACTACAAAGCTACAGTAATCAGGACAGTATGGTACTGGCATAAAAACAGAAATATAGATCAATGGACCAAAATAGAAAGCTCAGAGTTAAATCCATGCACATATGGTCACCTTATTTTTGGCAAAGGAGGCAAGAATATGCAATGGAGAAAAGAGAGCCTCTTCAATAAGTGGTGCTGGGAAAACTGGACAGCTACATGGAAAAGAATGAAATTAGAACACTTCCTAACACCATACACAAAAATAAACTCAAAATGGATTAAAGACCTAAAGGTAAGGCCAGACACTGTAAAACTCTTAGAGGAAAACATAGGCAGAACACCCTATGACATAAATCACAGCAACATCCTTTTTGACCCACCTCCTAGAGAAATGGAAATAAAAACAAAAATAAACAAATGGGACCTAATGAAACTTAAAAGCTTTTGCACAGCAAAGGAAACCATAAACAAGATGAAAAGACAACTCCCAGAATGGGAGAAAATATTTGCAAACAAAGCAATTGACAAAGGGTTAATCTCCAAAATATACAAGCAGCTCATGCAGCTAAATATCAAAAATCAAACAACCCAATCCAAAAATGGGCACAAGACCTAAATAGACATTTCTTCAAAGAAGATATACAGATTGCCAACAAACACATGAAAGGATGCTCAACATCACTAATCATTAGAGAAATGCAAATCAAAACTATAATGAGGTATCACCTCCCACCAGTCAGAATGGCCATCATCAAAAAGTCTACAAACAATAAATGCTGGAGAGGGTGTGGAGAAAAGGGAACCCTCTTGCACTGTTGGTGGGAATGTAAATTAATACAGCCACTATGGAGAGCAGTATGGAAGTTCCTTAATAAAACTAAAAATAGAACTACCATATTACACAGCAATCCCATTACTGGACATATATCATGGGAAAACCATAATTCAAAAAGAATCATGTACCACAGTGTTCATTGCAGCACTGTTTACAATAACCAGGGCATGGAAGCAACCTAAATGTCCATCGACATATGAATGGATAAAGAAGATGTGGCACATATATACAATGGAATATTACTCAACTATAAAAAGGAATGAAACTGAGTTATTTGTAATGAGGTGGATGGTCCTAGAGTCTGTCATACAGAGTGAAGTAAGTCAGAAAGAGAAAAACATGCCATATGCTAACGCATATATATGGAATCTGAAAAAAAAAATGGCTCTGAAGAACCTAGGGGCAGGACAGGTATAAAGATGTAGATGTAGAGAATGGACTTGAGGACACAGGGGGTTAGGGAGAGGGGAAGCCCAGACGAGTGAGAGAGTAGCTTTGACATATATACACTACCAAATGTAAAATAGATAGCTAGTGGGAAGCAGTCACATAGCACAGGAAGATCAGCTCGGTACTTTGTGACCACCTAGAGGGGTGGGATAGGGAGGGTGGGAGGGAGGCTCAAGAGGAAGGGAGTATGGGGATATATGGATACATATAACTGATTCACTTCGTTATACAGCAGAAACTAACACAACAATGTAAAGCAATTATACTCCAATAAAGATGTTAAAAAATTATTGAAGACTTAAAGTTTATTTTTAAAGAATCAATTACTTTAAAAATTATTGTACTTATATTCTTAGGTTGATTGCTTTATTGGTTTTCTCCATAAATTAAAAATAAGTGAGACATGTTTAAACTATCAATGAAAATATTGTTGCTCTATCTTGACTTTTATTGCATGATTATTTATTTGCATCATACAGTAATTAAAATTTGAGGGGAGGTAGCTATAGTTTACTAAGCATGATTCATAGTTTACTAAGCACGACCTTTGCTTTTAAATGATTTTTATATTTCAGGGAATGTCTGGAGTAAGATTTAGTAAAAAGGTTGGTTTTCTGGTATTACTGAAAGAAGATCATGAATTTCTTTTGAAAAACAGACTTGCTTAAAGTCTTATAATAGTATAGCAACTAGAAATGCCTTCCCTTTGCAATCTGAAATGAAAAAGGATTAGAGTATGTAAATATGAAAAACCTCGAGCATGTAGATTTCTGAGTCACTCTTGGTATTATTGTTTTACCACTTAAAAGTGAATTATTTCAGAAAAATATCACAATCAAGATATAATATATAATAAATATGCAGAATGCCAGCAAAACATCATATAAACTGCATTTTTCCTTGTTAAACTCTTCTGTGAGCCATGAATTATGCAAAACAACTGAGAGATCCTATTAAAAAGGTGATATATCTTCAGTATCCTAAGACATGAAAGACCATTTGAGCATTGCTCTCAAGGTTATTACAGAGTTATCAGAAATCCTCAGAGTTTGAAAGTTTTAAATGGTAGTAGGATAGTGAGTATATATTGCAAATTATATGCTAGCAGTAGAAAAATGCTACGGAAAATAACAATTCTTGATGAAGTAATCAAAATCATTTACTTAGTAGGTCACTCATTTGTTCAAAACCATAATTCACAAAGTAATAACCTGACTACAGCAGTGATGTCACTGGTTTGAGCACGTCCTTTGAAGACATTTTCAATATGTAAAACATATCACCCAATAAGAGTTTATATTTACTTGTTTGACAGAATTCATTGTATTTCCTAGATATCTCACTTAATGCTTTAAAATCAAATTATTGGATTTATTAGTAATATACCTACCACTCAAGCATGAATAGAAGAATCTGATTAATTGTGAGAAATCACAGAAGAGTAGGTTCAGATGGTCTGTTATGGGCAAGATTGTGGCTTTAACACTTAAAACTGGTGCCTTGTTGGTACGTGACCCAAACTCTTGGAGCAGATGTGGAAAAGCTGGGTATCAGCTGGTTGCTTTCTTCACATAATCCTCACCAATTTATTAGTTTCTTCCTTAATAGCCAATTATTTTGGCAAAACTAAGGCTGATGAATTTCAGTCAGATATGTCTACAGAATCAAGAGAGTAGATAATCTGGTTAGCTAATGAAAGGAATGACAAAACATTTTTTGGCACATTTAAAGAAGGTAACTTTTACCCCACAGTATGTCTAATTTCAATAATCTATTATGTGCTGCTGTTAAACACGCAAATACAAAGCAGTTTCAATTTGTATAAATGCATAGTAGTAACCATAGCACTTACAAAATATAGGATTAGAAAGAAACAAAGCACAATGTTACATGTGATCATGCTGTTGGAAACACTTGACTTAATTGAATCAGTTTAGAACTGATGTAAAACTATGTTATAAATAATTGCAGGTGTGCAGCAAATTCAAGTTTTGTTTTTTGGAACTTTCTGGAATATTTTAGATCTGAGGTTGGTTGAATCTATGAATATGGAATCCACGGGTACAGAGGACCAACTGCACATACATTCTGGAGGGTTCACATCACCTCCCAACAGTCCACCGAAACCACGGTGCTCTATGTTAACATTATTGTCCTACGATTACCATATTACTTGTCATAGCCCAAGTTTTCACTGAAAATAGTTAAAGAAGTAGCAAAGGAAGGTTGTTACTCCAAGTTTCAGAAATCCTGGAGCTTTGAAACCAAGAGTCTGCATAGCTGTTGTTTAAGGCAGGGACTTTGGAGCCATAACTAGCTGTGACCTCACATGAGCAGCTCAGCTTATCTGAGCCTCCTAGTTGTCTTCTCTTTACAATAGGGATAAGAAGATAGCATGGCAGGTAGGGTTGTCGTGACACCTGCTGCTCCTGTGCTTTCAGTTGTTCTGTTTTATATCACATGGGGCTGTACTCCTGCAGGCTACACTCAACAGTCTCCAAGTCAATGACAGTATTTGCCAGTGGGAGGTGAAGATGGGGGCTTTTGGGGCTGGAGGAAAGGAGAAGCCAGAGTATATCCCTAGCCTCTCTGTAGTAGTTTGCTCAAGCTGCGATAACAAAATACCACAAGAGTGTCTGGCTTAAACAACAGAATTTTGTTTTCTCACAGTTCTGCATGTTAGAAGTCCAAGATCTAGGTGTCAACAGGTTAATTTTCTCTGAGGTCTTTCTCCCCAGCTTGCACTTGACTGCCTTCCTACTGTTTTCTCATATGACCTTTCCTCTGTGTGCATGCATCTTTGGTGTTTATTTTGTGTGTCCAAACTTCCTCTTCTTATAAGGACACCAGTCAGATTGGATTAGGGCCCATGCATATAACCTCATAATCACCCTTTTCAAGGCCCCGTCTCCAAATGCAGTCACATTGGGGTATACTGGGGATCAGGGCTCTGACTGTGGGGGACACATTTCAGCCTGTAACGCTCTCTCTCTGATGAGATGATGGCTTCATCTTCCCCTGGAATGTGTCTGCAGTTCCCCAGGGACAGGATCTCTAGCTACTACTGGATAGATCCTTTGTTCCTCCAACTTTTGCTGTGGGTCACTTGGGCAAGCCCTGTTCCTCTCTTTTTTGTCTCCATTGGGAAATGGGAACAGGTTTCTTTTATTGCTAACTGGGATGCAGTTAGCATCCCCCCCCCTTTTTTTTTTGGTGGGGGGGGAAATGTTTTATTTATTTTTTTAATTTTATTTTTTTAACATCTTTATTGGAGTATAATTGCTTTACAACGGTGTGTTAGTTTCTGCTTTATAAGAAAGTGAATCAGCTCTACATATACATATATCCCCCAAAACTCCTCCCTCTTGCCTCTCCCTCCCGCCCTCCCTATCCCATCCCTCTAGGTGGTCACAAAGCTCTGAGCTGATCTCCCTGTGCTATGGGGCTGCTTCCCACTAGCTATCTACCTTCTTTTGTTTAGTTGCTGAGCTCTTCATCTGTAACCGGTTCCCTGGATTAAATTATCTTTGTTTTAAGTACAAGGTTGAATCTCTTCCCTTGTAAAAGGAAGAATAAATACAGATATAGAAAGAGTAAACGAATCAATGCTTGAAAAGTCAGGAGAACAGAGATCATTGTGCAGTAAGCACCCTACATGGGTTTAAATAAGTGAACAATATTTCTTTATCCTGTGAATGTTCTCTGAACAACTTCTTTGCCTCACAGGAAATTACTTTATAAACAGCTTCAAAGATGCTCTACTCAAACTCTTTGCTTTTACTCTTTCAATAAATTGTTGTTCCTGAAAAGGGAAGGTTTGGAGTAGAACTTAGGAGTTTTGATAAATATGTAAAATTTTATTTTATTTCTCAAAGTGCAAAGAAAGAATGAACAGAACAAGTTTTTCTGGACTAAGTTATAGTCTTAGTTCTCAACCCATGATCCCAAACATGAATTCAGAAGCAAAGCAGCATCAAACCAACAAAACATACTATGGCAAATATACCTTAATATTTTTGTCCCTATTGAGTAAGTACACTCATTCTCTCCCAGTATAACAAACAAATCAACAAACAAGCAATCAAAGAACACACACACACACACACACACACACACACACACACACACACACACAAAATCAGCCCTTATATTTTTGCTTCTATGATTCTGGACTTTAACTGGCTGTCACCAAAAGTATCTTTTGCTTTATTGTCAAGCTTTTTGGGGAAGTGGTCTATTTTCACTCTTCCTTTTCTCTTATCAATTAGACCTATTCCATGAATTCAGGTTTCTTCCCTTGATATTTTATTCTAACTATGCTTGCCAAAGTTTCCAATGAGTTAAGAATTATCCCCACGAATATTTTGTCAATATTACCTGCTTTGACCTCTCTATATAACATTTATTTAGGGTTCTCAGCCACTTAAATAGTGCTTTTTCTTATATTTTTGTCCCCACATATTTGGTCTCATCTTCTCAGTTTTTTTGGAGGCTTCTTTTTACTAGATTGAAAAGCTGCTTTTCTAGAAAATCTTATCTCCTGGTTTGCTCATTACAGCTTGATATGTAAGACCTTACCTACAGCCATGGCATTATTTACCTCTTCTACTTAAAGACTCATAAATACCTGTGTCTGAAGCTGATCTTTCCCTGAGGCACCACTTGTTGTTCATATAATTAACGGTATGTGAAATATTTCCCAATGAAAGACCTTCAGGCAGGTCATATAATTAAAGATGTGGAGGTGAACCCATCACATTCTTGCCAAACCTGTCCCCATAGCTATGAATAGTTCCATAATCCAAAAAAAAAAAAAAAAATTCTGAACCTAAAATCATCAATACTCTCTCCATCTAACTATAGTTACATAATTATAGCCCTTAAATACATAAACTCTCTTCTCTCCATTAACACTGCTATAAACTTTCCTCCTATTCTCATTACTTTTTATTTAGTGATTTGCAAACTCCCTTCTCATCTCCCTGCCCCTTGAATTGCCCACCTTCTGCCTGGAGCAGCTACTCCAATCCCAAACCATATTTCATACAGTGGCAGAGTCTTCCACAAATGCAAATATTGTTAGTTTTTCCTCTGCTTAAAATAATCCCCATAGCTCTCTAATGACTACAGGATGAAATGCATAATGCTCATTATGACTTGGTTTCTTCTCAGAATTCCAAGCTTATTTCATCATTTCATGTTTCATATTTTGCTCTCTAGCCATACAAACAGAGCTAGCTTGGAAATAAATAAGTATAACCATAAGCTTTCCATTCAGTGACTTAACTCCTGCTTTTCTCTCTGTCTGGTGTCCCCTGTGGCTTTTTCTTTGCCCTGTTAATTCCAGTCAGGGTTTTTGTTTGTTTGTTCATGTGTTTTTAAAAATTAAGTTTGTATGCATCCACCGTTAGGAGGCCTCTTTTGATTATCCAATCAGTATAAATTTTAAAGATGAAAAGAAAATAGAAGGGCATCATCTACTTCAGTTGGTTGCTGTACTCAATCCTTATAGCTAGCTATGTCTTGCCTTCTGTGTTACAGAGTCTGGGAAGCTAAATCTCCTTTCCCAGCCTCCTTTGTGACTGAGGTTATGGACATTTTGAGATTCTGTCAATCAGACACAATCTCAAAAAAATCTGAATTTGAAGCCCATTTATGAAAAGAGAGAATATTACCACTTCGTACTACATGAGCCATCTATTTGCAATGAATGATCCAGCAGAGGCGGTGTGTTTCTAGAATGAGATATGGAAGCAGTGGGTTCCTGATCCATGGGCAGAAGAGGTAATGGTGTATTTATGGAAAAACAGCTGCAGCAATGGCTAATTGATTCCCCAACTTCCTGACTGTGGTACAGAGAAGCAGGTTTCTGAAAGTCTTAACTGGATCTTAGAACATGCTGCTCTGGGGTTACCAGTGACTATGCAAGCACCATTCTGTATCTTAAACCACATTCTGCTTAAAATAGCTGAACATTTTCACAACAGTTCTATCAGGTAAATAACAATTGTTTCCATTATGTAGATGAAGAAACTGAGGTACAGAAAGTAAATTTTCTAAGGTTACACAGAGATTAAGCAGTTAATCCAAGAAATGAAGGCAGGCATTCCCTCCCAAATTTTGCCTGAATCTCTACCATTAAGAATCTCTCCTATGTTGTCAAATTTGTCATAGTCGTCAGTCTGACCAGCACTGGGACTTGATTTCTTTAGAACATTTTGGACCCATTCATTTATATTAAATGAGTTCACCTTAGAAAGTTCATTTCTTAACAAAAAAGAGGTATAATTTCCACAGAGATGGAAATGTTTATCTAGGTCTAACTAGCACCACTTTTTTACCCTGTAGGAGACCTATTAGGGAAAACACATAATAATTAAAATGTATTTGGTCAGCCTGAAATAGTAATGAAAAAAATTAAAGGAATAAAATGTTTAATGGCTTCCATATCCCTAAAGGGTGTGGTCTTGAATACCAGAGTGGATTCTTGGCAGTTATTTGCCTTTAACTCCTTGCATAACTCTTAATGATATAATTAAATTTAGTAGCAGAACTAGAATAATCAAAACAATTTGGCTAAGAGCCCCACTCTCATGGATTGCACTTTGATTAAAACTGTGTACATTTGATCCTATGATTCCCTTGTATCTTACTTTTTTCCATTGGCCGACCTCTCTTCCAAGTAGCCCCTTTCTTCCTTAGATCTGATGCTTAAATTCAGTAAATTGTCACTTATACCTTCAGGCTCTGGGACCATTGTTTCTTTGTGAATTCATTTATCACTCAAAAGGTAATGTTGTTTACCTTACCTTAAATTTTTTTAAGGAAACCTCAGTGTTAACTCTCTTATCCCAAAACAAGCAGTGTACTGCCCTTAATTCTAATCATCCCTTACACATCCTTCCAGTTAGAGTGAAAGCCCCAGGGGAGTAGAGACTGTGCCACATTCAGCTTTGTAACCTTAGTTTGTAGCACAGCACGGGGCAAGATTGAAAAATACCCAACATATTATTCTGAATGAAATAATAATATATTTGAAGGGAATTTGCCAATTGTAAAATGCATACTGACTTAAGATATTAATATTATGAAGTTTGCTGGTCAAAATATACTTTTAGAATTTAAAGATAATTTAAACTTTGTTTGCCAAAGAGCAAATCATTAGAAAAACTTTTATGTTCTTTATTTTGTATGCATTTCCATAGCACTAGCTCCCAAGAACTCAATATGGTGAATTATCATTTTGAGCTCTGAGATAAGAGGAAAAAGATAAATGCATATTATTTCAGCACTTCACACTTCAAAATTGCTCCTAAAATGCATTCTGTAAAACGTGAATACTCAATTGCCTTATTTGGCCTATCTAAGGATGAACAAAATAAAGAAAATATAAGATTGATTTGAAATATCTCTACTGGGGTAATAACTTATTTCCACTATTATATCATAAATATGCCATGGCAATCTTATTAACTGATTCAACCTAATGAGTGTCAAAGGCAAGGTGCTTGTCCTGAATGAAAGATTGCTTTTAACGGCTATTAGAGCCAGGTTATACGTAATGAGATACATTTTTCAAAATACATTTTTCAAAGGAATGCTTTCATTGTGAGAACTTCTGAAAACATTTTATGGGTCTCCTGCTCAGTTTAATCCAACCAATATTTCCTGAGAATCTATCATGTACACAATGCACTAAGTTCTAGTCAAGCACAAGTGAATTAAAAACAAGCTCATCAAAAGTCTACAGTAGGAAAATTAGATTTTCAAAAAGTAAATTCTAATTACATGTGATAAGTGCAATGATAAAATTTTCAAAGCCTTTATGGAAGAAAAGAGAAGGATAGTTAACCCTGCTTTGAGGACTGGAGTTGGGATAATGACAAGAAATATGGAGGCTCCCTGGTTATGGTGATATCTGAGCTAAATGCTAAAGAATGACTCCAAGAGAATGAGAAGGGAAGCATCTTTTTTTCAGACCAAGGGACTGACGAAGCTACAGAGACGTGAAATAAACTGGTGGATCTGGGAATCAAAAGTAGAACATCAAAACTGGAGAATAAACTGTGATAGGGACTAGTGGAAGATTACAGCCTTTTTCAGTGACAGAAAGCACCCATGTCATGGAATCCCTTGTCTGCAAGGATTAAGAGTAGCTGGTGGAAGCTGTCCAAAGTATCACTACGGATAGTGTTTTGTACAAAGGAGATGTTCTATGCATACTGTTGCCTTACTGTAAGTCATGAAATCATTTAGTAATAGAGACATAAAGATACAGTTAGAACCCATTTAACTTACTTTTAATTAGTTATCTAATGTGAACTCACTTCAATTTTTAAATTACATTGAATTTAGTAAAGTATGGTAGACAATACTTGAACCTGAACACTATAGATAGAATCAGTGGAACTTTCTGCATCTGTCATTAGGCAGGCTTTCACTGGTGGGCTACATTTGCATCCTATTATTTTACAAAATGTGCCCTTCTGAACCTGATCAAAACTGTAACTGGTCTAGCATCCAGCCTGTCAGGCAGCCTGAAGACTAAAGCTAGAAAAGTAAGGTTACAAGCTAATATGGTAAAGTTGAAAGACCTTTCTCACACACCTAGTTGAAATAAATCTCACACAAAATATTGCAATTGCCTCCTTAATTTGCTTTCTACTTTTGTACATTTCTCCACAGAAGATTTTTTTTCCAAACTGCAGCCAAAGTATCCTCTTTAAAATATTAGTTTTATGTTCTATTGTACCTCATTTTAGAATGCTTTAATAGATTAAGACTGCATTTAAGATTAAAAATTAACTCTTAAACATGGCCTATCAGGTCCTGCATGTTCTGTTTCCTTTAGGAATCTGTAGCCTCACGTTTTGCTCCCAAGAACCCCTTGCTCCCTAAAAATCAGTCCCATTGTCCTGTTTTCGTTTGTTGCCTCACTAACCCATTGTATGAGAAGTTCTCTCGTCCAAGTTGTTTTTTCTAACTCTCCCCAAATTCCATCCTTCTTTCATGAAGTTCATTTGTAATCAACTTTCAGATCTCAACTAAATGGTCACTTACCCAGAGAAACCTCCACCAACCTCTTTACTGGTCCAACCATATTTAAAATATGCCTCAAAGCAACATTTAACTCCCCTTACAAGCACTTACCATGGTTGTGTTTTCACACTTTATTATTATTATTGTTATTGTTACCATTTGAAAAATGTGTAACTATCTTTCTAGATATTATGCTCCATGAGGACAGGGGCCATAGCTCTCTTTGTTCACTATTGCATCTCCATAGCAATGCCTAATATATAACAGCTATAATCAAAAGTTAAACTCAGGCTTTCAGCTAAGTGCTGAAAGTACAAAATTTGTTGCATCTCAAAAGATTTGCTGGTCCATATGGAGTTTTAAAACCGATGACTGGTAAGTGGTTCTCTTACTCATGTCTATGATGTAAAATGTTTGAGGGGGGTGGATACTGAAGGAATAAATTTGAGCAATATTTTTAGGAAGTATTTTGAGTCTTAACCCATTCACCACCAAAAGAAGTAGTGACATGAAGATGGGGTTCTTCCTCTAACCTCATGTTTAGTTAGCTTTCTAGGTCATTCCTAGAGCTTATTGTTTATTTTATGTAGTTGGAAGGACAGAGAAAATGAGATTCTGACTCATATTTAAGAAAAGTAGTGATGATTGGCAACAGGAAGGAGGGCTAAAACTTGGAAGTAACTACCAACTAACAGAGGGCCAGAGATGCATACTTCCTGGAACCAGATGAGGTAACCTTCACAAGGAAGCTAGTTCAAGAGACAATCTGCCAGTGTCACAGGACCCAACAGTTGGAGGCTGTGGTCTGTTCCACAGGGAGGATATGCTGCAAATCTAGAGTGTCTGATCAAAAGAAAATCCAAGTCCATATCAGGACAATAGAGGGACCCAGCAGAGGACTCGCAAAACTATCCGTGAAAGAATGAGCTTTAAACATATACTTCTCAAGAGAATGCAAAGCCATCTTACATAGTACCAGTCAGTTAACTCTTTCTGATTTCCTCGCCTCTTATCTCTCTAACCTCTTTGTTCCGAAAAGAGGTAAAATAGCAGAAAAATAAAGGGAATTGGTGAGTGACAACTGGAAGTCGAAGGGCCATAACTCTACCTCAAGGCAGCTTACAAGCCATTACAGTTGGCTGTAGCTGGGAAAAAAGTCATCTTACAACTGAATGATCATTGCAGTGTTAGTTAGCATACAGGATGTTCTTAATCACTGAATTGATGCTGTATTTTCATTATAAAGTGAATGTTGAATTTTCTACTATTTAATAGTGATAAAATGTTGGAGTCACTGCAACTTTTCAAGCAGGATTAAGTGGAGGACTATCCTCTGTTTTAAAAAATAGAGGAAAATATAAAGTTAATTTTATGATTACACCTGGTGAGTACTACCAATTTAATATACCTGTTGCATAGTATTTATGGCACATTCGCTGAATGAATGAGCTGCATTTTCATCTTACCTTTTACTAGTAAGCTTTATGACCTCAGAAAATGTTTGATAAAATTGGCCTCAAGTGTAAAAGTAAAAAATTCTGCTGGAGCTCATACTCCATTTCCAGTCCTGAGTAACTACTATCCTTCTGTGACCATAATTGCCTGGAAATCACTTTCTAGAAAGTTTAGAATACTTAAATGCTCCCAAATAGAAACTATTTTGCATTTTTAATATAGAGAGATACTAAATGAATAGATAAATACCTCACAGTCGCGGAGCTGAACATTTAGCTGAATAGACAAAAAAAGAGACAAATGCAATATATTTTATAAATGTAATGATAGAGCATGGAATCTAAAGATATCATATGAGACATATTTAGCTTCATTAAAAGATAGATGAAGGCTTTTTGTATGCATAAGCTTAAAACCAGAATTATACTCAGGATATCAAAAACTTCAGTCAGCCTAAATTTGAAAACAAATAAATATCTTAGTCTATTTAAAACTAAGAAGGTCCTGATTTAGCAACGAGTTTTATAAAGTAGATTTGTTTGTTTGGTTTCATGAATTGCTTTGTTTGTGTGGACAATTGTAGCTTAATAACATGTTTTTCCTAACATCTTTGAATGCTTGACCAATTTAATCTTCAAGAATATGGATTCAATGCACAAAGGAAGAGCATGGTGTGAAATGCATAATTAGTTGTACATGGTAGTGTTTTATGAGTACATAGGGAATGATATAAACTTCTTATCTTGCATTTGCTTCTGAGAAAATACAAACATTTTGTATCTTTCTTGTTGCTTCCAGTCACATAATTTGAATAGGCTTATTTTAGGGTCATTCTTATCACATTTTAATTAATCTTATAGGTGTATAAGATTGACATTATAAAATGTTAACTATGAGAATAGAGGTAAAGTGTTAAGCAGTTTTATATTGGTAAATTTTATTAAAAAATATTTGTGACAAAAAACTCCAACAGGATTAAACTTTGAAAAATGCAATATAGTCACTATCTTGGGAAAATAATATGAGAACAGATTTTCAGTGGGAGGGAACAACCTGGAATATTATAGTGCCAGAAGATACCTAATAGTCACAGATAGTGAATTAGACTTTAGGCATAATGTGAAAGTTAAAAAAAAGTAATGTCTTAAACACTCATGTTTTGAATTTTCTATTCACATTTATTTTGAAGCATGTAAAATTTGAAGTTCAACTCCATGAATTTGTTTAGAGCTAAGAAAGGTAAATCACAAATATCTTATTTTAAAAACTAGTCATTCATATAGGCCTTTGACTCAAATAAAGATACCCCTTCAAATTGAGAAAAAAAGGACACACAAAGTTCAAATTAACTGTTTTATTTTAACATGGATTGATATATTTTTTATTTGAAACAGAACTGCATTTTTAACAGTAGTAAAATTAAGGACATTCAATTAGCATCAAAAATATTTAGAAGATTTCAGAACATTTACTCTCAAGCACTTTAGACATAAGAGTAGCTTTGTGAATAATATGTACCATATTTGACATACTTTCAGGTACAAATTTAAATTTTGATTTACTATGTACAGCACTATTCTTATTAAAATTTCAGAATGACAGTAACAAATCAAAATTTTAAGAAGTTTGGCAACTGAGAATCAAAAGGAAATACCTAAGAGTTTTTTGTAACAGACTCAGTTGACACTGGGTAGAGTAGGAAAAATTAAGCCTAAGTATTTAAAACAGTATATAAAAGAGATCCAAATGGCAGATAGTATCGGTAAGATAAAGGGTTGGCCAAAACGAATGCTTCTCTACCCAACATATTCTTTTTTCAGAGAGTCCCTCTATATATTGAGAACGAAAATATTTCTATAATATACCATACATTACACAGTGCACTTTAAGGTCTCTCTTCAACATGTTTTATAAGAGTCTATGTAATTCTTTGGACATTGATCAAAGTGTAAATACAAGATGGATGCCAGCTAATAAACGGGCATATATTTAGGCCCCACTAGAGCTTACAATTCCTTTAATGAAAACATCTGATAGGTTTAAAATTAGTAAATAATAACATGAGCGCTCATTGTGGGTGAGAAAGTCTTGGGTTTCTGTCAGTTTGGTATATAACCTGCCAGCATCCAAAAAGTGCAGCAGGAATATATCACCAATTCCATTTCTATATGGGTTAAACTAACTCCATTGGACATTCTTTGGATGAGAAGAGATGTTCCTGATGAGGAAAATAATTAATACTATAATTAATACATACTACTACTATGCTTGAATTGTCAAATCTTTCAAAATATGTCTAATTTGACTACCACAGCTGGGTCTCAGATAATCACAAAACTATACACTTTCTCTTATTTATTATTTGGCCTGCCTAGTCATTTCCTTTGTCAATTAATAAAAATGCTTTACAGGTATTAAAAATGCCTTAAAGAGCTACACTTTCCTTACAAGAAGATAAGATTCATGAGACTTTATTACTGCTGTGGTAACCCACCTTCATGAATGCCCCCCAGGATTCTCACCTTATGGTGTCCAAACCCTGATAAGGTCCTTTCCAAAACAGCACCAAGCTGACTCGTATAACCAATAAGATACTGGCTGAAATTACAGAATGTGGCTTTAAGGCTAGATCATAAAACACATGTGACATCTATTGGATGACTCTCTTTGAAAGAATCCAGCTGCTATGCTATAAATCGTCTCCAACACCCCTAAGGATAGGTCCACGTAGTGAAAATCTGAGGACTCCTGCCGACAGCCAGATCAGTTTGCCAGTTTTGGGAGTAAGCTCAGTGTGAAAACAGTTTCTCCAGCCATTGCCAAGCCTTCAGATGACTGCAGGCGCAGCTGTAATCTTAACAGCAACTGCGTGAAAAACTCAGATAGAGAACCATTCAGCTAAGCCTCTCCATGATTCCTCAACCACAGAAACTAAGTGAGTTAATGTTTATTATTTTATGCCGTTAAGTTTTTGGATAACTTATTGTACAGCTAGATAACTAATACAACGGCTAATCATATTGGCAATTGAGTACTAAAAATTTTTCCAAACTGTATATATCTGTATATTCTATTCTCCATGGCCGCATTTCCACTGTTCTCCAGATACTTAAGAAAAAAAAAAAGTTTAATTCACAGATGTTTAAATAGAAAAAAAAAAACGCTACTCACTCCACACAATGGATAATTTCCTCAAGAGAAAAAATAGTGAAAGTCAGTAATGTTTTTTTCCAAATCCCTGATATTCATTCCCTCAGAAATATTTTTGAGAGTTTATCATGTGCAGACAGAGGAAATAACATATGCAATCCCTTCCCTCGTGTAGATTACATTCCAGAGTGGAGAAATAGAAAATAAACAATGAAGTAAGTCAGACTATGGTAAGTGTTATGGAGAATAATACATCTTCTGTCAGGAGGAGAAAGCTTGGGAGAGACACGACTGATTTGTTTTAGTAAAATCCCAAGGCTGACAACAGCAATAGGTACAGTTCAGGCAGCTTGCACTGCTGACTCAACTACAATGGATGATGCAGGATACAACCATGGTGTCTAGAAATTCAGCATGGTACCAGATTTTTTCATATCGACATTTTCAGTTGAAAACGTCGGCAAGTGTAACCAACTGTTGGATTCAGTCATGTGACTATCCTCTAGCTAATAAGATGTTAAGTCTAAAATTGTGAAGATTCCTTACCTTTACTCTACTTGCAAATGAACAAGTTAGTCTGCCATAGAAAGTCAAGACCAAGCTGCCATGATGAGTCCATTCTGTTGAGTGTTGAGACAGTAGCTCCTATGTTGAACGCATACCTTCCAAGGCTAGTAAAAGACATATGCCTCCTTGGTCAGAGATGAAGACTTTTATCACTCTTGTATTGGTTCCCTATACATCAATTCCCACAAGCCAACACAGTGGGAACTAGAAGTTATCTGCGCATGCAGTGGGGTACATTACAGGAGAGAAAACTCAAAATTAAGAAACTCTGATCTTCTGTAGTGTTGCTCATGACCTGTCTATCCTTTCCTCCAGACAGCAAGAATGTTATCTTTACTCTGAAATGTAAGCAAATAGCTCTGTGGGTGAAAGGGAAGCTATCTCTATGTTTATCACACTTGGATATAAACAGATCCCCTCCAAGAAAGGAAAAAAAAAAAAAAAAAAACACTTAAATATCCTGAAATGTCTCCATACACAAAAATTGGCTGCAAATGCTTTTGCTCAAGGATTCCAGCTGTGCAGGAATGCAAAAAATCCATAGAAAAATGTCTCTCAACACAAGGAAGGCTAGAAAAGAGAATATGAGGCTTTTTAAGATTTGGTAGTGAGTTTCAGTCTCTTCTTCAAAATGTAGAAGATTCTGCAAGCATATAAGATGGGCAAGAGAAATGCTAAATGACTGCTAATATCAACCTCAGCGTTGGCAAATTCATTGGCCGAAAAATGTGGACAGATACTGGATTTCTTCTCAGGTCTTCATTCTTCCATCTTTGGTTGATTTCAACTTTCAGCTGTTAAAAATATAGCAAGAATAGTCCCAGGAATCATATAAAAAATTAACATCAACAAAGACCACAGCAGCAACCACAATAATAAAAATGTGTTTTGAAACAGAAGAGCCACTATGTTTTCCTGTGTCTCTATTTTGTGAATGAGGAACCCTGTATTAGAAGTCTTTCATCAGAATTTGCTTTTGGCTCTACTGTCTAGAATTGGATCACATGCCTTTTTCTGAAACTGTCACTAGTGTAAAGAGTATGAATTGACCAGAATTGGCTTAGTCAACTTAGGTGGATATGGAAATGACCACCAGAGGGTGCAGCGGGAATGGCAACTGACCTGGATTTGGAAGATGAGACACTGATCCAGAAATAACCAGGTTAAGTAGGAACTAAATAGTTGGTGGGAATGAAAGAAAGTTTTCTGGGTAGAAAACACAGCATAGGCAAAAGGTGGAGCAGGTAGAGAGTTTTTCCAAGAACATAAGGGAGTTCAATTTAAATGGAATTTTGATTTCAAGAATATAGTTACAAGTAATAAGACCAAAGAGGGAAATAAGGTTTAATCATGAAGAGTCAAGTATTAAGAATGTTTACATTTTCCTTAAGGCTATGTTTGTATAAATTTTACGCAACAATTCCAGTACAATTGATACCATAATTCCATGCAACACGTATCCTGCACTAACATTAATTGGAAGATTTGGAACTACTTTCATAAAATTGATTCATACTTATTTTTTGAAGTCAGTCTTCTGTCGCCTTAACTGAGAATAAGTTGTTATTATTACATACTATCTTACAAGAGACTAAAATTCAAGATGAGACTGATGTTTACAGGTAATGAGGGAATGGTATATATTAATCACAATAAAGCAGAAATGTTGGAAGTGATAATAACTTAGTAGTTCTTCAATAAATTTGTAGCCTGATGGTGTTATCACCTCTATAGAATATTGCATATTTCTTCCTCTTTCAAATACTTCTAAGACTCTTAACGAGAAATTTTGTTTTATATTTACCAAGCAATTATTTTGAGTTTCTGATATTTTTTTAACCCCATTTTTAGTCCCATTGCATGGATACAACAGGCAGGACAGCCCAGAAGGATTTTAAGAATAAAAATTTGTGACCCTGATTATATTTTCAAGATGGTTTTAGTAGACAACTCAAAAATTGAGGTTTTGATATTTATTCTTGTAAGTAATAAACATATGAAATATTTGGTCCAGATTATAAGACATTTTGTTCTTCCTTCATTTTTATCCCATTACAATGCAGTAAGACATTATGTTCCGTGAGAGAATGGATCTCAATGATAATATCAAAGTGGGAAACATTTTTCAGAAGAAATCTCCTGAATCAAAATAAGTGAATAATATCTTAAAATACATACAGCTAAATTAAAAGTTACTTTTATTATAATCTGATACACAATAGGAAGTGGAAAAAATTATTTTACAATACCACACATACACAGGCATTCTTGACATTCTAAAGACACACTTGTAATTGAACACACTAGACAATGAGAATGTTTTATGATATGGAGCTTCTTGAAAGGAGTTGTTACCTTATCTGATTATAAGAGATTTTGGCTGTTTCATGTTTCCCCTTTACTGGGGGTCATAAGGGCATAAATATCATATTAAGCAGAAATAAATGGAGAAACGTAAGAAACTTTCACAGGATAGTCAAAAAGCCTAAACTATGACCTGATAGACAAACATCTTAGAAACAGGCAGTTACTGTTGGGAACCAAAACACCTTACTGTGGTTAGAAGGAAAAGTAGATTTCCTTTTGCAAGTTGTTTGCTCTTCTGCGTTTGGGGGGAATGTCACAAAACTGCAGATAGTGGACTTTGAGAGAGAAAAACATTTTTTTTTTTCCAAAAGAAAGTCAGTCCTATGGATTTTGGAGAATTTTTTATCTTGAAAAAGTCTGCTTAAGGGGCACTTTAGTATTAGGTGATTTGATTAGCTCCCGAGGAAGAGAAAGGTCATTTTAATTTCTTAGGCTTAAGGAAGTAACATTAATGTGCCATCCTGATTTTTTACCCTCAGTTGGCCTGTCCTGCTCACCTTTTAGGGTTACGGAAGTTAAGTATTCATAACAGAAGCTCCAAGTAAGAATAAAAATTATGGTTTTGAATTAGATCATTCAGAACCCAAGTGTAGGAAAATTAGAAAGTACAGTGTATAGGAGACACAGGAACTGAAAATATGCTGCTATCACAGTGTCATCGCCTCTTCCTGTTTCATTTGGCATCAGTAATGAGTGTTGGGGACTACTGAAGAGAGAGAGAGCAGAGACAGGGCCCAGGAAATTGTTCTAAGGCATTAAAATGAAACGAAGTTAAACCAGAAAGTAACGAGAACATTTTACTAACATAATTCACCAAAATTGAAGGGGCTTTTTTTCCCATTCAAAATGAGCATCAGACAAGAAAAATGACAACTAGATTATTATGTATATTTTTGGAAGTAAAAATAAGCAGTTCTGCTATTTTATTTTATGGCTTTTATTACTTTGATGACTTCATAATATTACTATCACCACTTCCACAATTTTTTCTCCTATAGTACCTTTACCTCTGAAACTGAACTTTTGAAGTGGAGAGTGGCACATGGATGGGAAGGCAAAACTAGATAAGGAGGTAGGGAGTGTATTCATGGCTGGTAAGGGAAATAATTCATTTTTCTTTCCTGTCCATATCCAACTCTTACTCTCAATCTCTCATAGAATCTCTCATAGAAAGATGCTGAAAAAAGCATTTATACTTAAGTGTTTATAGCATATCAACTTCTCAGAAGAAAGTATATAAAGTTTGTTTAGCAATGTCCAGCTTGTTCCAATATATTCAAAATGGAATAATTCATAGATGCATAGAACCACTGAGAAAAAGATGTCATGAGAATTTTGAATGCCTTGTGTATTTTCTTATCTCCAATTTCCCTCACTTGAAAAGTTCCTTTCAATTACCCATTCCTTTATTCTTAGCACATATGTTCTCAATTTGCACTGTATCAGTTTGCATTTATTTGTAGATTGCTGTTGGTCAGACATTTCTTAATGTTGTGTGAATGTACATTTATTTTTCTGTCTCCACAACTTGATTGAAATTTCATGCAGGACAAGCACTTAATTGACTCTCTCTGCTCCTAAGTAAGGACAAGTGCTCAATAAAAAATTATTGAAAAAGAAAACTCTTGCTTCAAAACAACTCTTTGCCACCAAATACAGAAACCATAGAAGAAAAGATTGACTGATTGGACCTTATAAACATTTTAACTTCTGGGCATTAAATACTGATGAATAGGCAGAATTGAAAAGTAAGTAAAAATTGGGGAAACATAGGCAACATTTATGACATACAAAGCTTTAATCTTTAATAAATAGTTAATTAAATCAATAACAAAAAGTGATTACTCAGATATATAAATGGAAAGGGGTTGTGATCATGCAATTGGCAATGGAATTGATAGATTGATGGATAGATATGTACATACATACATATGTACATGGATAGATGCATAGAATATGATAAATACATTGACACCATTACTAGTCTCAGAAAATATGATTTAAACTAATGTAAAACATGTGTTTACTTCTTAAATTGGCATAGAATCTAGGGATAATAATGCTGAATATCAGTATGTTTATGGAGGAACCAGGAACTCTTTTAGACCTGTAGAAGGGATGCCATATGCTATATACTTTCTGGAGGGAGTTTTCACCATCTGAATCATATATTTAAATATACATTCAAATGTTGGCCCATAATTCCACATAATTATACATAAATTCTATGAAGAATTTATCATAAGAAAACAGAGTGTATTTAATAATATTAACTTGGAGATAATTACATTTATTATCTTAAAATGATAGAGTTTTCAGAAAATTAGTGATAAGCCTAAAAAGAGACAGTATTTATCAGCAGATTGCTGGCTGGCACATTGTGTAAGCATTGCATATGATAGTCTTGGATTTCATTTAAAAAGTGAAATATATATTCTACCAAAATGACTAATTTTCATACTTTAAATATTTATTCAAATAATTACTTCACAATATTTATTTTACCAGTAACTTAGACCTTGCTAACTTTACATCTTAGACCTGGTATGCTAACAAACAATTATTATCCAAAGGCAATCTAAATGAGATAGTCAATAATTAATCCTCTAATAAAATTAGAGTGTATAAAATTGTTCATATTTGTGGCTATTTCTACCTTTTTTTTCCAGATATCTATGTTCAGAATTATTTTAGTCTCAACTAATCTCAGAAATTAGGTGATATCAAATGCAATATACATATTTTTTTTCTTGAGAGAATAAGTGATGATAATGTTTAGAGTAACTGAATTCCAAATTACACATTATTCCATATTAACTGGGAGTAATACAGAAAGTCGGTCTTTGATATAAAACTGGTGCTTTATGGGTCTTCAGCACAACAGAGAGAAGCAGTTTTTCTAGATGGTAAGTAATCAGTCAGCAACTGCCCTAGGAATATAGGAGTAGAATAAACAGGTCCCTTTTGGGATAATCGCCCTTAGTGGATTAGAGAAAATGGTGCTAACTGTATGTTGTGTTTTAAGAAAAATATTATGGCTGATCGTAGTACTTAACTTACATATTTATGAAAAGGATGAATGTGAAAGCAAATCTAAAGCCTGATTTGTTTATGTGCAGTGGCTCTTATCCCTAACCCTAACACTGGCTCTTGGTTATGATTTTTCCATCTATAATTTTGAGTAGATTTATGACTATATAGTTTTTTTTTCAATTTTTGTTCTCCTTGGGGCAAGCTAATCATGTTTTCAACTGCAGTTGAAGTATTTCTTTTTTTAAAAATTTAATTTAATTAAATAATTTTTTATACAGCAAGTTCTTATTAGTTATCTATTTTATACATATTAGTGTATATATGTCAATCCCAATCTTAATTGAAGTATCTCTTGAAGGCAAGTATGAACAATTGAATAGTTGTGAATTTACTGGAGGTAAAAGAAAGGTTCTCCAACCAGTTGTAGTTGTCTACAATGGTTCATACCGAGACTCCAAAGGCTAAACCTGAGGGGCTAACTTTACAGCCCAGGATAAATTGCAGCACTCCTGAAATCTCTGAGATTCTGTGATAGGATCCACAGAAGTTAAAAAGGGGGGGGGGGATAGGATTTAGCTGCACAACATTCTGGAAAAAGCAAAACTATAGAGGCAGTACAAAGATTAGATGTGGACAAGTGTTCTGGGGATGGGGTAGGAGAGAGAAGGAAGGGATGAATAGGTAGAGCAGAGAGGATTTTTAGGGCACTGAAACTTTGGTATGATACTGTAATGGTGGATACATGTCATTATACATTTGTCAAAACCTATAAAACGTACAACACAAAGAATATACATTTGTCAAAACTCATTGAATTTACACTACAACATATAATGTGAACTATGGGCTTTACTTAACAGTGTGTCAATATTGCTTCTCCCATTGTAATAAATGTACCACACTAATGCAAGGGTGTTGACAATGTCTGTACAAGTTCATCCCTTGTACTATTCACATCCACTTGTGTCTCGCAATAAATTTTCTCTGTGCTGACAATGCTTCTTCATGATGGTGGCAAGGAATAATTTCTGAAGAAAACAAAAAGGAACTGTAGTGGAATAATCTATATTAGTCACTGCTGCAATTCATACTGAGACTACAAATTATAATCATATTCCTCCTCTACCATTTGGTCAGGTCTAGGTCGCTCCCCGTTATGGGCTAACCTAGACCTTCATCATAAGAGACTGAGACTCTGGTTACCATGCTCTTTTCAAACTATGGTTACTTATGATTATTACCCAACATACATGTGCCAAGAAGTGACCCAAACTATCAACTCGGGTCCAGTCATACACTTTCCTGTTCCTATTGTGTAGCAATTACCCACACTACCATGAAAATCAGTCAATTACCCCTGTAAGGATGGTGCTTGCTGGTTTACTGTCAGGTGGAGGCCAAAAGTCCAAACAGCAACATTAGAGTTAGTGAAACCCTAAAAAAGGTTCAGTTAACCTAAGATAGCCTTGTTCAGGAGATTCTGCTTGGTCAGTCTCTGAAGTTGGAAGTTAGGTTCAGGTGTTCTTTTAATACGTTCATGCTGGAATCCAACCTAAAGAGACAACGCCTAATATACTATAAGGGCAAAGGAGGTGAGCCAAAACATGCAAGCACATTAAAGGTCTCCACTCCCATCAAGTATTCTTATATTTTGTAAGCAAATAGGCCAAAGTAAGTCTCAAGTCTCATCCCAGCCTCAACTGGGCAGAGTAATAAACTCACCCACAATGGGTGTAGGAGGAAATACATATTTGCTGGGCAAAATTAATCCAGATTATCTCAGAGCCTTCTAGGGTTATTAGATGATTAAATTAATTAATGTTTTAATCACTTAGGGCAGCTCCTGGCCCCAAACACATACCATGTAAAAATTTGCTAAATAAAAATACAGAAATAATCAGGCAAGTAATCACTTGAGAAATCAAATAATTTATCCAGTAATATATATTCCTAGTATTAAAATGAAGAGTGAATCTACTGCTATAACTCTTTCTTCAAACCATCAGAAATAACTAACCAGAAGATAACTTGATAGAACTAGAAAAGAAAAAACGTATCTGCATGTGAAATGAATATTACACCCTGGTAGGAAGGAACTCTTTCAAGAGCATTGAATGCTTAAATTTATATTTCTTAAATAATAATTCTTAAGGCTACAATATTCTTCAAGTTCAGTTCAGCTTCCCTAACAGAAATAAGTTCATTATAGAAAAATATTATTGAGCCCAAAGGTTCTAATGCAGCAAGGTGAATATCCCAATTAAAACAGCAATTGTTTATTTGAGAGAGAGAGTTCACACAGAATCCAGATTAGAGGTCTGTACCATTATTACTAACACTGAGAGATACTATATCAAAAGCATCATTTATGTTTTAAGATAATATTTAGAGTTTATCTTTGGAATTCAAAGTTAGTATGTGAAACAATAAGAAATAGAATTAAGGTAATTCTCCAAATCTTGTACTCTTCCTGAGATGACAACCATTAATTATAAAGTGTATCCTTTAAATACTAATGTATATGATAGAATGTTTCTTCTTTTTAATCATTTCTATAGAACCTGTTACTCTATCCATGTAGAGCTATGTTTCATATTTATAAACAAAACAGCTATCTCCCTGAGACAAGGGTCATAGTAATTTTCTAATGTGCAATCACCCACAGGCTGATTGCTACATGTGACAAAAGCAATGAGACTAACAGAAACCCAGAATGGAAGGATCTCATTTTTATCTAGGTTTGAAATTAAACTAGAACTATTAAAGCAATCTACATCTAAGCCCTTTTGACTGTCTACTGTTTCTCCCCACATTATCCAACCCTCTCACTAAAAGCCACACACTGGAATGACATTTAGAACATACAAAACAGCAGAAATACAACCAACAGAAAGTTAGTGGTGGGCTTTGTACCCAGTAGGTGCTGCCCTTGAACAATGTGAATAAGAAACATCTTCCAAAAGAAAAGTAACAGATTGGCACTTTGATTTTTATGGATCATGAGGTCAGAAAATAGGTCTAGAATTTTAGCCTAAGATTTTAGTAACTGAGATTTCCATGATATATTAGTACATTTTATCCTATTGCAACAAATCTCATGGTAACACACATGTTATTTACAATACTTTCCACAGGGGCTTCCCTGGTGGCGCAGTGGTTGAGAGTCCGCCCGCCGATGCAGGGGACACGGGTTGTTCGTGCCCCAGTCCGGGAAGATCCCACATGCCGCGGAGCAGCTGGGCCCGTGAGCCATGGCCGCTGAGCCTACGCGTCCGGAGCTTGTTCTCCGCAATGGGAGAAGCCACAACAATGAGAGGACCGCGTACAGAAAAAAAAAAAAAAAAAAAAACAAAAACACTTTACACAGATTTATTAGACAAATGTATTATTCTTCTTTAAAAAAGAAGACACAGGTATAGAGAACAAACTAGTGGTTACCAGTGGGGAGAGGGGGAGGGGCAATATAGGGTTAGGGGAGTAAGTGGTACAAACTATCAGGTATAAAATAAGCTACAAGGATATATTGTATAACACTGGGAAATAGCCAATATTTTATAATAACTATAAAAAGAGTATAACCTTTAAATATTGTGAATCACTATATAGTAAATCTGTAACTTATATAATATCATACAGCAACTATACTGCAATAAAAAAAAATAGGTTTTGATGCTCCATTTTGCTCTGTTTTCTCATGTGCACCATGGTAAAAAAGAAAGGTCTTAGCTGAATACCTAATTCTTCTATAATGCTAACTGAGAAAAATATGCAAGGTGATGACCTCTGTATTTTTTAATATTACTTTCTAAATAAGGAAAACAAGAAAATTACTTTAACTGGAAAATATCTGGATTCAGTCACATTCATGTATGACTATTTTCTCTCAACCTCAGAGCCATTGAAAGGATATTTGTGTTTCTCTTGGACATTATTATATCTATAAATATATTCCTAGACATTATGTCATTTTAGTACTCCAGCATTGTTATGATACTGGATTCCTCTTTTTGCTCCATTTTAAAATCTGCTACAAGATTGAAGGAGGCATGAGGTCTTGTGATATCATTGTGCATGAAATTAAGTCATGTAAACCAATTTTAAAAAATAAATTGATCAGGTAAAATACTATCTGCTGAATAGCTGCTTTAAATTAGTAATAAATGGCTTTTGGCAAAGCAGAAGAAAAATTTATGGAGACTAGAAATTTTACTATCATGCCCACACATAAACATGTTCATATATAAAACACGTGTCATGTGTTTTATATATATATATGTACATACATTTGGATATATATTCATTTAAGATTGATATATATGTATTAAATTATGACACATTCTGTATAATATTATGAATGACATAGTATGTATCTATAACCATGAGTAGAGAACACAAAACTTTCTATTATGGGTTGAATTGTGTCCCACTTTCAAAAACATGTTAAAGTCCATACGCCTAGTACCTCAAAATGTGACCTTATTTGAAAATAGGGTCTTTACGGAAGTAATTAAGTTAAAATGATGTCTTTTGTGTGCATCCCAGTCCAGTATGTCTGGTACCCTTATAAAAAAGAGTAATTTGGACATGGAGACAGACACATGCAAATGGAAGACAAAATGAAGCAACGCAGGGAGAAGTGACCATGTGACTAGAGTGATGTATCTATGAGACAAAAAAGAACAAGAATTGCCTCTAGAACTATAAGACAATGTCTGTTGTTTTAAGCTATTCCGTTTTTGGTGTTTTGGTAAGGCAGTCCTGGAAAACTAATACACCTTTCTGGGCATTATAAAAAACAAAACAAACAAAACAAACAACTGTACTAATGAAAATGCTTATATGGATCAAATTTAGCCCTTGAGACTTTGTTTTGCATCCTTAAGCAAGATGCATTTTTTTGGTACACACAAATGAAATTGCTACTTAACATCACAGATGCCACCTTTAAGATTTAGAATTACCTCAATACCCTGGAAACATGGGTTGAAACCAAGAGCTATCATCTTAATGGGGATACATGAAGTGTGAAAATGCACAAACTCCAATTGATGTCAAAAAATTGTGGAGTGTTTGCTAGTCACAAGTATGAGGCAACAAGGACATACATTGCTAAAAAAAAAAATGACTCAATTTTAGAAGACTACATTAAAAATATTTCAATAACAAGAACTATTATTATACCAGGCTGTATGGAAATCACATTTAATTAGAAATGTCACAATTTAACAGGGATTATGCAGACTCCAGTTATCAGGCTGTGTGGTGTAATAGCAACAAGCCCTGACTTAACTGACCTACATTTTAACATAAACCTGGCTGCAAACTATATATAATTTAAAACAATTCACACATCCTCTTGAGCTCAGTATCATATATCAAATAAGGAGTTTATGTGATGTGCTTGTTCTCTAGGATAATTTGGAGCTATAGGATGCATCTATTTATTCATTCATATAACAGGTGTTTTTTTTTTTTTTGCGGTACGCGGGCCTCTCACTGTTGTGGCCTCTCCCGTTGTGGAGCACAGGCTCCGGACGCGCAGGCTCAGCGGCCATGGCTCACGGGCCCAGCTGCTCCGCGGCATGTGGGATCTTCCCGGACCGGGGCACGAACCCGTGTCCCCTGCATCGGCAGGCGGACTGTCAACCACTGCGCCACCAGGGAAGCCCACAGGTGTTTATTGAATAACTACTAATGTGCCAAGATCTTTCTGAAAATGAAAAATAAAATGTAATGTCATGAGTTCCCTGATGGTAATTTGACAAGATATTATATCAAAATTCCAGCACTGAGAATGGTACCTTCCATTTCTAACATTTAGTATGATTTCCAATACTATATTAATAAATAATATTGGTCCATAAATTTGAATGATACACTAATCACTCTGAAAAAACTGTGAGAAAGGATACCAAACCAACAGAGGTTTTCATTTCACTTTTACAGTCTAATAGAGTAGCATAATTACTCTACCTAATGGTGTTGGGGGTGTGTGTGTGGTATGCTTCCCTTAAGGCTATATTTAGTTGCTCAGTCAAATTTTTGTGCATAGATAATTAAGAAATGAGTGGGAAGTGAATTGGAGAACTAATGTATCAACTATTTTAGAATGAAGGTATTATGAACAGAGGATTTGGGAATGGAGTGTACCAGAAGGATAGGCAAGCAGAGTGCCCAGTCTATTAGTTTTATGCTGAAAGTAGGCTCTCTTTCTTCTGTCTCCTTGCTGCTCTGGGACTGTAATGCATTCTCCCTCCAGAAATGTCAGGTTCAGAAGTTTAAGGATTTGATGAGAGACTGTGGAGAAGAAAATCCAGGTAATAACATATCTGCTACATCCTAATTTTAGGCTTACCTGAAATATGGGTTCAACATAACTCCAAAGACTAACTCGAAATATGTGATTCAAAATCTTCCAAACATTTGTTTCTCACACTAAATTTTGAAATTATTTGATGTCACCATGTCGTATTTTTAACCAATATTGCTGAGTTTTATTGTTGGTTCTATGCCTGAATGCCTGGGAGACCATTTCTTATACTCTCATCAGCTCAGTAATCCATTTACGAATGGATGCAATATTCAAAATAGACTCAAAGGACCATGTTAAACTTAATACATTTTTGCACGGTACACTAAAATTTTTGCTTACTGCCTCATTTAAGAAAAAAATAATCTCAGCCCAGGATTATCTTAATGATATAATGGAATTATTCAAGAAAATTTAAGTGTCAGCTCTGTCTCAGTCAGTTTTCAGAACTAAATAGATATCTGCATTTGGGCCGGACGTTTTAATCCAAGAATGTCCAGTATTCTTTGATGAGTTATAATTCAAAGAGACAAGCAGTTGTTTACAAACAGTGTGGTGTAGCTGATCTGAGCTGCAGTATGTTCTTGGTTTCTTGAGAAAAGCCAGAATATACACAACATTTTAAAAAAGAGTTTACTACACTTTATAGTTTGGTGGGAAAGCAGTGAAATACACAGGATAGTGGCTGACCCATGGCCATAGCAAACGAGGTGGATCTGTAAGTGAAATGAACCTATCACAGTGATGCAACGGAGAGTTATGGAGACAATAATTATATTACAGACTGAAAGACTGCAATTATGGGAATTCATAATAGTATTGGGCTTCATAGTAGGATTAGAATTTTCTTCTCCTTTTTGCATATTTCCCTGGAAAATCTGTTTAAATAAAGAGGGATATTCCACATTTTTCCAATTGCATTTAAACAAAGGGAAAAGAAGAGTGATTATCACCAAGATAGTGACATAGGAGTCTCCTGAATTTCCCTCCTCCAGTGAAAGCACAAAACATAGAGCTATATGTGGAGCAATTCCCTCTGAGAAAAATCCAGAAACTGTATTTGATTGACTCCTCCACATTGAACAACTGAGAAAATACTCACGTGGAAACAAGTAGGAAAGGAGGAGACACACTCTCCCTATAACGCCCACCCCAGGCAGTGTCTTACTATGAGAAGGGAAACCCCAACACCCAGCTCCTCCCTGAGAAGCAAGGATTTGGACCACACATATAGCACCCCAATTTCAAAGGCTGCCACCCAGATGGGTCCCCATATCACCTAGCTCTGATAGCCAATGGGTCTTGTGTTCATGTGTCCCACAGGACTATAGAAAACAAAGAAGCAGTTGTTGAGCACATCAACACTCCCTACGTTATTCCCCCCAGGCTCAGTGCAGAGGGAACAGACAAAAAATACCCATCTCCCAGTTTTTCCCTGGAAGGGTTTGACTATGTACTTACCAGCTAATGCTGAAAATCCAGCTTCTAATTAGCCTGGAGCCTTTTGGGTTCCCTGGAGCCCAAAAGAGCCAAAATGTACTACCCCACATCCTCCCTCGATCTTGCTCCAACAGTAAAATCAAATGTCCAGCTTCACCCTAGAAGAAATTTGTCCATACCTCTAATGCCTCAACATTTACAGCTGTCACCTGCAGGATGGTCACCCAAACTACCCATCTCTGATAGGCAATGGGGCTTGCATTCACAAGTCACACAGAATAATAGCAAACAAAGAAGTAGTTTTTAAATAGGTGCAGGAACAATCCCTGCAGCTACACACCTGAGCTCAGTATACCGGGCACAGGCAAAACTGTCCACTGCCCAGTTTCTCTCTGGAAAGAAGTTGACTGCATACTTTCCCAGCTGCTGCTAGAAGTTCCAGTTTCTAATCAGCCTGAATGGGAAACTTAAATGGGACCTTCCAGGGAGCTGGAAGAAGCTGATGGGCCTGTTCTTTGCTGTCTCCCCGCTGATTTTCCTGACAGTAAAACCAAGTCTCCAGCTTCTTTCCGGAAGGAGCTTGTCCACATATGTAGTATCCCTACTTTTGTGGCTGCCACCAGAGGCACTAGCTCTCTAATCACCTAGCCCTTGGTACTGATGGGCTTGGTAACCACTAGTCCCCAAGTATCACACAAACTAAAGAGCTGATTATATTAGGTCCCACACACATTTCCAGCAACAATTCCCCGTGGCTCAGCACAGACTGAGTAAGCAAACACCCAGTTCCATTTTCTCCCTGATGGGGCCTAAACTGGATATCTAACGTACTGACTTCCCCAGCTGCTGCCTAAGAAAGGATCAGTTAATTCAAATACAAGGACTTCCAGTTGACCTGCATTAGGAAGCTGAAGGAGCAGGCATTTAGTAGTCCGTGCTTTCGGGACACTAATGTGTCTTGGCACACCGTGAACTAAGAACAAATATGGTGGCTTGGACAACTACAGAGGTTTGAGTGGCAACCAGGAGCTCAGATCAACTGATAAATAAGATCTGTCTCCTGCACAAGGCCACTCTGTCGGTACTACAAGAGGTGGCTCTTTTTGTTATTTATTATTATTTTATTTTTGCGGTACGCGGGCCTCTCACTGTTGTGGTCTCTCCCATTGCAGAGCACAGGCACCGGACGCGCAGGCTCAGTGGCCATGGCTCATGGGCCCAGCCGCTCCATGGCACGTGGGCCAGGCCGGACTGGGGCACGAACCCGTGTCCCCTGCATCAGCAGGCAGACTCTCAACCACTGCGCCACCAGGGAAGCCCCTCTTCTTGTTTTTTTTGTTTTTTTTTTTTAATGGCCACACCGTATGACATATGTGGGATCTTATTTCCCCTAGGGATTGAACCCATGCCCCCTGCATTGGAAGCGCAGAGTCCTAACTGCTGGACTGCCAGGGAAGTCCAAGAGGTAACTGTTTCATCTAATGCATAGAAACCAACACAAAGAGTCAAGGAGAATAAACAAGGGGATATGTTCCAAACAAAAGAACAAGGTAACTATCTAGAAACCTACCCTAATGAAATGGTGATAAGTGATTTACTCAATAAAGAGTCCAAAATAAAGGTCATAAAGATGCCCACTGAGGACAGGAGAGCAATGTGTGAACAACTGAGAATTTCAACAAAGAGACAGAAAATACAAAAAGGCATCAGACAAAAAATCATAGAGCTGAAGAATACAAGAACTGAACTGAAGAAGTCAGTGAGGAGTTCAACAGCAGACTAGAGTAAGCAGAAGAAAGGATCAGTTAATTCAAATACAAGGCAGTGGAAACCATGTTATCCTATTGTTAATATGACGGAAGAGTAGGAGTTCCAGATTTTTTTTTTCTTTTTTCTTCTATCGGCAACCAAAGTATGTTGATCAAATAAAACAAATCAATTTTAAACAGCTCTAATAACTGTTATCTATATCTTGCTCCTTTATCATCTTCTCATTAGCACACTTAGACTTCTATATCATCTTAAAGGAATATGCAAAACTTCTTCAAGCAATAGCATGTGTACCCAAGCAATTCCCTCTGATTGGAATATCCTTTTCTCAATGTGTTTCTAATGGTCTTCATGAACAAGTACAAATTCTTTTTAATGGGCCATAGAAGACTATTTTCTTGCTTCCAACATCCACCAGAGTATGTTCTCTTACTCCTCTCTACATATGTTGCATCCTCTAGTCATTCTGTACATTATTAGGTGTTTCTAGAATTCTCTTTACTTCTCACCTCCATGCTTTCATATATGATGTTCCAGCTGCCTGGAATGCCCTACATGCCACCTCCCACCCTGCCCCCAACACTTTAACATGGGCACATGTGTATGTGTGTGCCTGTGTGTGCATGTGCACGTGTGCATGCACACACACGAACACACACACACACACACACACACACACTAATTTAAGCTAGATTTTCCCAAAGGCAAACCCTGAGAAAAAGATTTGAGTATGAGTAGTTTACATGTGTTCCCAACAGGTAACACAATGCCTGTGATATAGTAGATGCTGTATCCCATGCATTTATGAACTGAAGAATTATAGCCTATGATAAAAAATAATAAATTATTAATATTTGATTAGTCTGCTTACATTACTAACGTGTTTTCATATTCACCAGCTGGACTCAATTTTCACCTTTTTACTAAAATATATACTTATAAACGACAAGCAAAATAGTAGAGTTAACGTTTTGCAAATTTCTAGCTCTGCTGTTCTTTTTAATTTTTTTTTGCGTTATTCGGGTCTCTCACTGTTGCAGCCTCTCCGGTTGCGGAGCACAAGCTCCGGACGCGCAGGCTCAGCGGCCATGGTTCACGGGCCCAGCTGCTCCGTGCTATGTGGGATCTTTCCAGACCAGGGCACGAACCTGTGTCCCCTGCATCGGCAAGCAGACTCAACCACTGCGCCACCAGGGAAACCCTCTGCAGTTCTTTTCAAGAAACCTGGAGTTGCTTAGCAAGCTTGTAAAAGAAGAACCTATTTAACATTAGTCTTTGTACTCTACAAGATTGATGTTACAAAACCAGCTGGCTCTCATCTCTACATAGTCCCAAGTCATCTAATAGAGGAAATTAACTCCATAAAATTCTGCAGTGTCTGTTCTCAACTTCCATTTAAACCATTGATACTGTATCTTCTAACCAGTAGTTGAGTTGTGATTTTCTCAAAAATTCACTCTCTGGCATTCTCACTCTCCATCTTGACTCCTATTCATTGTGTGTATAGCTAAACCCCAAGTGATAGAATGTAATGGCTGAGAGGGATTTGGGAGACTATACAGTTCAAATTTCTTGTTTCACTACTGAAACTGAGAGAGGATTAGTTTGCTCAAAGTCACTCAGCAGAGGAGGGGTGATATTAAAAATATTTAACAACTTGCACAGCTGGGTAACAATCAAAGTGAGACATGAATCAATCAGAATAGGCACTGGTCACTGAACACAGCCAAGCTAGTGCATGGAGAATAAATACGGATCCTTCCGCAGAAACCGTACCACGTTTCAGTAGCTCACGATGCTGTAGATTATGCACCAGCAAAGCTAGTCCTCTTACTACCCCTCTCGTAGATACTTGTATAATAAACTAAAACTGGTGTCTTTAACATGAGGCATTCCCTATTTTATGCTTTTCTTCTTTTTTAAAAAATTATTTTAATGAAGTATTGTTGATTTACAGTGTTCTGTTAATTTCCACTGTACAGCAAAATGATTCAGTTATACATATGTATAAATTCAGTTATATATATGTGTAAATATATATATGTATATATAAGCACACACATTCTTTTCTATATTTACACATTCTTTTCTGTATTCTTTTTCATTATGTTTTATCACAGGATATTGAATAGAGTTCCCTCTGCTATACATTAGGGCCTTGTTGTTTATCCATTCTATATGTAGTAGTTCGCATCTGCTAGTCCCAAACTCCCAATCCATCCTTCCCCCAACCCTCTTCTCCCTTGACAACCAGAAATCTGTTCTCTATGTCTATGAGTCTATTTCTCATTTGTGTCATATTTTAGATTCCACATATAAGTGATATCATATGGTATTTGTCTTTCTCTTTCTGACTTACTTCACTTAGTATGATAATCTCTAGGTCCATCAATGTTGCTGCAAATGACATTATTTCATTCTTTTTTTATGGCTGAGTAATATCCCATTGTATATATGTACCACATCTTCTTTATCCATTCATCTGTTGATGAATATTTAGTTTGTTTCCATGTCTTGGCTATTATGAATAGTGCTTCTATGAACGTAGGGGTGCATTTTACTTTTCTTCTTAGTGAGAGAATAATCTAATGGTAAGAACCACCTGAACAGAAGTTTGTGTATACAAGTTGAAAGTGGTGTAGTGAGGAGTGTGGAAAGATACCTCTTTTTCAGTGCTTGTATCTCTCTGGGCTCATTTCTAAACTTCAAAGAACATTCCTAACAGAATCTAATAAGTCTTTAAAGTAGAAATAAAAGAAAAAGAAGAAAAGAATGAAACAATGGTGTCTAAGTCAAAGAAAAGTAAGTTACTAACATTTTGTGCTCTTAACCAAATAAAGAAACCAATGGCATTTTTGGTTTTATCTTGTCTGTTTTCCACTTGTATATTCTTGTTGATTTGTTGTGCCCATTGATAGAGACTTCCATTTTCTAAATGTCTTTTTCAATAAAAGGAAAGAAGACATAAGAAAAAAAAAAAGGTATAATCAAACAGTACATAATGACATGGAAGTGCAAATCAAATAAGATGTATAAAATAATGAATAGCAGTGAAAATGGTTACCTTCTATCAATAATGGGAATTAAATACTATTTATGAAATTCTTTGAAATAATAACAAAATAAAAAAATAAAACTTTGTTTTATTTGTTTGAAATACCTCTGAAAATTTCTGAGAAATGAGCCTCACTGTGATCTTAATCTTGGCATAGATTAATTTCTCTAAACGTCTTCCAACAGTTTAAAAAGTGTTTTAAAAAATAAAGTAGATACATCACGGCCTATTTTTGCATTAATGCTATAGAGTTTTAACTTGAAACTTAATGTGTAATTCTTTATTTTAATGCACCAATATTATCTTTAGAGGAGATCATTTTTGGAGCTCTCAGTGGAACATTAATTTTCATAGAGTTCCATATTATCATTTGTTAGCAGGAAATTCAGCCCAATGTAGCTTAGAAATAGTGATTACTTTCTGACTGGAAATAAGGTTTGTTGTATTTAGAAATGATTCTTTCCCAATAGTGAGTTTTATCTTAGCAACGCTAATTTCAGACTCTAAATGCTGGTGCCTTGTTTTCTCTAAGAAAGTTATACAGAAATTTTAAACTTTGATATTGAGTTTGATTGAGTTCTCATTTTTCACTTTGGCTAATATAGCTCCATGTATTGATTCTATTAAAATTAATAAAAGTAATTACTTTTAAGTTTGTATAAAAATTTCTACACATACACATACATATCATGTATATGCATTTTTTGGCATATAAAAGTGAAATGATTAGCTAGGAGGCCAGTAAAATATTTAAGACATCATAACGAGAGAAGCCTTAAATTAGTAGACACCCTTTTTGTTTGTAATCAATATCTCTAGTTAGATAATAGGCTTTTTGAGGTTAGAGAGCTCTGAAATGGTTTTCTATCACTTGGTTTCTCCTGCACCTGGCACAGTGGCTTGAATATTGACAGATTTTCAACAATAGTAGCATGATTGAAATTACTGAGGTTGTTTAGCAAACAGGACTCTTCTGTGAAAATTAGAGATGGCACGTGCTAAATGTTCACACAGTGATGGGATTTATAGTAGTCTATTATTATTAATAATAATGTGATGCATTCTGTATTATAGAAATCTTGTTACTATTCAAACATATGTAAAAAGCCTGAGACTACTCCACAGAGAAATTCTAAATACATTATGTGATAGAGAATTATATTTGAAATAGATCAATTTTTTTTCATGGAATAGTGGATATAGTGTATGAATTTTGTGCAAAATGTGTCAGCATTTTCAGAAGAATGGTGTGGATCATTGAAGGATTCTTAGCATATTTATTTTGCATTGCTATGCATATTAAAGTGTAACTATGTAGAACAATAATCAATAGTATGGTGGCATCCATATTTTTAATTCATGCCAGGATGCCTGGAAATGTTTTTTATTTAATATTGTACAGAAGTTAATAATGTATTATATGCATAAGTATGCTCATCTGGAAATTATATTTAGCTTGAATTTCAACATAATCAAGAAGTTTAGCTTTGCAAAACACATGACTTCTCTAAGAATGTTGCATAGAAAAATGTCTCACTCTTCTTAGACACCATCTTGTAGGGGCTGGAACATAAGACAAACATGAAAGTATCCAGGAAAAACTGCTTAGCATGGTGATCTTTTTCTTATTTGCCATATCAATTTATCACAAAGGTTACATTTTTTATGTCCCAGCCATTTCTTGTGTTTTTAATCAGCAAAACAAAGAACAATAATTAAAAGTAGAGACATGAAAATGAATTTGGGATTAAGAAAAAGTCCTTTAATAAATTACACATAAGCATGGCTGCTGGAATGGGTCCGTCTGGGATCTCTTAAAGGTCTATCAACTTTTGGGGATGATTAGCACGTTGTCTGCACCTTTGAAATATTGAACAGCACTGACAATTTAATGTTTAAACTCAAAAACATCCTTCAGAGTTAGTGCAAAAGTGCAAGAAAAGTAAGATAAATGGAAAACTTGATAAAGCATGACTATAAACTATGTAAGATGAATTTATGTAAATGAGCTTAATTTTTAAGAGAAATGATGTCACACACATACACAGACACACACACACACAAGGCTCTGGTAAAAAACAAAAAACTGGAATCGGTAGCTCATAGACAAATGGATGACTACTGATTAATTGAGTAAACTCCCTGAAGTTTTCACTTTTGAAATGTAACTTTTGAAAACTGTCTGTTAAAGCTAATCCTTTTTCTTCATTTTTTAGAATAGGTATATACACACACAGAGAGAGAAATACATATATATATAGGTAGATACACACAGGTATATACACAGAGAATGTGTACATTTTTATCCAAGATATCCCACTTAGATACTAAGATATCTTAGCCTTCAGCTGTGTCCTAAATTTCATCCTTGAGCCAATGGCTGAGCATGAAAGACTGGGCTTTATAATAGGGAACCTGACAGAACTTTAATTACCTTGGTGTTATTTGAGTGCTATTATAGTTAATTTTTTCATATAACAATAAAAGCCATGACGACCTGCAACCTGCAGCTAACACGTTTTTATTAACTCCTTCTACAATTTTGATATTTCATTACAGATTTTGACACCTTATTTTGCCTGACCTTCTCTCTGTAATCAATCTTGATTTATTTCCATACACTGAGAAGAAATATACTCTATTTAATTTATATATTCCCTCTTCCCGTCTTTCCCCATAGAAACATTGCATTTTTAGTTAACTCAGTGCATTCTGTTTTTACTCGGTGAGTGAGGTCTTCGGATAGGATCCTCAAATCAATCCAGTCGGTTGTGTTTATGTAACATTATTCCAACTTGGAAGCTTGTGAGATAACCAGCTATCTCTGACATTTCCCCATAATAGTATCATTTCTAACATTTTTAATAGTGAATCCTTAAACTAATCAAAGTACTAACTAAATACCAAAAGTTGACTAGAATTCTATTAAAAATCTCTTTCAAAGTAGTTTTAAACTTATAAATTTCAAGTACATGCTATGTTTGTACCACAATTTGAATCACAGATTGTACCCTAATTGATAAGGACAGAGTCATGTCATATTTTAGTAATCATGGACCTAGTACAAATTCGATTTGTTAAAATTAGTAGCGAGAGTCCATGTGAATTTACGCAAAGATTTAGAAGGCGGGGTTTGATGGGGACCACAAGTAATTATTTTTGTTTAGCTATAGAAGTTACACATATAAAAATGTTCACATAAATGCATATCTAAAGGTCCCTACCTTGCTCGCTATTTATATATTGTTAACTCATTATCCCCCTGCAACTCTAACCTACGATTTCATCATTTAACCTTTTTTCCTTTTACTTCCCGGTTAGTGTCTGCATTTCCAAGCCTTAATGCAATGTTTAGAGTCTACGATCTGGCCCTTCCTCCCTTTCTGGTTCATTTCCAAATGTCCGTCCCAGCCAAACTCATCCAAAAGTCATGTTTGAATCTCTTTCCTTAGCTAACTGGGTTTAATTTACTTGGTGAGGAAAAGCATAAAGTAACACATTTATAAAAATCCAACAGTGCAAAACTCAAAGGCCACCTATTCCAAGACACCTTCCTTACCTCATTAAAGAAAGTGGAATTTTCCTGCTCTGTTGTTCATTTCACTGAGATGACCTAGTAAATCTGCACTGCAGGAATTTGAATCATGCCTTCATCAGGTAGCAGCTGGGGAAACCTTAACGGGTTTCTTTACTCACTTTGTCTCAACTTCTTCCTCATAAATTTGGACTGTGACCATATTGCAGGTTTATAACCCCTTACCCAATTCTGAAATTCAAAACTCTTTAAAAAATAAGAGCTTAAAGGGAAAAAAAAACAAGTTAAAAAAAGGATAACTCAGATGGGTGCAAATTCAAGGTGACCTAAGCTCTTTCAGAAGCAAAAGCTGACCTGAACTGACCTTATAATCTTTATCATACTTAGTGAGAATATGCATGTTTTACTGCAGAAGTCCTAGTGTTTTTTTATTGCAGGTTGCTTTTCCAGATCCTCCTGGATATGTTAAAACATCCTTTATTTATCTTCAATAGTGACCTGTAAATAAAATCTTTAGAAACCAATGAACTGCAGCCCTTAACAATTAGGCAGTGACAGTCCCAGCCCAGCCTAATTGTGTATATCCAGCATAGGCCTTCCGCCCACTCCTGTCCTAAATTTTGCAGAACTTGTATATTAAATTTAAAATGAATGCCTCTATTAGGTAGTTACTATCTTAGTAAATGTGCCTTAATAACAATCTTGAGGAAAAGCAAATCTAATAGAGCCATAAGGGAATTTAACCTGAGGTTCTCTATTTAAGGATAAATACAGCATATGGGAAGTGATGTTCTCCATCAAAAAGCCTTTTCAAGTTAGGAGAAAAAAGTGAGTAGTAATAAGAACATTAGAACAAATATTAAGAAGTTCCAAGTTGAGGTTAATTTTGAAAATCATCCTTTTCTCAAATTTAGAGCATGAATTTCACTACAATTCTGACTAAACACTTCTCTTTTAAGCTCTCCTTCAATATTCTTTCATCTCATATTAAAAGCTTCTCTGTTTTTTCTTGTACAAGCTGGACGGCATTTATATTGAGCCCATCCAAGTTATCACACATCAGTCAACACATAAGTGGGGTGTAGGGGAACTCTACTAAAATGGGTCACAATTATCCAAGAATATACACATAGCATATGGCATTTTAAAAGCTTGGGGACTGTGGGGTAGTTGTACATTAAGACTCTTCATCCAAAGAGTTGAGGGCTTAGTTCCATAATTAGGGAAGTCCTAAATGCAGAGGCAGATGGAGTGGAAAAAAATAGAAAATCAGAGCCCATGTTCCCCTTAAGCACCCACAGTTGAAAGCACCTAGCATCAGAGGTAAGCTCCCATATCCTTACAAAAGAAAAATATATATAACAGGTATATTCATCTGCTCAGGCTGCCATAAGAAAATGCTACATACTGGGTGGCCTAAACAACACAAAGTTACTTTCTTATGGTTCTGGAGGGTGGAAGTTTAAGATCAAGATGGCTTCAGGGTTAGTTTCTGGTGGGAGTTCTTCGCCTGGTTTGTAGACAGCCACCTTCTCATTGCATCCTCACATGGCTTATTCTCTGTGTGCACAGAAAGAGAGGGATTTCTGTTGTCTCTTCCTTTTCTTATGACACCAGTCTTATTGGATTAAGGTCCCTTCCTCATGACCTCACTTAACTACTATTACCTCCAAGTCACATTGAGGGTTAGAGTGCCCACATATCAATTTAGAGGGGAAACAATTCAGCCCACCACATCAGGAAAAGATCCCTTGAAGGACATTGGTGATTTCTTGCAGATATCCATTTTCTTTACCTTTCATAAAGAACCTTATTTCACTCAGAAATTCCCCCGTTGTTCATTATGCACATATGCTCCAACAAAAGCTGATCCCATTCTAAATTTCAGGATTTGACCAGATTGACTTTGGATAGAATAGAAATACAATTTATTATCCCAACTGTGACAATTTTAATTGTTTATCTAATTGTGACAGAATAACAGCTAACAACACTTTGGGGAAAACTGAGATGTAAGGTCACCATTTGTCATGCTTGGTTCAGGAACTGACCTATGGTCCAATTTGTGATGGGGTGTTTGTAAAGGTATTTGCTGGGTGTTTTAGGAAGATCCTTTCTCATTATCCACCTTTGCACAGTCTTCTGTCATATGAAACTTTTAGCAGGTGCTATTATTTTGTTATCAAGGAAAGGGATGTCCTTGGGGTACTCACCAAAAAAACAGGAGGACTGATATCAACCCATAGGGTGTTATAGCCAGCAACTGGATACTGTGGCACAGGGATACCCCCCTTGACTTAGAGCCATTGCAGCCACTGTCCTTTTAATCAAGACCACTGAGAAAACCATTATGGGGTCCCCTTTAACCATTTTTATACCTCATGCAGTAGAAGCTCTCCTGAATTTTCATCACACTCAACATTTCTCAGCCAGTAGCCTCACATCATACAAATTTCTTTTGTTAACTGCTCCTCCTATAACTCTTTTTTAAAATTTTTTTTAAAATTTATTTTTTCTTTTATTTTTGGCTGCATTGAGTCTTCGTTGGTGCGTGTGGGCTTTTCATTAGTTGTGGCGAGTGGGGGTCACTTCTCATTGTAGTGCGTGGGTTTCTCATTGCTGTGGCTTCTCCCATTGCAGAGCATGGGCTCCAGATGCATGGGCCTCAGCAGTTGTGGCACACAGGCGCAGTAGTTGTGGCCTGCGGGCTCTAGAGCACAGGCTCAGTAGTTGTGGCGCACGGGCTTAGTTGCTCCATGGCATGTGGGATCTTCTTGGACCAGGGCTCAAACATGTGTCCCCTGCATTGGCAGGCAGATTCTTAACCACTGTGCCACCAGGGAAGCCCTCCCATAACTCTTTTACACTCTACTTTTCTCCCCTACTTTCTCCCCTCCATCACCCACAAAGTTCCTTGTGACTGCATAATATCTGACTCCTTGTGATGATCTACAGAAAATTCCATTGGGTAAGGTGATGTCTCAAGGTTCACTGATGGTTCATATTTAAAAGGTGATGGTGGTAAATATGGTGCAGGGTTTGCTATTATGGCTCCCTTTTGATGTTGTCGAGGTCATACCATCACCTATGGTGACTTCAGCCCAAGAGCTGAATTATACAATTTTACAGGGGTTTATACTTTAGCCAAGTACTGCCAATTTGATACTGATAGTAGATATGCTTTCAGAGCAGCTCATGATTTTGGAATGTTAGGGAAACAATGTGGCTTCCTTACTTCTGGCTGAAATAAAATTTAAAATGGCCCCTCTATTCAGGAATTATTGGAGGCAGCCTGCTGCTTTAGCTACATTAAGACTCTGAGGTATTCTGAACTTGACTCTGGATGCTAAGGGAAATCGTCTTGATGATATTTTTGCAAGGAATACTGCCCTTAGAGGAACCAGCAGCAGTCAAACCTTTGTCATAGTCAAAAGGGACATTTCTCCAAACAATAACAGGAAATCTGGCTAAAGAACTCCAACAATTGGCCTCAGAAAAGGAAAATTGAGATTGGAAATTCATCAGTTATTGGTTTGATGAAAAAAAATGAGCTCTGGTTTGAACAAAATAGCATTTAGGGTCCTACCGGAGACTCTAAAATTCCGACTCCTTACCACTGTACGTGCATTAAACCATTGTTCTACTGACAAAATGATTGCCTTCATTAATCAATATTGGTGGGGAAACATTAACAGGGCCACAAAAAAGTGCCTACCTCACTTGTCCCACTTGTCCAAATACAACCCAGGAAGTCTGTTTGTAATGCTCCTGGACATTTTAAACTGCTTAATGGACATTTCAAGTTCAGGCAATTGGATTTCACATAACTTCTTCTGTCTAATGCATATAAATATATTTTAGTCATGGTCTGTATGCTTTCACACTGGACAAAAGCCTTTCCTGGAAGACAAGCTATTGCCTCTTCTGTGACAAAAGTCCTTTAGGAAAAGATTATCCCTACCTGGGGAAGCCTTTGTGAATATCACAGTGATTGAGGAACCCATTTTAATGGCCAGGTACTTTAAGTTTGTGCCATTTGGCTGGTTTTATAACACTTTCACTGTACTTACAACCTCAATTCTCTGGTTTAGTCAAACGTACTAAGGACATTTTTAAGACTCAATTGGCAAAATTTGTAGAAGACTTCCAAATACCTAGGCCAAAAGCAGTGTCACTGATCCTTCTAAATCTCAGAACCATCTCTTTTGGAACTCATAAACTCACTCTTCGAGATAGTTGCTGGATGCCCAGTGCACTTTGCTCCTGCATTTTTTGATCCACAGCTAATAAAGGGAGAAGTGCTCCAATATTGCAAAGGCCTAATAGCTTCTATTAAAAATAACTGTGCTTTGGTGGAGCAATCTTTTCACCATGAGTTCTCGGGAGAGAAAGATCTTAAGCATCACCCCTTGTAATCTGGATATTTCGTCTACTGGAAAAAACAGAAAGACTCCAGAAAGACTCCAGAAAGTCTCTCTTAAACTTCACTGAAAAGGCCCCATTCAAGTACTGCTTGAATTCAAGTACTGCTAACCAACCCTTGCTCTGCCAAGTTCCAAGGAATAAACTCTTGGATTCATGCAACACACCTAAGGAAAGTGTGGAACCCTGATTGGACCTACGTAACATCCGGTGACCTGAAAATAAAGATTTTCTGGAATTAAAACAGATGATATCTGATGAGACAGCTTTCTTAAGATATCCAGACCAGGCCTGTTGGAAGTTTGTCATTAAACCTTTGATGATGACATAATGCTTCAGATGATCTCCAGTGTCTATGATCTTGATAACATATGGACTTCAGACAAAACGTGCCTGAGAGCTCTTCTTCCTACCCCTCCTTGTTTTCTGGAATGTGACCTTAACAGGTTTCCAATTTGTGCGTTTTCCCTCCAACATGGGACATTACACCCAACAAAGTTCCTTCCTGGAATTGAGGGATAAAAAGCCACTGAAACTAGAAAACCTGACATTGATCAGAGATGCTTTCAGAGAAAGATCTTGATCAAAAGAAGGAAATATAAAATTAATAAACAGAAACCTCAATTAAATAGATTTCGAAGACCAGAAGGGGGAGCTCCTATGTCCTGTCACAACAGCAGAAACCAGCAGGAAGAAGAAAGACTCCTCTTATTTCCTGTCAAATACTCAGCCAATGAAAAGCCTTGGACTCTTTGTTTACTGTAGCCCTCCCATGGTTTTTGGGTTTTTTTTTCATTCTGTAAAAATGTTTTCCTTCCTTTGCTGTGTGGGAACTTGCCCATGGCTCACCATCGTTGTTGACTCTGAACTGCAGTTCTCAACTGATCCTGAATAAACTCATCTTTGCTGAAGAAATATCTGGCAACCCATTTATTTCAGGTCAACAATAGGAAGTACAAGATCATTTTAGAAAATATGTCTAACATTGTAATTGGTAACTCTTACAAAGACAATTAACTGTGGCTGCTCTCTAAGATTTAATTCGCAAAGGACAACATAAACATAGTTGGAAGCATAGTGTTTTAGACTACTGACTATAGCACAAGCAAATGATAAGATTTTGAATTCAACTTATAGTAATATTCTTTACTCTCTTCTAAGTAATTCTGAGTGGGAACAGACTAAAAATTAAAAAAAAAAAATTCGGAGAATCTTAAAACTTTTGCCAGATATCAGAGAGACAGATACACCTACCTATCTCTCGGCATCCATTCTCTATTTCTTCCTTTTAATTGATGAGTCTCCCACCAGAGTTTAAACTCAGCACATAGCCAGAGCCTGCATTTCACAATTTTCCTTGCAGTTATGAGCAGTCACATAAATGAATTCAGGCCAATTGGGGGCAGACAGAAATGACATGTTCACTTCCAGGCCTTGGCATTAAAATATAATGTATGAGTATGATACTGTGATTTATAATAAGAAATATGTATTTGGTCTCTGTCCCCTTTCCTGGCACAGAGCTCCTAAAGCTCTTAGAATTTCCTAAGTGATGAGAGCAATAAAAGTGTCTCTTGTTATGTTAATGAGATGACTTTTGAGCCCACCCAGGGATGGGGGCTGGTTGTCAAGAGAACAAACCAAGGGATCAGAGAGTTGGAACTTTTAGCCCCATCCTCCTGAACCTCTAGCTAAAAGAGAGAGGCTGGAGGTTGGATCAATGACCAGTGGCCAATGATTTAATCAGTCGTGCCTATGTAATGAAGTCTCCATAAAACCCCAAAAGGATGAGGTTTGGAGAGCTTTTGGGTTGATGAACAGGTGGAGGTGCTGGGAGAGTGGCCTGCTTGGAGACAGCATGGAAACTCATCCTTTCTTTTGCCCTATGCATCTCTTCCATGTGGCTGTTCTGAGTTATATCCTTTTATAATAAACCAATAACGTAGTAAGTGAAAAGTTTCTCTGAGTTCTGTGAGCGCTCTAGCAAATTAATCAAACCCATGGAGGGGGTTGTAGAAATCGGCAGTCTATAGCCAACTGGTTAGAAGCACAGGTGACATCCTGGATTTGTGATTGTTTCTGAGTGGGTAGGGACAGTCCTGTGGGATCTGATGCTATGGCCAGGTAGACAGTAGGAGGAGGATTGAGTTGAATTGTGAGACACTCAGCTGGTGTCTGAAAATTGCTTGACTATGTAGGGGGAACAAACCCTCACATTGAAAATGGGCACAGAATATTAATTAGGTAGCCCATTCTCTCTTTTTCCTTGCTGTGGGATGACCGGATTCATTCTCAGTGATGCAGAAGGGGATAATGACCTATGTGATGAAGAAGCAGCAAGCTGAACCCTTGATTGAATTTGTGGAGCAATGCTGAAATACCAACCCATTTTTATCAGCAACCAGATTTTTTTTTTTTTTTTGACACCAGGTTAGCCTTCAGTCTATCTTATATACTCAGTAATATTTATTGCCATTTTAGTGCAAATATCCAAATGTTTGCATATAGTAAACTAATCATGCCTTTACCCTTATGCTTTAATTTTGTGTCCAACAGAAGATGAAATGCAGTCTTTTCTAAAATATTAATCCCAAAAATGAGGCCCAAGGAGACACACATATACACACACATGAACACGCACACACACACACACACACACATACACACACATGAAAATAATACAACAAATAAACCTTAACTATTTTCTTTTGCATAGGAAAATCTTCACTAAATATATCTAGTAATAATTTTCTCCTCTGAGTCTACCTGTGAGACAACTTTAATTTCCACAACCATGAAGCACAGGGTATTAACAGAGATCTCCTTTACCATGGGGTTTATGAAGATCTGATTTACACATTTATTTCCAGAATAGGCTTTCTGAAATCCAAATTGTAATGAAGTTTTGGAAAGCATTTAACCTTCATGAGGCATCTGAAAATAATTGCCCGTGAGAATGATAAGCTTGGACCCTCCGGAGGTACTATATCAACGCTCATATTCATTCTTTCCATTTTCATGTTCACATGAAATTCGTAGGGAACAAAATTTTCAATTTCTGGTGGGCAACAGTGATGTAAGCATGCTGAAACTTGACTGGGCGAGCTGTACTTGAAAACTTGAATCTCAATATCTACATTGAGTTAAAAAAAACTTCAGATTGCAAAGGGAAATTTTTTCTGTTTCATTAATTTTATAGTGAATGGTAATTTCTCACATATTTCACCCTCCTGAATATATTTGTTCATTAGCACAAAAATGATAATTCATATAATGCTCATCTAGGTGAGTACTCAATTTTTATGTGCAGTCATGGTGCATTTAAAAAATTTATTTAACATTTTAAAAATGAGTTTCAACCATATCATTGATTTCTTCTGTCACTTGGAAGCCATTCAAAGACCAAGGATATGCTAGGTAACCTGATTTAACAAGAACAAGTAAATATTCAAGTTGGAAGAAATATATTCACATATGATTTTATACACAAACACATATGCATGCATATACATGTATATGAATGTAACTGCATATGGATATGTGTTTATATATATGTATATATATTACCTATGCAATTGATAATATACAATAGGTTTCTCTCTATACATATACCTATCTGTATATTATCAAATCCATGGGCCATGTAACAACATTCATGGCAGAAAAAAAAATGTTATTATTAATCCTAAACTTCTAATCTTCTTCAAAATGTCAACTATTGTGACAGGCTACTAGTGTTTCTGATATAAAATAAATAATCTTCAACTTCAAAGAGTTTTTTTTAATTTTAGAAGGCACTTAATTTTAATTCAGAACATTAAAAACGTTTATAGCTCAGTGTAATAACAGCTATCATACTGGGCATTACAAAATTTCCAGTGAGAGGCACTTAACCAGGTCTCATGTGGGAGAAAGTGGAAGGGGTAAAATTTTTAAAGGGGATAATTTTGAGATTGTCTTGAATTGCAAAGAGGAGATAGAGAAATACACACCTCAGCTGTTTCAACATATTAAAGAAATGTCTGTGCAGAAGACAGAGCAAAGAGGGGGTTGCATGTAGATTGACATGTGTGGAGAATACTGTGTAAATGAGGTCATGGCCATTTTGGGGACCAGATGTTCCTATTTGACCCCCAGGATCTCTCAGTTTCCATCCTCACAACATGTTTTGATCATACAAACAGCCATCATAATTAAGAGGATTATTTTGTATTTTTTAAAAAAGTGAACCAAAAACTACTTTGATGGGGGACAGGGATGGGCAGAATGGGATAAAGTTTTTAATAGGAAGTATTATTCTCCTCAAAAATATTTTACTTGTTCAATGTATCATAATTATGATAGTGCCAGTATAAAGAGATAAATATGTCTTTTACTTTGAAGAGGATATGCCAGACTCAAAGAATGTTTGTTAGTAAAATTATGCATTTAAAAATTTCCTGTGATTTTTAGTTTATTTGCTTCTTCACATTCTAGTGTGTAAAACATAGCGACATGACTCCTAAATGTTTACATAAATTTTTATGTAAATGTAAATGTTTATGCTGGGAGTATTTGAAATTCACTGAAGTCCACTGCAAATTATAAATACAATTTCCACTTTAAATTGCAAAGTATTTTTCTTAAGTAATGATTTTCCACAAGTCTGTTTTCCCATTCATAGATTTTGCTTTTAATTGCATTCCAGGGAATTGCCCCTTTACCCTAAAAATTTGTTTTATATTTATAGATTGAATGTCATATGGCAGAGCAATATAACAAAAATAAGCAGTTTTCAATTTAATTGCTCATATTTGTAAATATTATTTGTCGTGCAATTCAACCCTCATGTAGCAAATTACCTTTTAATGGTCTACCTTATAAACAGGTGAAGTGTGCAGAGTTACAGGGATTTTTTTTTTTTTTTTTTTTTGCGGTGCGTGGGCCTCTCACTGTTGTGGCCTCTCCTATTGCGGAGCACAGGCTCCGGACGCGCAGGCTCAGCGGTCATGGCTCACAGGCCCAGCCCCTCCGCGGTACGTGGGATCTTCCCGGACCAGGGCACGAACCCGTGTCCCCTGCTTCGGCGGGCGGACTCTCAACCACTGCGCCACCAGGGAAGCCCCGACAGGGATTTTTAATAGCTTTGCATGTGGCATCTTTTTGCAAAGAATGAATTGCGCAGCTGCCTTTTTTTTTTTTTTTAAGTTAGATATTGCAGGTACCTAGATTTTCTATACGACTAAAGTAATTAAAAATAAGAGTCATAACAGTAACTTATTATTACCTCCGTTAAAGCAAAAACAACCAATGCTATGCCTAAAAATAAAATGATTTTGAGCCGAATATCAAAATAAGGTCACATGCAGGGTGTAATCTTTGGGTAAGTTAAGTGCCCAGGTGGTTTGGCTACACCTAGGCATATTCTACCACTTTTCTCTTACCCTTTTTGAATTTTACTTCTGTCATGAGCAATGCATGAACATCAGTTGATTACTTTGGATTATAAGGAGAGGCAGTAACATAGTAACATAGTTGTCCCAAAAGTCTCAGCGCAGGTTTAAGCTTTAATAACTTTAGAAGTATAAACACTATAACCTGAAAAAAAGAAAAGTTGATATTTAAGTTTCTTGAATAGTCATTTTCTTTAGTAAATTTTAATAACAAAATTCTATTTTTATTATCATTATTTGTTTGTGGGTCTAAGATTTGAAGATAGTGACACTGACTAAAATATACAAAATATTATAAAACACTTCTATTTCAAAATCTAAAACTTTCTGTTCTTATCTTTCACAACCTATAGACCTAGATTTGGATCTTAATTCTGCTACTATTTGTAGAAATTTGGAGAAAATACCATTTATCTCAGAAGAAAAAAATAAACTAGTAATACTGCCTTGCAGGGTTCCTGTGAAAATTCATAAAAATATATATGCAGTTTCTACAATAGGACCTGCAACTTGGTCAATGTTACTTAACTCTGGGTATTATAATTACTTTTGCAAATTATTCATTTGGTTTTCTTTTATTTAAAACACGATACATGAATAAGACCAACTAAGAAGATAGTAACATGTAAGTGGAGCCCACAATGAAATATATTATTCAATTAATATGACATTTCTAATTATCGACCACACTACATTTTTTTAAGCACAGCCCACATTTTGATAAGCAAAATACTACTAAGGCAATCAATTTAACTTCCACTCTACTCCTTATCACAACTGAATACGGTACAGAAAGGTGATTAAAATTCCCGTTTGAGGATTAGGCAAAATTAAATTGCATTCTTTGATCTAACAATAACTGTGTGTCTATGGGCAAATTTCTTAATCCACAATCACCAAATCTCAATTTCTTCATCTGTAGTATATGGGCCGTTCAAAGCTAACCCAAAGCATTTATGCAATCTAGACCTTTGTAATTTGGAAGAAATTGTCTCAATCAGCCTAATCCATATTCAGTGTGAAGTCCAAGGCACTTCCCAGGGTTTCACATATTCCCAGACTCTGAAGTGACTCCTATCTTCTGTTCCAAAAAAAATCTGTCTTTTGCCACAAGAACATTAACACTCAAAAAGCATGGGATTTTTCTGTTCTGTTGGCTGTTATTTCCAGTGTCCCAAACTCTGTAAATCAATAATACAATTTTTGTTGCATGATATAATTAACACATGTACTCTTCTTATTTAAACTTTCTGCTGTTCAAAATAAAAATAATCATTACGGAGTTTCTCAACTTTTAACAGTATAACTGGCAAAGGACATCTTCTCCTGTCCTTCTATCACCAGAAATTCAGCAGCTCAGAGATTTATTTTCTCACGGTTATGGTTTGTCCTCCCACCTCTTAGAAGGCAAGAGAATGTGTAGTCCTTTTTAGAATAAAAAAAACACTTTGTCTTCCTTTAGATTTGTTGTTTAAAAAAAGTGTGTGAGTTGCGGGGTGACTATATAAAATGTTAAACACATTGCTTGGGTGCATAGTAAGTTCTCAATAAAAATAGTTTCCCCATGAAACGGAGTTCCATATACACATCAGTCTCTTTTGTCATGTAGAGATAGAAGAATCTGTGTGTTACTAGAGTTCATGAAATTGGCACTCATTTTATAGATGAGGGAACTGAGGATTGGGGAGATTAATTAATTTGCCCATGGACACACAGCTTGTAAGGTATAGATAGAACTAAGACTGAAAATCAAGATGAACTATTCTGTCAATGACCAATGGCTATAAAAGTTGGTAAATGCTCACTCAATCTGATGCTAATCATAAAAGAGACCAGAAACCATTTACTCAATGCCAGTGAACCATGATTAGAGAAGCATAGATTGTTCAAGAATTTTTAGAGTTCTTTTTGCTTTTGGGGGGGACCGTGAATATTGGATTACTCTTTACAAAATGTGTTGAAAATACTAATTTAGAAGTTTTACTATCTCCCAGCCTTAAACATGTGGAAACTTTCTTTTCCTTTATTTTCCCTGTTTTGTTCCTTTAAAGTCAAAGCCAAGTGCAGTTATTGATGTGAAGAAACATAATTGAACAGAGGAAGACTGGATTTAGCTTAAAAGAAATTGAGATACCATCTCCTCACATCCTTTTGGAACAGGTTTCTTTTGGGTTGGGTAATTATTTGTTGTCAGGGTGCTGTTCGGCACATTGTAGGATGTTTAGTGATAACCCTGGCCTCCACCCACTGGATGTCGGTAGCACCTTCTCATTTGTTACAACAGGAAATGTCTCCAAAAATGTTGGCAAATGTCTTTGGGGAAAGGAAATGGTGAACAAATGCTTTTAGATTATGAATCAAGACATAATCCTAAACTGATGTTCATAATTAGGTGTGTATCAGAATAATCAGAAAAAAACTTGTTCAAACATCCCTAGCTGGGCTCCACATTGGGAGATTCTGATCGCACAGGTCTGCTGTGGGTCAGGCAGTCACTTTTATACTACATCCCCAGGTGATTTGAGCACACATGAAAGATCTAGAAACACTACCATGGAGAACAGGGAACATGCAGCTCTGCTATTACAGGGACAGAAAAATAGACTCTCTGTAGTAAAAACATCACAAGAAGTCTGGCTTGGTTACTCCATATTATCAAGGACACCTGAGTTTGGGAGATATTTGAGTCACCAAAGGAGTCTGGGGACTATTGATGTACACATTAATGAGGATGGAGAGAAAATTTAAGCTAACTCATCTATTCTCAGAGAGTCCATTTCAGGCTGGACCCTGTATTGTGACATAGAATCCCTGTCTAGGAATGAGGTTACAATGAATCAGCCTAGGATTCACATTAGGGCTTTATTCCCCTTCAGTTAGCTTACAGGCAGAATGGCAAAGTGGTCAAGAGCTTGAGACTTAACTATATTTGATTTCAGGCTGTACCATTTCCCTAGCTGAATAAACTTACATAAGTTGCTTGATCTCTTTCTAAACCTGTTTTCTCATTTATTTATAAAATGAGGAGAATTATAGTTCTCTGTGGTTGACAGAATAATGTTCCACCAAATATGTTGACGTCTTAATTCCCAGAGCCTCTGAATATGTTACTTAAATGGTAAAAGAGACTTTGTAGATGTGACTAAGAACCCTGAGATGGGAGATTATACTGTATTATTTGGGTAGGTCCAATGCAATTGCAAGCATTCTTATAAGAGGGAGATATGACTACAGAAGAGGAAAAGGTGATGTGACAATGGAGTCAGATATTAGGGTGATGTGGCTAGAAGCCAAGGAATGTCAGCGCCCTCTAGAAGTTGGGAGACACAAGGAAGGGATTCTCTCCTGGAGCCTCCAGAAGGAGCTGGCCTTGCTAAAATCTTGATTTTAACCTCATATGACTCACTTAAAGTTTCTCACCTCTAGTACTACAAGAGAATAAATTTGTGTGGTTTTTAGGCCATTAAGGTCATGGTAGTTTGTTAGAGCAGCAACAGGAAACTAATACATTATCTCTCAGGGTTTCTATGAAGATTGGGTTAATACATGTAAAGCATTTAGAAGATTCTGTCACACAAAGAGTCAATGTGTTCACTCTTATTATCTATTATATACTGTATGTCTCTAAATCACAACTTTGTTTTAAATAAGCTCTTATTATTAACATATTCCATAATGGTTTCTCAATAAACATGTCAATGATTTCATGGAGGAACAGATACTGTTCTGCAAGTTCCAGTATTGGAAAAACTTTGATCCAAATTGTATTATGCCCACTTTTCATCTGAATGGAGATAGTTTCACTCTGAGATAGTAGGATGCCATTATTAAGAGTTGTAGGGCCACACATGACCAAAAGTCTAAATTTATTGATGAAACCCATAATTTATATTCTTGGGTTCCTAATTCCAAACTATAAGAATAAGTTCTATGTGTAGATTCTTATTGTTTTGCTTAAAATATAGCTGGTTAGAAATTATATTGAGAACTTTTTTCTTTCTTAAAATTTATACCATGTTTTGGCTTTCAAAAGCAAAGATAGCCATGTAAACAAATCACACACATTATAAGTAGAAGACAAGATAGCTACCTACCCTCCTGTCTATACAATGAAGACCACTTGAGTTGTGATCTTTGAAATTCTAGACCTTTCTAGGTTCATAAAATAGTTCCACTAACACCTTTATAATGTGCTCAATTAAAAAAAAACCTTTTGCCTATAGCATTTTATTTGCATCATTATCTATTAGTTAGGTAAGGAATGTACTTACTATTAGTCCCATTTTATACATAAAAACATTGAGGCAAAGGGGATTTAATGATATGCTTCATGCTACCTCCTTATGCAATAGTAGAAGAAAAGGCTATACATTCGATCTGCAGACTGCTAATTTAGCATTTTAAACATTTTTGGTATAATTGGTTAGATTTTTCAGGGTCAAGAGGACTAGGCACACTAGTATAACTTCTATGGATTTAGTGCAAGGAAACAGAGATGGAATGTAGAAGAAGATGCATGGCTCTACTGGTACCATCAACACAGTTCCCAGTCTCAAAGTACAGAACGAGAAAAGACTTCACAAAGCTCCAGGGAAGCTCTTTAGCACTGTGTTCACTGAGAGACCACACCATCTCGCCTTACCTATGTTCTTCACACAAAGAATTTCCAATGATCGTTTTCTGGTGCTCTTTATTATGAGCTCCATATTCTCCCAGCAACAACCTGAGAGAACACTGATATGATGGTGCTTAGGCCATAGCTTGTCACCTCTGGCTTGTGCCTGTCCTCAGGACAATCAATTGTGGCTTTGGCAGTCGAAAGCCTTATTTTCAAGATTCTAGTTCTATTAGACCTCTAATGAAGGCCACTATCCAAGGGTGACATCATATGTGTCTATTGTGCCCATTACATAGCAGGCACCAAGGATGAAAGCACACTTACTTCACTCTGCTCAGATCTTTACTGCTTTACACTGTGGCATTGATTTACGGTACGTAAATATTCTCATACTTAGATCAACGGAAAATGAGAAAGATTCTATTCTGTTGTAGAACATGCATTATTGTCATTTAAAATATGATTAAGCAGTGTATTTTTAAAACTTTTTATACAAGATAAAATGAACTTTAAAAATAAGGTGAGAATACTCTTAGTATTCCATAAGGATGTCAGATTTAATGCATAACCTTTCTGACTTTTTAATAACTGTGTCATGTCTACTGCTGGTAATTATCAAATAAAGTGAAGAACTTAACCTTCTTAGTATAATTATGGAAACAAAGTGACACCTATGTCAGCAGATCTATTATTTGATAGCTCACACCCTCAAATTCTTTAAAGCAACCATAAAAGGGAAATTTGATATTTCTTTTTTTGTTGGTTCTTACTTTTTGGTTTAATCATAACAATGTACATCAGAAGGAGTTTGCATTTTTAAGAGAAATATTAAATATTCATTGAGAGGATTTTCTTCATTTATAAAGGATTACTCAATACACTGTCATGACAATTTCACAGAATGAAAGACATCGCTTTAACTAATCAAACATAGTCACCCACATCAAATGCCCACAGTTCAGAATCGCCCCCTTTAACTCATTACTTCTCACTCTTTCTTCTCTCCTTCCCTGGTGGCAGTCCTTTAAAAACATAATCCAGAAGTCTGCGTTCTGGATGTTAATGCGTGCTCTGGGAAATTCTGCCACCAATTATTCTTTTCATCTCATATTTTGAATCCCTCATTCCACTGCCTTCCTACTCTAAACTGAAGAACAAAATTACCCTTTGGATCTCTGTTTCTCAAGGGACACAACGACAGCACCATTTGTAGGAGTCAGAGTTAAGTCTTCAGCCGTGGGATAAACACTGGACCATTATGAATATCACTTATCCGGACTCATTCTTACATTTAATTTAAAATTTGGTTCATTTTAAACTTTACCTGAAAAAAGAAAAGAGAAAATATACTTGATTACTTTTTTCTGGTTTAGATGATCCTTAACATGCCTGACATATTTTCTGAGCTTTTGAGTTTTCTATCATAAAATGAATTATCTTTCACCTAATGCATATTTAGTTTTTATAAAATCAGCCATGATCAAACGAAACTTTGCTATTGAGTTATACATGCAGAAAATTTTGAAGCTTCATTTCTTCCATGGATGCATCAGAGGCAGTGCTGCACAGTGGTTAGCTAAGAGCTTGGATTCTGGGGAAAGATGGCTGTGTTTATATTCTTCCTTGGATGCTGTACTAGCTGCATGACCTCAAGCAAGTTGCTTAAGATTTCAGAGGTCACATTTGTATCTCAGAGGTAATGTCTACAGTTTAATTCAGCAAATATTACACTTTAAAACAGAAGCACAATATAATACTAATGGAGTATCAGTTTAAGTAAGGTTGGCTTAAGGATTGTTGCTTAAGTGAGAGCTGTAGGTCTATGAAGTTTGGGTATAAAACAACAAGTTTGCATTTCCTGTGAGACTTTTCAATGCTTTAAGAGTCCAAATTAACATGAAATATTTTGAAATATAAATGTCATAAATTATATACAGAAATCAGCATTTGTTCTTCATTTCCATAACAGTCTATAAAATTAACATTTGGCATCTGTTTCATATTAGATACACCTTTACATTCAGGCATTTTTCAAGGAACTAGAAGTACTTACCTGCTTAGATTATCCCACTATCATTTTTTCAACTAAAAGTGGTTTCCAAACATTTAATGAGTTTTTTGACAATTAGCACCTGAAACATAAATCAAACAAATATTATTTAGACTTTATGGTATTCACTATTGTTGCAAAAGATATTAGTACCTTGAGGTGTATTCTGTCTTTTCTTTTTACTAATGAATTCTTGGGGGGCTCCCATGTTTGCCTGAATGTGCATGTAAGTTAACCGAGAACCTGCAGTATTAAAGATAAATTTAAGTGGTTTTTTTTTGGTTTTATTTTATTTTTAACACAAACATGCATTTCTGTAAGAAAAGAGAGTTAACAGTTTTCTTCACTCCAAGTAATGAGTCAATATCTACACAAGTTTTGCTACAAGTAGTTCTTGAAATTATAGATTTCTTGAATTGGAGGAAATTTTGCTAATTAACAACTCTTACTCCTTACTTCTATAGATTGAAATATTACAGCTTAAAGAATTAGACAGGGGCTTCCCTGGTGGTGCAGTGGTTGAGAGTCTGCCTGCCGATGCAGGGGACAGGGGTTCGTGTCCCGGTCCGGGAAGATCCCACATGCCGCAGAGTGGCTGGGCCCGTGAGCCATGGCCACTGAGCCTGCGCGTCCGGAGACTGTGCTCCACAACGAGAAAGGCCACAACAGTGAGAAGCCCGCGTACCGAAAAAAAAAAAAAATTAGAGAGAATTTCCGAGAATCAAAATCTATCCTAGACTCAGTCTGTGATCTAAATGTATCATCATTTTCTATCTCTCTCTCTCTCTCCCCACCCCTCCTCTTTTTTTTAAACTAATTTTGCTCCAATATTTTTACATGTTCTTCTAACCTAAATAATTTATTTCCTCTATAGAATAATATTTACCTTCTGCTGTTTGAGTACATTTCAAGTTATCCACTGTGTAAATGGATTTAAGAAAACTCCATTCTCATCAAAAGTTACTTAATGAATGCAGTCTTCCAGTCCCTTTAATGCTAGCAGTCTAAAACTGACATCAACCAGATTTACTGTTTCTCAGAAAGAAAGGGGGGAAAGACTTCTAAAATTTAAAGTACTGCTCTTGTAGATTTTAAAAATGCTGTCTCTGCTGCCAAGAAGTTTTATATTTCAGATGATTTACCTTTGAGAACGTCTGAAGGTCAATAAGAGGGTTGAAGGAGAAGAAAATTAGTAAAATAGGAAAGAAAAAAAAATCTGAATGAAACATTATAGAAAAACAAAAAGATGTGTGGTATGAGAAGAAAATAAACCGTGGACTGATAAAAGAGAGAGCCTTTAAATACCAAAGGTGAGAGACCTGTTCTTTTGAATTAAAAAAAATTAGACAAACATGACTTGAGGGAACAACTCACATATTTTCTTCATCATAAAAAAAAAAGCAAGTCATGACATTTTCACTCAGGTTATGAAGTGAACACATCTCGCAAATGATAATATAAGCATATCTGTAGCCCTGATAGCAGAACCAGTAAAGAAATAAACAGTTGTTTCCAGGGAATGGTCGGCTGTTCCCTACACTCCAGCATTGCATCTTTTCTAGTCACATTCCTAACAGCTTTCTCAGAAAGACCATTTCAAAAGTAGCTATTTTTAAAAGAAATAAAGTCCCAAAGGTGGGCATATCTTCATCTTTCATAATGTGTACATTCTAATATCTTCTTCAGAAACCTTTCCAGACCAGTAGTACTTGATGTTCTGCTTCTGGGATTTAGTTTCCCTACCCTTACTTTATATTATATTAGCCTCTATTGAATCAAAGCTAATAATATAATGGTTCAATGTGTAATTTTACAAGTTGGAACAATGTTGAGGTTCAGTTGTCTGCTCAGTCATGTTGGAAATATTTTAAAATATAACTGTCAGTGTCTTGTGAGTGTAGGAAATGAGCACTCATAAACTGCTGGTGGATAAATAAGTATGCTTTTCTGAAGGACATTTTTTATTTATTATATGTTAATTTCATTAAAATACATCAAATTTGTGTGTAGACAGCTAAGTAAGCTCATGTTTTGGCCCTATATAGTGGTGCTATAAATGGACAGATTGACAGAAAACATTAAAATGAGAATATAAAAGATATCCTTATTGGACTTCAAAACAATAGATATGTCCAGAGTTTAGGGACAGGACCAAAATGTAGAACTATGAGTGGAGCTAGAACTGCACACCTGCTCGAGTTTGAATTTGAAAGGAGGCACTGGCAGTCAGGAATGGGATGTAAAAGAGATTGCCATGGGAGTAGACAAAAAGAAGTTTAGGTTCAGGAAATGCTATGAAGAGAACAACTTGCAACAACTGCCTCTCTTTTTTTCTTGTTTTCCTACAGGCATCTTTAACTAGGTTCATTTCACAGATTAAGTGTAACACATGTTAAAGTGAAAGCAGTAAAACTGCCTCTCTTTTTTCTTTTTCTGGGAAATGAGGGTGGGGACACTATTTACATTAGCTACAAACTGCCCAACTTTTATTTTAGTCGACAATCAAATTTAAATTTGGAGTGACATGTTGAGAGAGCTTTTGCTGTTATTTTTAAATTTTTATTTATTTTATTTATTTATTTTTGCGATACGCAGGCCTCTCACTGTTGTGGCCTCTCCCGTTGCGGAGCACAGGATCCGGACGCACAGGCTCAGCGGCCATGGCTCACGGGCCCAGCCGCTCCGCGGCATGTGGGATCCCCCCGGACCGGGACACGAACCCGCGTCCCCTGCATCGGCAGGCGGACTCTCAACCACTGCGCCACCAGGGAAGCCCGGTTGTTATTTTTTAAAGAAAAGTAAAATAGATGAAATACAGCATCAAATATTATCTTACCAAGTTCAGCACTTATGTCCCTAATGTTTATATTATCACCTCTGGTAATTGTCTCAACCCAAAAAATAAAAAAAAATAAAATACATATTTTTAACTAGATTCTACTAATTCGTAACAGACAACATAAAAACTCTAAGACATGAATAGCAATAGGTTAGAGACAATGTCTAAGTAGAACACTAGATCAGTGATTTCAGAGAGTCACTAAATGGTGTGCCGGTGTATCTACCATGCCCATTAATCTGCCACAGAATTATTCTTTACTAACTTGTATAATGGGGATGAAAACACATTAAATTTAACTCTTAAGGAATCTTTATGGTTCCAGTTTATGAAATACCATCCACATTTGATTCAAACTAAAGCACTTAAGAAATGCAATCCTTATTGAAAAGAATACCCCTTGAAGACAGCATGTTTTTTTATTGAGAAGTTAGAGTTCACTAATAATAAAATGAAAGACATGTTTGTTACAAAAAGTAAAACTCTTTTAAAGGTGAATACGTTATAGGGAGGAATAGGTAAAGAGGTATTTTCCTATCATTACAGGTAACATTTTAAGGAACCTAATGTTCTGGCTGGATGATGGCCAAGCTGTATTTGAATTGCAGAGAATATGTGTTTAGACTATATAGCAAAAGTGTTCCTATACCACACATTGTATTTTTCTCTTATGATTTTATATGCTATTTTAAGTTAGTTTATCAGCATAATCACTTTCAGTTCTCCAAACTGCTGCTATATAATTTATGAAAAATGTGAAACAAACTAAAATGTGGTTTGGATAATGTATTTCAAATTTAAACCACTGAAATAGTGACATTAATATTTTTAAACTGTCTTTAATGGCAGTTATGTATGCATACAATTTAAAGAGAAAAATAATTCCATGAGATTTCTTATGAAAAAGAGCGGTTTCTACCACACACTCCCTATTTTTCTCTCTTCTAAAGTTTTCTTTCAGTTAGCTCACTATTTTTTAATTTACCTCTTTAAGGCTAAATTATGTGATTATATTTTGACTTTTTAGGGTTAAAGATTACTGATTTCGAAACATAGAAGACGAAGAATTAACTGTCTTTGTTTCCCTTCTCATCACCTACTTAAATGCTCTCATCATCCCAATTCAGTTACCTGGTAATTTTGGTTAGATCTATGAAAATAATGCAAAAGTGATGCATACCTAACTATGAGGTAAACTGTTAAATTACTTTTAATTAAATTACTTTTAATTTTTACTAATTTTTTTCTTCTTAGTCCTGTAATTCCTAGTTGCTTTTTTTTTATCGCTGGTGTTGGTTTATTTGCTGAGTTTTCAATGTACACTTTCTACTATACTCATTCATGTCTAAATCTCTTCTAAAACATGGAGGTCCATCAGGTATTCCATCAGTTTCATCTTTCCAAAGATGTCTCCTAGAATTGGGGTCACCTGGTCTGGACTGGTTGCCCTCTTTGTTAGTTGCAGTTGTCATCTTGAGATTTCTATCAACAAATTCCTGGGGATTCCCACCAGATCTCTAGTTTATGTATCCTAAGGTATGTATCCTTCCCTCTTTAGCTCCTTTGTTTTAGTGAAGAACATTTGCCAGAACCATCTACAAAATGGCAAACGAAGAAAAATGTCTCAGAATATTAAATAAAAATTATTTATTGTTTCCTGACTCTCGACTGTGTGTTCAGTTTTGAATAATATTCAAGGTTGAAAATAATTTTGATTAACATTTTGAAGGTATTACCCCATTGCTTTTGGCTTCCAGTGTTAACATTGGGAAATCTGAAGTCACTGTGTTTCCTTATTTTTATATGACTAATATTTTTTCCCTCAAATTTTATTGAGTTTTTTCTTTGTCCACAATGCTCTGGAATTTCATGTGACTTGATGTGGTCCTACTTCTAAACATTGTGCTAGGCAGGTCAAATTATGTTCTTGTATAATATTGGGGGACATTTTGTTTTATTTTATGTATCATATTACACTGTTTTCTCTATTCTCTTTTTCAGATGTTGGGTTTCCTGAAACAGATCTCTGATTATCATATCATCTCTCTTTATTTTTCTTATTTTTGTCATTTTGCTCTCTTTCAAGGAGATTTCTACAATTTTATATTCCAATATACCTATTGCATTTTTAATTTTGCCATCCTTGCCTTAATTTTCTATAGGGCAATTACCAGAGTGTCTTTTTATCTTTTATATAACTTTTGTTTCATGGTTGCAATATAATATCTTTTAACTCCCTAATATTATTAGTGCTAGATTTTTTAAGCTTTTCTACTCTTTACATAATTTTTACTTCATTCAAATTGGTTTTTCCTTGATTTATTCTCTTCCTATTAGAGGTTTCCCTCAGATGTCTGATAATCCTTTATTGTCTGCTTGTATTTAAAGTGGAGACTGAAAAGCTAACTTTAAACTTTGGGGTCTTGGCTGTAACTTGTCTCCTGCAATGTGGTTGGCCTACTTATTTGGGGAAACTTAGCTATTAAGCTTTTGAGCTCATTAGATATCCCCATGGAGAATCTGGCAATTTCCTATCTGTAGAGAAAAGATATGTTTCCTAGCAATTGCAGAATCGTGTAGAACTCTGGATAGCTCAGAAAATAAAATACTTAATTAGATATTTCATCCTGCTGTGTCAATGAGTTTAATTATAAGGAGACAGAAATCACATAGTAATTTGAACAGAGAATGTGATATACAAAGAATTATTAACTGTAAAGGGTAAAGAAAACTCTAAAGAATATCCTCTGGCAGAGAGAGAATCCCAAAGAAAGGAACATCCATGGAAGTGAGGCCCCATTGTCAAGACTGAAGTTCAGATCTCATTGGAGAAGATGTGCTTGCAACCCTACAGGATAATGATGTATTTGGTTTGGTGTAGGCCAAAGCTAGTTCACAGTTGCTGGGCAAACAGAAAACACACCTCTTGGATGTAGGTGCTGAGGCTGGTGGGCAAGGGAACCACAGTCAGGACTGGTATGTTAGTTTACATCTCTTCTGGGTACAGATGAGCAAGAAACTGAGGCCTGAGGAGTCAAAGAGGAAACACTCCTTTAAGGTACAGAAGGGTGAAGTAGTGAAAATGACCTCTGGGCATCACTACAATGAACTCAGTTGGAATCCACCTGAGGAGACACTGCTGAAACTTACTGGAAAGCTATTCACAGTGGTGCTGCTGAAACTTGATTAGCCATGAGCATCACTTGGTGTCTGCCTGATGAGAGCCACTGACAACTGTAAGAGAAAAAATGAAGCAAATGGAAGCATATCAGGACCAAAAAATAAGTCCTATCTCCTCCAGTGTCCCTGCAATACCCTCCTACTGATAAGTCTAAAATTGTGCCTGCAGCAAAGGATAAATATTAATAGAGTTCAGCTCCATTATCACAGATCATGAGGTGTGGATTCAGCACTGAAGGCAATGAATTATAAACTGGCACAAACTTTCAGTTTTGATACTTTTAACTTCTATCTACCATCTTGCTATTTTTCTTAGTCCAGAGACCTTCTGTTTCCTTACTCTCCAGAAAATAAAACTACAGTCATTTGCTAGGTTAGGAAGGAGTATCTACTGGAGTGGCTGTCTGCCTTGAGCGCGAGATAGGTCTGGCTGCTTCTTTAACAGATTTCCGACATATTTCATTATTTTAGAACTCCCCAATCCACCAACATTTTAGCTCTGTTGATCCTAATACCTCAGCCACTTGAGGGTTTGCTACATAACTTTATTTGGTTCATGTTTTCCCATACTTTTGGCTTACAATTCAATTATCTTAGATTTGCCAAATCATGTGCTCAAGTCCAGTTTCACAGTTTTCAGGTCACAATACAAAATGAAGTGGGAATCCTTGTCCGAAAGTCATTAAAAATGTCAAGATAGTGACAGCAGCCCATTAAACTGACTGCAGGACATATCTATGTGTGGGGACTTTTGTGACTGCACTGGTTGTCCACTCACAAAGCCGGCCCTGCATTTACTAACCTTCCCTCTGTTTTCTAAGTTCAAATCCTTTTGGGTTTTATTTTTTTTTCCCTTTCAAATGTTTCATGTCCTTGTAACATTATGCCTTAAAAAATGTAGATCCCTATATGCTCTTTTTTCTTGGCATCCCAAAGAATTTGAGAACAGATATATTTGTCTACTCTGCCATCTTTACCTGAAACTTTGTTGTTTGCATGTCTAACATAATGAAGGGTTTGCTGCTTCTCACTTCAACTGAAACTCTCAAGTTCTGATATCATATATAGAGCATGAAAATATAAATTTTGTATTAAAAATTTATTTAATAAATTAAAGGATAAATCCCTTAATTAATTTATCTTCCTATATAGGTGTCTGATAAATCACAATAAAAAGAATGGAAGGGAAATATGAAGCTCTATTTTTCCTCAATTTCACCATAATTTTTCTTCCTCCTTACCACCTCCCTTCTTCCTTCTTCCCCTTTCTTCCTTCCTACTTTCTCTCCTTCCTTCCTACATTCTTTTCTCTTTCTTTCCTTTCTTTGCTTCATTCTTAGATATTGACCACAGAGGAAAACTCTCAATAGTAAGGAAGTACATGCTCTAGAAAATGGAATTCAATAAATTTGTATACTTAAACTCCTATGTGCAATAAATAACACTTTATTTTATTTCTAAAAATCAACTTCCATTTTGAGAGTCACCTATTTTCCAGGCTGATGGAAAATGTAATCTTAGTAATAACTGAAGTTTTACTCCTTTCTTAGTGTTTTCCAAGTCCTCTTCCTAAGTATTTTAATTTAGATTAAACTCACTGTCTTAATGTATGAATTGCAAAACTGCAGTGGTTCAATGTAAACTTTTGCTTATGGAAAGTTCAAAATGAATGCTCTTCATTAGTAGACAGGTCAACTCTAAGTGGTGATTAAAGGCTTGAGTTCCTTCTGTATTTTTGGATCCACCATCTTTAAACCCTGGCTCCCAAGGTCATGATGGAAGGGGTGGGGGACATGGATGGGAGTCTGTGGAAAGTTTATTGCTGTGCATCACTTCCCATCTCATTGGCCAGAACTTAACCATATTATTCCTCCTAACTGCAAGAGAATGAAGAGAAAATGTGTTTTATGGTTAGCAAGCAATATACCATACCAGGATTTTATAAAAGTTCTTTGATCTTATTTGATATCAAACTTATTGCCTACAACTGCTCAATTTTAAATAATATATGATGAATCTGTAATATTTCTTGATTCAAGTTTATGAAGTGTTATTATCTAGAAATAAGGAAATCTTATTACTTTTTTTCTCAAATATACAGTTCACATCAAAAAAAAATTATTACATTATCAATAGAACTTTGACTCTGAGTACACATACAATGTTATGATAAACTCAATTTTATATTAAACACTATCTCTCAATACTGTGACACATACTTTAAAGGAAATCACTGGGTTGAATGAGAAAAATAAACTGCAAATCTTGTTCCATTGCTTCTCAGCCACTTCGTTACCAAACCCATTAGTTTTCCCACAAAGAGAAAATTGATGTTGAGTATCCAGTTGTTACAGGTCTGATGAATTGATTTATTTCCATGAGCATTCATCAATGCTCATGTGGCATAAAGCTTTGAATGGCTAATATTACTGGCAAACCAAAGAGAGAGGAGTGTTGTTGAAAGGAGCAGAGGCACTAGTGCCTAGGAACCCATCAAATTAAAATGAGAATTAATGAGACTGCAAATTGAGAATCCCTGGAAATCACAGCTCCATGATTTTGTATTAAGGCAAGAGGAGTTAGTGTCAGTCACAGCTTCCTTAGTAAAGAAAAGGGAACCTGTTCATTTAGCTATTTCTAACCAATGTGGTTGAATTTCTGCTTCTCATTAGAGAGAGAGAGCACTGTGGTTTCCCTTAATGTTCTAGGTGACTGAATATTTCATCTTTTAAAGAAAAAGAGGTTACTAAAATTGTCCTAAAATCTCACTGCAGATCGGATGTTGTAGAGACAAAATTAGATTGGAAAATCATACTTCTCAAAATCTGCATTGTAAAGTTTTGTAAAAAAATTCTTCATCCGTAAAAACAAAGCAGCATAAAGGTACAAAATCTAAGTTTGGGTATTAAATTTTAACAAGTTTCTTTCACTTAAAATTAAATATTGGAATAATCAAAGGCTGAAAATATATATTTAGTACTTTCTCTTCTATAAGTGTACTATTAGAGTAACCCTTGCTTTTTATTGGAAAATATAATTATACAGTGATAATCTAAAGATGTGATCTTTTTTGATGGCTCCAAGACTTGGTCTCAATAGGAATCCATCTTATTGTTTTGTATGTTTATTATGACGTCACTTGAACCTTAATGGTTCCTTCAAGCAGAAAGAATCATTACATTGTCACACTTTATTGATCACTGTCTGGGGTCTTTGTTTCTTTTTCACTCTCTTTCAATGCAAATTACATAAATAATTTTGGAAATATCTCTTTAATCACCTTTCTCATTGCTGATCCAAGAATCCCCAATGACCTCCTCTTGCTTAAAACATTAATATATTCAATGTCATCAGAATTCAATGTTATTCATCAATATATTTAACAGATATCAGACTTGTCTCCTCATTGATCCACAGTCTCAACATATTTATCCCTACAGTCATGGTTTTGCTTATCCATTTCTAGAACCAGAAATTCCCTAATTACTTTTATGTGACAATTTAAGTGTATTCCTCCCAAGTTAAGGTTACATTTTTACAGGGTTCACAGGGACTTCTAAGGCTTCTGCAGGTCACAACCCTCTATTCATCCTATTTGCTTCTGTTGCATTGAATTGTTCTCCAATGATCTTTATGCTTTATTCCTACCCTTAGGTACTTTATTATAATAGTACACTGTTAAATTGCCAAATATTTTTTTAAAGGAATCCCTTTATTTTTATTATTTATTTATTTATTTTTGGCTGTGTTGGGTCTTCGTTTCTGTGCGAGGGCTTTCTCTAGTTGTGGCAAGTGGGGGCCACTCTACATCGCGGTGCGTGGGACTCTCACTATCGCGGCCTCTCTTGTTGCAGAGCACAGGCACCAGACGCGCAGGCTCAGTAATTGTGGCTCACGGGCCCAGGTGCTCCGCGGCATGTGGGATCTTCCCAGACCAGGGCTCAAACCCGTGTCCCCTGCATTGGCAGGCAGATTCTCAACCACTGCGCCACCAGGGAAGCCCGCCAAATATTTTTAATATTAAAAGTTAGGGCATGGAAAATATTGTGGTATATTAAAAAATGCATGCAAGTTTTTGGAGATAATTTAAATTGATAAGAGTTTCTACAGTGCAAATTTTGACAGCTTCTATCCTGAGCTTAATAATATCCATGAACCAATCATCCTGAAAACTCATCCTACTTTTCTGCATATGATAAAACATATGAAAGTCAAAATACTTAAATGAATTTCATTAAGTATAATTCCTCTTATATAGCAAATACTTTATTTCTTCAATATGTGATGAGATTGTAAAAATTAATAAAGAACAGACCAACAATGTGATTTTTACAATTGGCAAGTATGTGAACAAATAGTTCATAGAAAAGCAAGTAAAATGACTCAGACTCAGACTTCTTTTAAAAAAATAGCTTAACCTCAACCTTAATGGAATTATTAAAAAACAAAACTGAAGTAAAACAGCATTTTTTTCAGTTATTAGATTAGCAAATATCATGGCTTTTACTAAAATCCCATAGGTGGGAAAACGTGTGTGAAAGAAGCACACAATGCCGGTGTCATTTGCAAAATGAAAAATTATACAAGACAGCAACAACTGAAACTAAAACAGGAACTATGTTGCATCAAGTTAAAAACTTTTCCATTGAAGAAGTTAATATAGCATATGCTATCTATATATTTTAAGAGTCAATCCAAAATATTAACAGGAAACAGTATGTGATGAGTGCCACAAACACACAATCCATAGGGTCACTGAAGATATTCTAGTCTAACTGAATTATGCTTGCTCTTTAGATGCAATTTTCAATCTAGAATATTTATTGAGTGCCACTTTGTTAGGTGCCACAAATTAAAAGCCATTAAAAACTATTATTAAAATAAAAAGAATAGATCATTCATTAAGTGTGAAAACATAAGAATCCTAAATATGTGCATGTGTGTGTTGTTGTGATGTGTCTGTGTGTGCGAGTGAATGTATTAATCAGGATCCTCCAGATAGGATAGGATATTTTCTATTTATTTATTTATTTATATTGAGTATAGTTGATATACAATGTTTCAGGTGTACAGCAAGGTGACTTGATATATATAGTATTTTTCAGATTCTTTTCCAATATAAGTTATTAGAAGATATTGAATATAGTTCCCTGTGCTATACAGTAGGTCCTTGTTGTTTAAAGCTATTTTATGTATAGTAGTGTGTATCTAGGACAGGATATATTCTGTGTATAAAACACTAGTGATAGGGGCTTCCCTGGTGGCACAGTGGTTGGGAGTCCGCCTGCCGATGCAGGGGACGTGGGTTCGTGTCCCGGTCTGGGAAGATCCCACATGCCGTGGAGCGGCTGGGCCTCTGAGCCATGGCCGCTGAGCCTGCGCATCCGGAGTCTGTGCTCCGCAACGGGAGAGTCCACAACAGTGAGAGACCCGTGTACTGCAAAAAAAATAAAAAACAAAAAAAATAACAAACAGCAAAATCTACTAAATGCCTTTGTCATGATGTTACAACTGGGCAAATTACATACCTTTTCTCCATTTTATAATATGTATACTTCATAAAGTTTTATTAAGGATTAAACAAAAATTAAGTTAAAGGTTTTAGGTAAAGTGCTTAGAAAAAGGCCCAATAGACAGTAAGCTTTCAACAAACGTTAGCTATTACTATTTCCACAACTATTAGTCTTGATGTTACTATTGTTGTTATCACTAAAATGTAAATAGACCTGAACAAAATAGTTAAGAGTCAGTCTAGTTTGATATTTTCATTAAAATATTTATTTATTGAAATTTTAAAAATATTTTTTATATTTTTAACATCTTTATTGGAGTATAATTGTTTTACAATGGTGTGTTAGTTTCTGCTTTGTAACAAAGTGAATCAGCTATACATATATATATGTTCCCATATCTCTTACCTCTTGCATCTCCCTCCCTCCCACCCTCCTTATTACACCCCTCTAGGTGGTCACAAAGCCCCAAGCTGATCTCCCTGTGCTATGCGGCTGCTTCCTACTAGCTATCAGTTTTACATTTGGTAGTGTATACATGTCCATGCTACTCTCTCACTTTGTCCCAGCTTACCCTTCCCCCTCCCCATGTCCTCAAGTCCATTCTGCACTAGGTCTGTGTCTTTATTCCCATCCTGCCCCTAGTTTCTTCATGAACTTCTTTTTTTTTTAGATTCCATTTATACGTGTTAGCATACAGTATTTGTTTTTCTCTTTCTGAATTACTTCACTCTGTATGATAGGCTCTAGGTCCATCCACCTCAATACAAATAACTCAATTTCAATTCTTTTTATGGCTGAGTAATATTCCATTGTATATATGTACCACATCTTTATCCATTCATCTGTCGATGGACACTTAAGTTGCTTCCACATCCTGGCTATTGTAAATAGAGCTGCAATGAACACTGTGATACATGACTCTTTCTGAATTATGTTTTTTTCAGCATATATGCCCAGTAGTGGGATTACTGGGTCATATGGTAGTGCTATAGTTAGATTTTTAGGAACCTCCATACTGTTCTGCATAGTGGCTGTATCAGTTTACATTCCTGCCCACAGTGCAAGAGGGTTCCCTTTCTCCACACCCTCTCCAGCATTTATTGTTTCTAGATTTTTGGATGATGGCCATTCTGACTGGTGTGAGGTGATACCTCATTATAGTTTTGATTTGCATTTCTCTAATGATTAATGATGTTGAGCATTCTTTCATGTGTTTGCTGGCAATCTGTATATCTTCTTTGGAGAAAGGTCTATTTAGCTCTTGTGTCCATTTTTGGATTGGGTTGTTTGTTTTTATGATATTGAGCTACATGAGCTGCTTGTAAATTTTGAAGATTAATCCTTTGTCAGTTGCTTCATTTACAAATATTTTCTCCCATTCTGAGGGTTGTCTTTTGGTCTTGTTTATGGTTTCCTTTGCTGTGCAAAAGCTTTTAAGTTTCATTAGGTCTCACTTGTTTATTTTTGTTTTTATTTCCATTTCTCTAGGAGGTAGGTCAAAAAGGATCTTGCTGTGATTTATGTCATAGAGTGTTCTGCCTATGTTTTCCTCTAAGAGTTTTATAGTGTCTGGCCTTACATTTAGGTCTTTAATCTATTTTGAGTTTATTTTTGTGTATGGTGTTAGGGAGTGTTCTAATTTCATTCTTTTACAAGTAGCTGTCCAATTTTCCCAGCACCACATATTGAAGAGCCTTTCTTTTCTCCATTGTATATTCTTGCCTCCTTTAACAAAATTAAGGTGACCAGGCTTCCCTGGTGGCCCAGTGGTTGAGAGTCCACCTGCTGATGCAGAGGACACGGGTTCCTGCCCCGGTCCGGGAAGATCCCACATGCCACAGAGCGGCTGGGCCCCTGAGCCATGGCTGCTGAGCCTGCATGTCCAGAGCCTGTGCTCTGCAATGGGAGAGGCCACAACAGTGAGAGGCCCGCATACTGCAAAGAAAATTAAAAAAATAAAAAAAAATAAGGTGACCATATGTCTGTGGGTTTATATCTGAGCTTTCTTTCCTGTTCCATTGAGCTATATTTTTGTTTTTGTGCCAGTATCATACTAACTTGATTACTGTAGCTTTGTAGTATAGTCTGAAGTCAGGGAGCCTGATTACTCCAGCTCTATTTTTCTTTCTCAAGATTGCTTTGGCTATTCAGGGTCTTTTGTGTTTCCATACAAATTGTGAAATTTTTTGTTGTAGTTCTGTTAAAATGCCAGTGGTAGTTTGATAGGGATTGTATTGAATCTGTAGATTGCTTTGGGTAGTATAGTCATTTTCACAATGTTGATTCTTCCAATCCAAGAACATGGTGTATCTCTACATCTGTTTGTATCATCTTTAACTTCTTTCATCAGTGTCTTATCGTTTTCTGAATACAGGTCTTTTGTCTCCCTAGGTAGTTTTATTCTTAGGTATTTTATTTTTTGTTGCAATGGTAAATGCAAGTGTTTCCTTAATTTCTCTTTCAGATTTTTCATCATTAGTGTGTAGGAATGTGAGAGATTTCTGTTCATTAATTAGTAGTATCCTGCTACTTTACCAGATTCATTGATTAGCTCTAGTAGTTTTCTGGTAGCATCTTTAGGATTCTCTATGTATAGTATCATGCCATCTGCAAACAGTGACAGCTTTACTTCTGTTCCAATTTGGATTCCTTTTATTTCTTTTTCTTCTCTGATTGCTGTGGCTAAAACTTCCAAAACTATGTGGAGAACGTGGGCAACCTTGTCTTGTTCCTGATCTTAGTGGAAATGGTTCCAATTTTTCACCATTGAGAATGATATTGGCTGTCGTTTTGTCATAAATGGCCTTAATTATGCTGAGGTAAATTCCCTCTATGCCTACTTTCTGGAGGGTTTTTAACATAAATAGGTGTTGAATTTTGTCAAAAGTTTTTCTGCTTCTATTGAGATGATTATATGGTTTTTGTTCTTCAGTTTGTTATTATGGTGTATCACATTGATTGATTTGCATATATTGAAGAATCCTTGCCTTCCTTGGATAAACCCCACTTGATCATGGTGTATGATCCTTTTAATGTCCTGTTGTATTCTGTTTGCTAGTATTTTGTTGAGGATTTTTCCATCTATGATCATCAGTGATATTGGCCTGTAGGTTTCTTTCTTTGTGACATCTTTGTATGGTTTTGGTATCAGGGTGATGGTGGCCTCATAGAATGAGTTTGGGAGTGTTCCTCCCTCTGCTATAATTTGGAAGAGTTTGAGAAGGATGGGTTTTAACTCTTCTCTAAATGTTTGAAAGAATTCACCTGTGAAGCCATCTGGCCCTGGACTTTTGTTTGTTGGAAGATTTTTAATAACGGTTTCAAATTCAGTGCTTGTGATTGGGAATCACAGCCAATGTTTGGGTGGGGGCTTTGGAGCTGTGATGTTTAAGGTGTAGATATACCCATCTGTCTTCCTTGAATCAGAGAGGAAAATAAGAAGGGGAATGATGGTACCAACTGTCCATGGGATATTTATTGGGTTAAAACTCCCTTCTCTAAGCTACTGATCCAATAAAAAGGAGAGGTAACAAACTACACAATAGGGCAAAAAGGATTAGAAAGCATCTATACTATTTGAGAAGCTGGAGCATTTCATTGTTTGAAAGGTGATACCAGCTGGCATCAATTATGGATAAAATAGTTGCCTTAAAAATTTGCAATGAAGCTTTAAGAAATCACCAGGATTACGACATTGAATTCAAATGGATTCAGTTTTTGGACAACAGTCTGAACTGTAAGACACTATTATACTTAGACTAATTTCATCACTAAGAACACAAACAGGCAGTAGATAATGCAGCTTTTGTTATAATTTAAGAGTCAGGTAGATGATGAAGAAGGGCACTGGCACCTTTCAAATATACTAGCAGACCTCTTTTAGTTTCACAAGTTCTAGAAAACATTTACTTATGTTTGATAGCAGTAAAACTACCAACAGTAAAATCAGGAGGGGTTATGAGCACTGAAGTTGTTTTGTTTTGTTTTGCTTTCGGTTTTCTGTCAGTCTTGCAAGGTTTCACAGCTGGGGTTACCCTGCATTAATCAACCCCAAAGAAAGCTGAAAATATGAATATTGACAGAAGTGCCCTTTAACACAGTCAAAGTTTTCATTTTACAAATGTACTTCACTTGTCAGTGTGATTGTGAAAAAAGATATTAAGATATTAATTTTGTGTATGTAAGTCATTAACATGTGTTTCTAAATTAAAGTAATGTTTTGAAGTTGGAAACAATTTGGGTTCGCTTGTGTTTCTGATCCAGGTTTCAATCTGATGAGTTCTGAAATTAAGTTTGAATATTTCCTTAAATACACAATTTAATTGATTCAAAGATTACTCTTCTAGAGCTTATAATACGAAAAGGCATTAGAAAATGATCACCTTGCTGATGCACAGCAGGGGACTTAAATCTTGGAGAGAAGCAGATTGATTGTAACAGTGTTGTACACAATACCAATAGAAAATCAGTGGTGGTCTTTGCTGTTGTGTTTATACATTTTAGATACATTTATATTTATGGAATGTAAGAAAGTTTTGCTTAGAAATTCTTGAAAGATCATGGCTTCTACATTTCAATGTACTTTTTAACTTTTTTTAAATTAACAGCTAAAATAAAAATGTATGCATATGCTTTAACAGTCCTCTCTCTTTATGGCATCTAGTAAGTAAGCATGTGTTAATTTGTGTAACCTATTATCCTTAGCATCTTTTGTTTTTGGTTCCCACTTTCAGAAGAATTGGCATTAATTATAACAGTAGAAGGAATTTAAAATGTCAGTTCAAAATTTTACAGCTTGAAACAGCTCATCCTTCAATAACTAAGGCAATAAAACTAACAATTTAATTTAAACAACAATGCTGTTTTTTAGGCCTTGTGGAGTCATCACAATTAGTAAATCATAATTAGTATTTTATTGATACCCGTGCACCAGGTTGCTGAGCATCACCAGGAAACTATGATGACTGGTGGTAATTTGATAAACATTCAGAACCATTGCATTAATTATATGCCTTCCAATTACATCTGAAGTTAATGAATATATGTGAATATTGTGGAGATGAATTTCAAGGACAGCTCATTCTTAATTATAAGACAGTTTTTTTCCCTAATATTCTAATTATAACTTTCCTAGTTATCAGCTTTTAGATGAAACTAGGCCTATCTAAAATATTAAATTTGAATACTGTTCACACATAACAATCTGTTTTCTAAAATGGTAGTGATTGATTCAAAAGAGCAGTCAATGTAATTTCTGCACAATATGATGAAGAAAAAAGTGATAAAGTATCTTTTAGATGGAGATAAGAAGAGAAAAATATCCATAAATATGATGACTAGAAAAACCTTAAATTTAAATGATTTTACTAACTTTGCCTCTATGTTTGATATAGAACCTTTATAGAAGTTATGCCAAATGTAGCTTTATATATTTATTTAGCATATAAATTAAAAGAATTACAATAGGAAAAATACATATTTTCATAGGTTTAAAAATTCCTTATCAGTCCAGTCTGTAAATATCTTTTTCTTTATTGATGGGGCTGGAGGAGGAGGAAAGGGTCATCCTTAGTCGGCGCCATTTAAACTTAATTAGCAGAGTGTATATTTGAATAGCCATTTTAATAACCTATTAACTAGAAAGTAAATATATACATATTTTCAATTTGAATGACAATGGAAATCTGTGGTAATGTCTACAGAATTCAGAGGCTGTATCTCTTCAGAGTATTATCTATAGGGCTCCAAAATCATGAAGGTTAGTTAAGGCTTTCAGCTCACTGGTCACCATCCAAGAGGCAGCTGATATCCTTGCGCTTGAAGGCTTCCTGCTGTTTCCTTCTTCTGCCCAGATCCCTGAGATTGAAGGGCTACTGATCAGGCAAATTAATATCATAGTCTTAATAGTCTTGATAATATGGGAAATATTGTGCCCACAAAGTAGGGAGAAAAAGCTAAAATGAGAAAGAGAAAGAGGGCAAGAGAGAGAAAGAAGGAAAAGCAACATAACACTAAAAACAAAACTCCCAGGGAACTTATTTTTCCAAAAGTAGGAAAAAAATTTTTTTTTTCTAGTGTACAAATAGAACCAGAGTCTTCAGTGACTAACTAAACTTTACTAATTCTCCAAGTTTATTTTAATTGATGGTGAGATTATGGACCTGGAAATTGGGGGAAATGGATTCTTAACCAGATACTACAAACACCTACTATAAACAGGCCATTGAATTTCTCCAAAATTAGGGGTCTGGTGTAGATAAGCTATGAAGTTCCTTACTAACTACAAAATTCAATGCCTATGAAAATGTAACTAGCACCAAATACTGTGATTTATGTTTAGAATAACCTGTTAATCTTGCACTTATAAATCTTAATTAAGGAATATACTCCAAATGGTCAGTGTTAAAAGAGAAAACAAACAACAAAGTGAACTTTACTACATTACTGAGTCATGGATTTTGTTGAGCACTCTGAGCAGTTGTATTTTTAAAATTAATAATTTAATTAACTATTATTAATATTTAAATTTGTTTATATTTAAATAAGTTCTTAGATTTTTTTTTTTTTTTTTTTTTTTACCGGTACGCGGGCCCCTCACTGTTATGGCCTCTCCTGTTGTGGAGCACAGGCTCTGGACGCGCAGGTTCAGCGGCCATGGCTCACGGGCCCCCTGCTCTGTGGCATGTGGGATTTTTCTGGACCGGGGCACGAACCCATGTCCCCTGCATCGGCAGGCAGATTCTCAACCACTGCGCCATCAGGGAAGCCCAGATTTGTTATTTTTAAAGTAAACCTTGCTTACATACTGTATTACTGTCCTAGGGCTGCCCATAACAAACTACCACAAACGAGGTGACCTAAAACAAAAGGAATTCATTCTCTCACAATTCATGAGACCAGAGATCTGAAAGCAAGGTATTGGCAAGGTTGGTTCATATCAGCATTTACTCCACAAGGTTGTTATAAGAATCAAATAGGAATATAGTAATAAAGTGTTTAGAGCTATGCCCGGAAAAACTGCACAAGTGTTTGTTAAAATAAAAAGAAAATGAATGAATTTGTTATTCATTAAACAGCTATACACTAAGAGCCTATTACACGTCAGGTGGTGTTCTAGTGTGCTGGGCATACAGCAGTTGATAAAAGACTATAGACTGTAAAACCAGCTTCATATTTGTTGATAATATGGACGATATAACTAGATGCACCATGAAGAAATTATCTCAACAGACCTTTAATTGCATCACATTTGGCAATTTGTATCTTCATACAGTTTGATTTCAAAGAGATTTATATAAATGGAAAAGAACCTTTTTTAAAGGTTCTTTAAATACTTTAAGATTACTATTTAGTTTCTTTAAATACTTTTTAAAATAAAAAGTATTTTTATTTCAGTATTTCTACCATTTCGTGATTAATGTGTACAGTATATGCATATACTTATGTGTATATGTATAAAACCTTTAATTACAACAGTCGCACAAAAGTTTGCCTAATCTAAAAGCATTCAGATCAGGTGCATTGGAAGCCTGCAAGGTAAGACAAGGTAATCACAAAGGAGAAGACCCAGATATCAGATCTAAATTTTAAGCTAAAATTCCAGGCAAAATTTTAGTCTTCATGGTTCCTCCCTTTATTGTCATATCATGCTCTTAGCTAGCTCTCTCCAATCACTACCAGCCACTGAGTACTTAACAATTTAGAGTCTGATGTTCACTCTGAGTGAACTTAATATGAGACATTAAGAATATTTGAATATTAAGATTTTCTTATATTTATTGAATAAATGGCTTCATCTTCTTGTGGAAAACTTCTTCAGTTTGGTTGTGGTGATGATAATGATGATTTTGGTAATGGTAATACAGATGGAAAAGGGAATTTTTAAATTGTTATTTCTATTATAGCTATGATAGTATTATGGTTATTATTATTATTATTACCCCAGCACATGGCAGCCACAAATTCTATCTAAGCATCAACTAAACCCCAATTATGTCACATTTAAGTCAGCTTCAATACCCCAAAATATGTAAATTATTATTATTTTAACCTTTTTATACTTTGTATTATCATCAAAAATACCCATCCATTCATCCTAGAGTGTAAGTGGTTTCTTCATTTCCACGTATAATTTTACTATAAGTACTGTTTCTTTAAGGTTCTCTGTTTTAACAGGGTTTTGAAATGGCGCTCTGGTTTTTCAAATGGAAATTCCTTAATATAGCATATGTTTCTATGTCATGTGAATAATAGGCAGTCTGCTCATCCCTTCATAAAGAATTCTTGCATTTGTTGCAGAGAAGTCCCAGTACCTTCCACAGCCACTGGGGACTTTCTATCACACTGGAAAATCCAACCAATGAAGCCATAAGAAGGAGCTTTAAAAAGACTTGTGTAAAGAGGACTGCGCCTCTAGCATGCCATCATGAGGAGACTGACTGTATGCTGTAATTCTAGGTTATATATTCAATCCTGTATCAAAGATATAATGAGTTTGTAGGCAGCAGGATCATGTGACAACAAAGTCACAGAAACCATTCTCTTAGTGATTTAGGCTTGTGCAAAAGATTTTAATGCTACAAGACAGACTGAAAAAGGTTTAAATGAAAGCATTTACCATAATATCCATAAAAGGTTACATTATTGAGATGTTCTGCTAATAACATATTTGGAAGTAGCTGTTTCAAAGCAATACCTGTATTTGTGTAATCCAAAATTATGAATACAATGCAACATCTAGAAAATCCTATTACCCTAATTGTTATTTGTGAGGTACATTAAGTGTTTAAGAGCAGTATTCTATTATTTTTTTTTCTATTTTATTAAACTAAAAACAAAATTTTAAGCTTTTCTTTCAATTTTAAATTCTTGGGATACAGTTTTGTTTCTTCTATGGCTGCTATATTCTCTGTAGGAAAACCTATAATAAAAGTAATAATTTAGCACTAAAACAATTATATCATTTTGTAGGACTCAGAGTGTTTGTAAAGTATCCAGAACAGAAATTTAAATGACATTTAAAGAAATACCTCAAAATATACCCTAAGATTATAAGTTGGACAAAAGCCTGAGAAAAATATGAATGCCTTATGTGCAAGTGGGCCACAATCTCTCAAGTTGCTAAACTGCAGTCTGACATAATGGGTGCAGGGAGTTTCCTCCCATGAGTTGGCCCCTGGAAGAAGGCTGATTATTCAACCCAATGATGAAAGTGATTGTGTCATCCCTGATACCAGGGAAAGAGGCTTCCCACACGGAGTGGGAGCTTTAAAGTCTTAGTATTTCAGTCCTCAAGTTTCCATGTGTCAGTTCCGAACACAAAATGTAGAAAAAAGACAGCTGCACGAGAATCTCCAGGAATAGCCTGAGTTAGTAGCAATGAACAGGCATTCTGTTGGACATATTGATTCAGTTTGTAATTTTCCTGTTGCTTGTTAAAAAAAAAACAGAATGTACTCAGATCCTTCGTCTCTGTACAGCATAATATGCCATTGATCTTTTCATGAAAAAGTGTTTGTTCAGAATATCTGTCCACTCAAGCTTTTGCATGGAACACTGTTGGTTCCAAAAGCAAAGCTTAATTGAGATTTAGGCATTTTATTGAATGGACCCATAAATGAAGGGAAGGCAATGAATAGGAACTTATTCCTACCAGATTTCCAGGGTTATGGAATGCAAATGTGAATCTGACCAAGGTGAGTTGGGAATTGCTACTTGTAAATCCAGCCCTGTTCCATGAGGGTAATGTACTCCTTTCATTCCACCGCTTCTGAAACTTTCACGTTAATGGTTAGTACTCTTGCTATAAAGAGTCCCTACTTCCTGTCATTTTAATTCATAAATGAGAAAAAAAACAATTATTTACTGAGTGACTACTATGTGCACTATATGTTTGAGTTTGGTGGGAATGAGGATGGGGAGTACAAAGGTGGGGAAAGTATTTCCAGTGTTGCAAAAATTTAAACAACACATTTAAGCAAATATTAAAAATTCAAACTGGAGATTTAAATTGGAAAATAGTATAAGGAATGCAGTAAGGATGTGTGGGGTTACAATTATAATCATAGTTAAGAGAATTGTTAGGCCATATAAGCATAAAAGTATTCAGAAAAGGCCTGTGAGGGCTTCCCTGGTGGTGCAGTGGTTGAGAGTCCGCCTGCCGATGCAGGGGACACGGGTTCGTGCCCCGGTCCGGGAAGATCCCACATGCCGCGGAGCGGCTGGGCCCGTAAGCCATGGCCGCTGAGTGTGCGCGTGCTCCGCAATGGGAGAGGCCATGACAGTGAGAGGACCGTGTACCGCAAAAAAAAAAAAAAAGGCCTGTGAGGGAGGACACAGACACTAAATAGAAAATGAAGGGATGGAAGGAAGGCAGGGGTTTTGAGAGAGAGTATTTCAGGCAGAGGAAATATTGTAAACAAGAATATGGAAGAATAAAATGAATAGAAATGTTTGGGAAGCCTTTGATATACTACCTTGACTAGAAAGAAGCATTTAAGAAGTATTCGGGAAAATCAGTAGTTGCACAGTAATATAACTGTGATATGTGAGTTCTCTGTGATTGAGAGAGAGGATAAAATTTCAAGGCAATACTCTTTGCAGATATGCTGGGCCTTTGCCCAAAATAATGTCCTGTGATTACCTGAACTATCTCTCTCTCTTCTTTTTTTTTTTTATAAGAAAAAATTTCATGAGTTTTCCTTATTTTGGCAAAACCTCATTGTAGAGTTTAGTAAAAATTATTATTTCTGATGAACTGAAAACTGTACCTTTATTTGTGCTTCTTCAGTTCTTAATTTTGAAACTCAGAAAAAAAACAAAGAATACTTTTGCCAGGATCAGTGTGTTCAAACACGCTGAACATTATCCAATCAAAGCCTCTTGGATTTCTACCACCCAGGGAGAGATACAGGAGAGAGAAGAGAACATGGTTGCTGTCTTTTTCTGTAAACTTTTAAAATTAGTTCTCGAGTAAGGCATAATTTTAGCATTTTAAATATTTTAACATTAAATTAACTGCTGTTCTTACATTTGATGTTAATTTTCAATAAATTTATATATTTAAGTAGTTAGATTTAGAATTCTTATTAAAGGAAAGGCCTAGAAATGGTGTAAGTTTGAACTGAAGTATTATATATTTCTCATAGCTGTCCAGGGAGTATTTTTTAAAGATTAGGCAAATCCATGCAATTTCAGTTTTTCCTATAATTCATGTTAGCTATTAGCTGTACATCCAGTGTCTAAAATATCTAGACATTTTAAGAAATGATCTTATTGTAAAAAGAATATGAATTGTTAAAGCTGTATTTAACTGAAATAAAATATTTTTCTGTGTTCAATGTGTCATTTAAAAATCTGAAAAATATGAGACTTTGTGAGTTTTCACTGAACTAACATTCGTGCAGTATGGTATTTAAAGATATTTCTGATGGGTACATTGACTATACATCTCAGTCGCCAAAATTTCTAACTCTCTGGAATGGAAGGAAAAATAAACCAAAAAACCTTAAATATCCTTATAAAAGGATAAGGTATATATTAAGAGATATTAAATACAAAATTAAGTGAAAAAAATCCAAGTTAGAGCTCGTAGGTTTTGGTGGTTTCTGCCTTTTTTTTTTTTGGCAGTACGCAGGCCTCTCACTGCTGTGGCCCCTCCCGTTGTGGAGCACAGGCTCCGGACGCACAGGCTCAGCGGCCATGGCCCACGGGCCCAGCCACTCCGCGGCATGTGGGATCCTCCCGGACCAGGGTACGAACCCGTGTGCCCTGCATCAGCAGGCGGGCTTTCAACCACTGCGCCACCAGGGAAGCACTGTTTTGTTTTGGTTTTTTTTTTGATATGTAAACTGAATCCACATAAAATGTGCAGATATGTGCTACAGATTTGGTCAGTCTAATTTTTAATAGCCAATCTCCATGGCTCTTTAGGCAGCAAGAAATGTAAATAATCGAAAACTGCTGCTGCTGAAACAGTATTAGACATTGTAAATGGACCAAAGATTATATGTAATTCATCTCATAATGAGGACAGTAACTAATTCAACATTTGTAAGTTCCCCACATGACATTTCCTCCATCTCCCCCACCATGTAGACTGCTGAGATTGAGGAAGAACTCAGTGTGGCAGAGACGTTAGCACATCTGAGATGTGTTATGTATGAAGTTGTCCTTGTGTATGTAAGAGAATCAGGACATTCAGAGTATCAGGAAACAGCCAGGCTTCAGGAGGGACCCTTCCTCCTGGGACCTGTCTGTTTTTCCCAGGTGGTCGATCTATGTTGTAAGCATGTCTGGGTGATCAGTATGTCCAGCATGGATAGTATCTCTGAGCTGTTAGTCTCTCCAGAGAGGTCCTTCTACCCAGACTTTGAGTGAGAATAGAGTACTCAAAAAATAGACGTTGTTCAGAGGGTGAGAAATCTTTATGTTTTCCCTGCACTTTCTACTAGGACTGGAAACAAACTCCTTGTTTTGCCTTGAATTTGACCATGAGTTGAAAGTGTAACAAGAGTAACTGATAGGAAATTTAAGAGAGCCTCTCAAGTCCCACAGAGGGGGAATCCGCTCTTATTCCAGACCTGCCAAAGACAAATATCTACCTTCCCCTCAGTAAGGATACTCCACAGTCAGGGAGTGGGGATGCTGGTGAGAAACAGCCTTCATGGATGATGACAAGGTTCAGCTTAGGCTCTAGATGGCATGGGTTCTATCTCTCTAAACCCTTCTCCCAGCCTTTCCCTCACAATCCCTCTTTATGTCTTATTGTCTCCAAAGTCCCTGTCTTCTCTCCCAGGACGTTTGCATAGTAAGGGCTGATGTGATGAAACTAGCTAATTGATTTAGCTAATTGATTGTATGGCTTGAGTTGCCTGTCATACCTTAGTGTCTATGTGAATTGGGGTAATTTAATTACCCAAACTAGCTGTATTTCCTCATGAGTAAAAAGGAGTTAATAAGCGAATGAGTCTGTATCATAGTTTCTATAAAAAAATAAATAAGACAAATCCATGTAACAAAGTGCCTGTTACACCATTAGAGCTATCGATAAAATTAGCTCTTGTGTTCTTAACCAAAATATGCTTAGGCGTGTTTCCCAAAGTTTAACAGACGTGGCTTTCAAGTGATCCTTGGATGTTTGCCTGTTGATTTACTGGTGTTATGTAAACATCCCCTCTGGACTTTGGGAATCAGTGAAACCAAGGCCATACAGAACCTGGGGAAACGGAGCTACAGTTTTCTCAGGGAGATTTACTGAGCAGTGTCAACCACTGGTCTAGGGTGTTCAGGAAAATATCAGTGTGCCAAAGTGTTAATGGCTTAGCTTTCATGGAGATTACTATCCAGGAGGAGAGACAGACAATGAACAAATAGGCAAACACATAAATGTAAAATTTTGACTTGCCCTAGTGCAATAAATGAAAAGTCCATAGCACCATGAGGGCATGTAACCTGGGAATCTGACCAGGACTAGGGCATCAAGAGACTTCCATGAGGAAATGTCCTTTGGACAGTATAGCATAACCACTGCAATTGTGGAATCAGGGGCCAGGCTGCCTGGGTGCAAATCATGACTTTACTACATATGGACAAAGTGACCTGGGTAGTTGCTTAATCTCATTGGTCCTCAGGTCTCTCATTCATCAATGCAGAGAATGATAGTGTTGGCCAATGTGTTATAGTGAGAATCAAAAGAGTCAGTATTTGTAAATCGCTTAGGATTGGCATGCAGTAGACACTATAAGCACTACTATTACTAATAATCTCAGTGCTATAATTATTAGTTGTTGTGATTTGTAGATTATTATGGGTTAAGTAATAAAAAGGACTTGGGTAGGAGAGAGCATAGGAGAGAGGAGACAGTATCCTAGGGAATGGACAGAGGGGAAGTGTTATAAAAGGAGAGATGAAAAGGGAGAGAACATAGAGGGCATCACAGGCCAGCATTAAGGATTCTTAACATGATTACTCTGCAGAGAAGCTATTGCAGAGGGCAAGAGTTGAGGTCTGACTCTGAAAACAGGGGTTGAAACAGGTGCAGAACTAATTTTCTTGTGTTGGCCTCACATGAAATAGGAGTGGAGAATGGAATATGAAGTGTGATGCTTTCAGTCTAGATCACAAAACCTCTCTCACCCAATCCTTAGTCTCACTACAAATTAAACAGCTTGGATGGAAAGAAATTCAAGGACTCTAAGAAGAGAGGAAAAACACACACAAGATGGAAGAATCCTGAGTTCCTCAATTACTACACGGAACAGAGTTGTTCCATCACCCTGTTGATTTGAAATGGTATCTGAGGTCAAAAAAGAGTGAGAGAGGGTGGCATCCTCACCTACCCTGAGTCTCCAAGCAGTTGGATCCCACTCTCCTTGTCCCACTTGCTCCACCCCCATAGCACAAGTCTATCTGTTAGAGTGTCTTTGCTTTGGAAACAATTAATGTAATTGAGTTCCCAATTGCTCCTAGAACACCAGACTCTCTGCCTTATAAATAGATTCTATTTATTTATTTTTAGCTGTTGCCTGTGGCTTAGCAGTAAGGTCAAACTTAAATCAAATACTTTTTTGAAAATTAAGTATGCATTAATGTTAATACAGCAGGTTGAAAATTACCTGTTTACCCCTCACCTTGACTCATCAACTATTAACATTTTATTATTCTCTCTCCTTGATAAAGAGAGAGGAATATAGATACAGATTTATATATGTAATATATGGGATGTAGTCATCAGTATACTTCCTCCCTAAATACTTCAGTATACTTTTCTCAAGTACCAGGATAGTTTCTTTTTAGAACAGAACAGTAGTATCACACTTAAAAAGTAGAATCACACAGAGTCCATGTCTAATTTCCCTCAATTTTCTTCGGAATATTTTTCCTACCCTTTCTGTTTTTCCTACCCTGTCCTTCTAAGAATCCAATCCTGGTTCATGTGCTGGATGTGTCTGTTGTCTATTTCATGCCTCCCAGTCCAGAGCAGTTGTCCCACCTGCCTCTATTCTCTGTGAGGTGGAATTTGTAAATAAGTTTCAGTTGACTCCCTTGATGGAGTCAGGTTATAGGACAGTGTTGACTAGAGCTTCAGGGGTAATAGAAACCTGGATTCTGAACTATACCAGTTCCTGGCTGTATGGCATTTGTCCATTCGTTTAATCTCTCTAAGTCACTACTGTCTTCCCTGTTAAATGAGAATAATAGTAATAGTAATAATAATAATGCCTAATTCATAGGGTAGTAATAAAGATAAACTGCATAACAAATGAAACAAATTACTCCATCACTGAATTAAAGAAACTCAAGATATGATAATAACGATGAAGATGAAGATGTAATGATGATACTACGGCTAGTGTAACTGTTATTTTTAGCATGACTGCTGAGGCCTTGATGTTTTGCTCATCGGATAGGGTGCCAGTTTGCACAGACAGTTGTTTTATTCTTCTTATCTCAGCATATAGCACAGCTTTACTCTCAAAAGTGTCCTAGCTGGAACGATGAATTATATGATCATGCTCTCTATGGGGCGACAGTTCTCTCAATAATTGGCTAACTTTCTCTCTGTGCTAAAAAGGAACTCCTGCTTGATTTGCACATGCCTTGCTCTCTTGCTCAAACTCCCGACAGGTCACATCACCCATATAGCTGACTTAACAATGTCCCTGCACTTCCCCACCCACACATTTTTTTTTTTTCCTCCCCAGTAAGACAATTCTCTGGAGGGAGAGTCCATCTTCTTTTTTTAATGTTTATTGCTTTATTTATTCATTTTATTATTATTTGCCATTGTTGTAGTTGTTGCATCACAGGTCACTTCATATAATAACTTCAAACAGTTTTATTTGTAGTATCAGATCCTCATAAATTCTTGTAGACATGTTTCTAACCACCTCTCCAGCTAACCCTTCCCACTCCTCTGTAAACACTCTACTTTCTACTTACATTCTCCCTCTGCTTTCTCGTTCTCCAGACCTTCACAGTTAGGAGAGAAGACCAAAAAAGACAAAATAGACCAAAAAAGACAAAAACAAAAACAAAAGCTTAACAGTAGGAACAGTAAAAGGCCGTCCACCACCACAGTGACTAAGGAAGTACACTGAACTTGGTCCAACTCAGGCTTAACTAGACCCCATCTCCATGAGACTACACAGGGCCTCTGGCAGCTTGATTCAGAACTTCCAGTCAAATCTTGTTTTAAACTACATATCTTTCCTCTCAGAGCTAACCCTCAAGTGCTTTCTAGAGCAAAATTGGCAATTCCTGTTTGTTTAATTACCTTGTTCCAGGAAATTGAGAGCACCCATATGATGCTCTAGTTTCCCATAAGCTTTAAGGATTTGTTTTGTTTTCACTTCTCTGTCTTCTCTTTACGTGCATAGATGGTGGTTCTAAAATTAGGAGTAGGGATCAGGGCCAAATGAGAAGTAACAATAGTAACATAAAATGCTTATTCTTAGCTCCCAGTTGTTAAAAGGAAAGACCTTCTTTTCTTCGTGTCAGGAAAAGCCATAATCAATTTGTGGCATTCTTAATAATTACTCTTAGTGATTTGATAATCTACATGTCCAAGTTTAGAAGCTGCATTTATTTCCAATCTTCCTCAGGGTACATTGAAGTCAGCGGGCTGGGTAATGCTGTGGGGAGTAGATGTGGCTGGAATGCAGCCACGGTTCCCACTGTCATGGTTCCTTTGCCTCACTCATAACCCTCCCTCTGCTCTATCCCTAGAGACAAAAATTTCCTATCCCTAACCCAAATATACCTATCTAGTACCTATTATTTTAGGAATGAGACAAGAATGACATGGTCATTATAGTTAGGTAAATAATCTTGGGGAACTGGGAATGTCATTCTTTTTCCATTAATACCAAGAATGCTCATTTTTATCAGAAAATGATAAATTAATCCATATTTTAATCAACATATATCTTTATGCACCATCTATGCACATATTCAGTAAAATAATTGGATTTATTGTGTCAGCACAGAAGTATTAAACATTTAGTTTATTGCCTTATTTGAATTGCACCTAAATTTAAGTGGGTAAATCACATATCAGGATTGTAATTTGTTTTTTCTGGAAACTGAGACTATTGGACTTAGAAACTTCCTTCTGACTTAGCTTTACTAGGAGGTAAACCTAAGCAGCCACATGCATTAATTTAATCTTTTTATTTATTTGCAACAGATTGTGTCAATTTTAATCAAGAAAAAATTAGAAAATGTTATTATTTTAGAACATCAACATAAAGTTGGAGACAAAGTTTTTGCCTGCATAGTAAGTTAATTACACATTTAAACTTATCTTAAATATACACAGTCTTATATTTGTTATTGCTTAATAATTATCTGATATAAAAGTGTGATGCAACTTTAATATAAAATTATTACAGCTATTTAATTTGATATTAGTTTTCAACAGGAAGGCTAATTAACGAAGGGCAGAAACTCTCCTAATATCATATGTTCTGAACTTATCTGTTCATTTTCATTCAAGGTAGTATCATTAAATAAAATCTCAAGGAGCTTAACATTGATATTTTCTTCTATTCAACTATGTTCAATATATGCGTAGTTCAACTAAAGGGTTAAAAATAAGGCTAAGGCAAATGTTAATAGCGATTTTTTAAGGAGCAAATAACAGGTTTGACAAAGTGAAAGATAGAAAAAGGAATCTCTTTACAGGAGAGGTTGTTAAATATCTGAACAAGTTACTAAAGGAGTTTATAGAACTGGAGAACTTTAGAAACAGGAAATAAATTCCTATCTATAATACAAATGATAGTTTGGGTGAGATTATGACTAAAGAAAAAAATAATAGACCTGATTAATGCAAATGGAATTTGTTAGCCCTGTAGGTTTGAGATTTATTTTGGAGGCTATGATAAAATCAGATTTAAAAGTCACACCTCATTATAAAATCCACCTAGAGAAAAAATTTGATTTTGAGATATGTTTGAACAAGGAAAATGAAAGGAAATTATTGTCTACTCCACGTTAATACAGTCTCTACCATACACAGAACAAGAGTTTTACGTTCTTATAATACTTATGAAATATTGTGAGGAAAGTTCAAGTTTATGTAGCTGGGAGATAAAAATAGGAACTGATGAGAGATTCCTCTTATGGATAAAGACAGTCTTTGTTAAGTAAAATATTTTGTTGGCCCACTTTAATTGTCGAAAGTTAACACACAGAATGTTCCCTGATGGGCCAGGGACCAGGAAAGTATACAGATTGCCAGAAAGAAATTGTGGAGTAGACTGCAAATGAGCAAAAATAAGAGAGGGGTGGAGGAGAGAAGTACGATTTACAACCCCAGGACCAGGACACATGGGTGCTCTGCCCCAGCCCTGTCCTCAGCCTTGCCCCTTCCTTGAAATGGTGTAACCTCCCCCCAACCTCCTGCCAGTGCTCAAGACCTGCCAGGGTGTGCAGTTGTCTCCACGCAGCATCATGAGCCCTGAGAAGTCTCTCTATAGGTATAGAGTCATTTTCTTCCCTTAATAGCCTTTCTGACACTTTCCCAACTTCCTCAGTGGGGTCAACCAGATGCCCAGAGGACCTCCAGGGCTGAGCTCTATGAGATCACATGGAGTCTTGTGCATGGCTAGGTTCCAGGAGGGTGGCACAGTTTGTCAATCACCCACTGATCAGAACTGTATTTTTCCACAGGATCACTAGAGATTAGGTCACCCAGAATGGGTGACTCTAATGATGTAGGTGACTCTCAGAATGCAGGGTTCTGGACCACTGACTTGCAACTCCTGAGATTTGGCTTGAGCTGAGAGTGAGGGAGTGTGGGCCCATGTTCACCTCAACACTGCCCCTGGTCTACAGCACTGGAGAGTTGCAGGGATAGTAGCAGGCATACCTTGCCCTGCGTGCCACCCTCCGCGGGCACCTAGGCAGTTACCCGCTACAGCTGCAAGCTCTAGGCCACATATCCACAAGTCTTCCAGGGGTGGATGCATCTATGTCCTCTAAGTTTTTGAGACCATTGCTCCAATGCAAAGGGGACCTATAATGTGATAGATGTGGATAAGGGTCAGACAGCTTTTCCTGTCCTGTCCTCCCCACTGGTGGTAGCAGGTAGAAGACAGATATGTGGTGAATATTGAGAGATCAAATTCAAGAAATACATTGATTACAGTCTAAAGGGTTCAAGAAGAGATACAGATGAAAAATGTGCTGTTTAGCTTCACTGCTATAAAATCCAGAATGGAATATGTAACAACTATCATTTGCATTTTCCTACGCAATATCAGTAAGACTTCTCTTTGTGGTCATCCTCAAAGCCTGTAACAACTTTTGAAGGAGTCATTCGGAGTCAGTGTTCATGCATGGCACAACAGGTGATGCAGTGTCATGTGTAATGATGAAGCCAACATTAAGTCAATGGTTTTAGGGAACCCAAGGTGTAAGAAGATCTATATTGCTTCAAAACAAATCCCTTCTAAAGAGTCACAGGAATGTGGGTAGTAGTAGTGCTGTCACATTTTCTCACAACCTTTTTCTAGTTGTGGTGGATATTAAGTTAGGCAGTGTGGTAGGCAGGATTCACTTGCCCTTGTATCATCCCTTTCCTTTTGAGTGTGGTTGGAACCTTGGAAAATAAGGAGATATCAATTCTGTGATGATGTTGCATTATACAGAAAAAGGTAATTGTCCTGGGAAGGCTTGATACAACAGGTGAGACCTTTAAAAGCTGCATGTTTTATCTGGCTGGTTGAAGAAGAAAACATCAGAAAGCAATGCTTTGGCTGCCCAGGAAGAAAGCAAACATCTATTTTGTAAGTTGTATATGGGAGCCATATGGCAATGAACTCCATCCAGGTGGTCTCCAAGGGCTAAGAGCAGTTTGTAGCCAAAAGTTGGCAGGAAAGCAGGGATCTCAGTCATACAACCACAAAGAAATGATTCTGCCATCATAGTCCAGTGAACTTGGAAGAGGACCTGGGTCCAGATGAGAGCCACAGTTCCTGCCCACACCTTTATTTCAGCCCATCCAGACCTTCAGCAGAGAATCCAGTCATACTGTGTCTTGATCTCTGACCTTTGGAGACTGAGAGAGAATAAATTTGAGTGGCTTCAAGTTGCTAAGTTTGTGGCAATTTCGCAGCAATAGAAAACTAACACATTCAGGAACAGCACAAATGACAATAAAGTCCATGAATGGATGGTCCCTGGCCTTGCACAGGAAGAGATAGTGCCTGGTCACTAAAACAAATCTTCAAGTGCTCTCTTTAGACAATGAACAAATATTTATGTCCCTCATCTCTACTGTTAGTATAAACAGTCATCAATAAATCACTATACATCACCTTGGCCATGATATTTTAACATATTTTAAAAAAATCAAATTGTTCATATTGACAGGGTCCCTGCCAAAAGTATTTACCCATGACCATGCATACCCTATGGGTTTCACTGCACCATGAACATGTGTTTCTTGTTCTGATGATACACCTTTTCATTAAGACACAATTTAAGTTGAGTTTTATGTTACTTGCAGTTAAAAGTATATTAAATGATAAACCAATATTATTTAAATTAAGGTATCATGAATGATTTAACTCTCAGTTTTGCTGACATGAATATTCAATCAGTGATCAACTATATTTTTGTTTTGATTTCTTTTTTCTCTATAGCTGAGGATATAATGATTTTACCATGGTGACTGAATTATTTGTGATGCCAACTAGGCACTTGCAGGGATTGTGGGTCTATTTATATATCATCTGAGACATTTGAAAAAAAATCCTCTTATTTTGCCAAGGCATTACATCTTTATTTCTTAAAATCACCTCCTAGTATCTTGGAATCAATACCACATAATTCAGATAGTATACTTCTGTTAACTCCTAAGGACAATGGGACCCAACAGAGTTAGGTCATCATTGTCAAAGACAAGTGAGTGAAAGAAAAGGTCAAATTATTAAAAATTCTTCCCATTCAGTTGTGTCTCTAAATGTTAGATTTTTCCTTAAGATATATAGGTTAGAAATAATGAAACTGCTTCTTTCAAGATCTCACTTATCATGGTTTAGCTCCTTTTATTGTTGCCATTTTAAATAATGCAAATGGAAAAAATGTGTTAATGGGGTCCCTGAACTTTCTGTGGAAATCCTCAAGATTCTGGGGTAAGCAAGCACGTCAGACTGAGTCAAAATTGGAGTAAAATGACATGCAAGGAGTTGTTTTCTTCAGATTTATCTAGTTATATAAAAAAGTATACTGTAGATATTAAATTATCTTATAGACTAAGATAGAATATGTTAAACATATTTTTAGAATATGGATGATTAATAAAAAATTTTGTAGTTCACTGTGTGTTTATACATGTATGTATATACTATTATATACTCATGTACATATAAAAGAGAATAAAATAAAAAGTAAAAAGACCAATTCCTGATGAATGTACTTGCTTCGAACTATTTGACTTTATTAATGTGATAAAATCAGCTTGTTATTCTAAATATGTTACTAACTTATTAATTAATTTGCCAATTAATGAATGGATGATAATCTGTTTTTCTGAGAACAATATATTTAAATATGCTTTATAACCAGTAGTTTTTAAAAAGCTGGTTTAAGAAATTGGAATGCAGAGAGTAAAAAAACATGTTATTTGGGTACTTTGTCTGAGGGGCTGTAATAGGTTAAACTGCTGGATTCCCATGGTAAAGCAAGACATTTATTTTTTAACCATGAAAAGTTGAATAAAGGTTTTAGTTGTAATTTAACTATGACATTTTCATCTTTCTTAATGTCCAGCTATTCTTAATAGCTAACAGTATCAATTATTTTACTATTTCATATTCATATTTCACGTCTGTAGTTTTGTATATTTTATAACTACATGCAAAACACATTGGAACTCTTAAGACACTAGAATTTTCAGCAGACTATAAAATACGATTTTAAAATGTTTACATAAAAGAGAAATTTAATAAGTGATACATTTACCACACACATCATTTTCAATAATGAAATACATATAATGAAAAAATTTCAAATTCTACTTTCAAAATAACCTCTCTATAGCATAAAGCTCTGAGATATTCTTTAAACTTATGTTTAAAGCATTATTTATATATTGAAGAAAACATTTTAAAATAAAATTGCTGCTTATACTTGTGAGAGCCCTTTGTCATCATAGTAAGAGTCAGCATATATGAAAAAAAATTTACTTTTTCCAAAAAAAAGTGTTACTCATACTTACATCTGACACATCTCATAAATGCTTCCTCACCAACAGCCCCAGATTCCAGGCTCAAAACTGCATTCTTTCACAGTCAAGTGACTACCAGTATTTTTTCCAACCTTTATTCCATTGATTGATACTTGTTTATCAGCATTTTATTAGCTTGTTTATTTATAACTTGACTTGGCCAGGCATTTACCATCTCACCTGTGAGATATCTGGAGAATGTTTATACAGTTTTTAATTATTAAGGAACTTACAGTTAATCTAAAATATACTTTGTGCTGTGTCACATCTTCTAATTTATATTTCTTTTCTGAAAATTAGATCTAAATTATATATCACTAAAATTTCTTCAGTGACCCAACTAGAGCTTATTTCGATCGTAAATATTCATGATATGATTAATTTATTTGGAAAACTTCAAATCGGTCCTCCATTATTGCTATTATATGCTGAGTACCATGCTATGCGAAGGAGTTTATAACACAAGGACCTAATCCTTCTCTGAGGTCAGAATCTAGGAACCAGCACAATAGATTTAGGTACAGAAAAAAAGAACAGTGATGCAAGTCAGCAGTATAGGATCTCCTTAGGAAATATCTGATTATGAGTTCCAGTCACATTTTAGAAAATAAGTGCTGTGAGTTTATAATGAATGAGCACATGGAAATCATCAGAAATGTTCTCTGACAATGACTGGAAGTGGTCTTTAAACATGGAAGGAGTATGGGGAAGTGCAAAGGAGGAGAGAAGACATTCCAAGTGGACAGACTGTCATGGTGAGGGACCAAGCATGGAAATGCAGATGGGAGATTGTGAGACAGTCAATAGACCACTGAAAAGTGTGACAATGCTGGTGTCAGAGGTTGAAGCTGGGCCCAAAGTTTTGACTTGTAGGATCTATAATGAGGGTCTTCTTTAGAGAGGAATTCTTTCAAAACCTTGAAATGCTGAAGATTTCCTGCCACAGAGGTGCCTTATGGGATATGGCAGCAAAAAAATAATATCCAAGGAAATTTTACTGTAGAACCAAATTAACACTAATAAAACAAAGATGTGGTCAATATCAGATTTAATTATTTCAAAATTTAACTGAACTCATGACTCAGCTTTCAACATTATCAAAATGTCTTCCCATTGAGTATTACATATGTGCTTTGTTTGTTTTCAAAGTGGAGACTTGGGTTAAGCAGACTTGTTTACTCTTACAATACCTGGAATAACTCGATGTGTAACCAACATGCTAACTTGCTGTATGTTCCCAAGTTCAAATTGCTTGTGTCACCTTTTCCTTTATTATTTAGATAAAATTGGCTCAAATCAACTAGCTATATATGGTGGGGGTGGGGAAAAATACTTCATTTCCAATGTCCCTAGAGATTCCTGAGGATTTGAAGGAAGGGTTGCCTACACTTTTCTCCTAAGGATCTCAAGCTCTAAATTCCTGCTTCTGCTTTTCTCTCTCTCTTCTGGATTTTTTCCTCCTGTATCTACAGTCTGTTTTCTACATGATGTCACTCTGCAGAAGTCACTTATCTCCATATTATATCATTTTCCAGAAGTCATCTCCTTCCAGGGGCCATGGACTCAAGGTTGTGTATATGCCAGACTTTACTGTATATGCAGAGCAGTTGAAGAATTTCACAAGAGTTTAGCAAAGCAACAATCTAATGTTAAATATTTAAGAATGTGTTCTTAAATTCCCTCAAACATTTCTGCCTCCAAGAAATTTTCCCTGATCATCTTTTTAATTCAAGCCACAACCTCTCATGAGTACTACTATTACAACTACTACTAGTCAATATTTATGGAGCACTAGACTAGTAGTAATAATAATAAAAACAATTACTAGGCATTCTATATGGGTAATTAGTATTCACACCACACTAGTGATGTAATTACTCTTGTATCTCCATTTGGAAGAGAGGAAAAAGAAGTACAAAGACATTACTCTTTTTCAAAATCTCATAGCAATGGACCATGGAGTGGAAATTAGAAAGCAGATTTCAGATTATGTAATTGTATTGACCACACTTCACAGTTAGCATATTTCTGGGCAGGGCTTACCCAAGAGTATGTGGAGCTGTAAGCAAATATCTTTGGTGGGGACCCTATGTACATATAAGGAATTGGATTTTAAAAAAATATGTTAAAAGTGCATGGACCCATGTGGGGTAGAGTGATTTATTAATGTAAATTTAAAATAATGGGTAGGAAGAGTCTTTGTAGTGTACTAAACTATCTTTTCTTATTGAGGCCCAGGGATCCTCTATTCTTTTTCTTAATCATCAAATGTGCCATTTCTTGCTAATTTTATTATTCCCGTCATGAGAAAAAAAGGTAGCTATATTGCTTTTGCACATAGTGACATGGCTTTCCTCAGCCTGTCTGAATTGAAACAATGTGGGCCTTTTTGGCTTTATGGTTCCTTAATACCATTTATTTAATGCTGCATCACCCATTGTGCCATAATGGATACTGACTTCAAATTACTCTCTCAAAAGTTGTGATGTAATTTTATTCAGAGTATGTAGGAAAATTTGAATGATAAATAGTTTTCTGGTCATGTTATATTTACCATTGAGAGTTCATAGTGTAAATGTATTAACTATTCTCTTGGACACTTTAGGCAAAAGCCACATTTGTAAACTATAACCTCTTTCAATGTTGACATTGCACAACACTTGTCTGCAAATCATGGAGGAGGGGATGAAGACCAGAAGAGGGGCCTAGATGACTAGAAAAATGGTCCCATTCATCCAAGTAATGTCCATTCCTTCTCTGGCTCAGCTTCTGACTTACCTGGGAAAGCATGACATCATATTGATCAGAGGCAAGATAGATGACATTGTTTGGAAGAGCCCATTGTTGTTGCAGAGTGACAAGGACTGCTTGACAGGGGTCAGAGAGCCTGTGGTGGGAATGGCTGAACTGTCCTCAGCAACAGTGTTGGGAATGCACAGGGTAAATGATGTCTGCTGCCTCCTTAGCCACCCTTGGGTGCTGTAGTCAAAGGCAGCATTTTAGTTGGAACATGAATTAGCAAATATGTCACCTAAACTTACACATGAAACTCAAGCCGCAGGGTCAGTGGTGGATAATCAGTAATCCAGAGCCCTATATTCTTTCTGTGAGTGACAGTCACTCAAAATCAGCAACATCCTCCATTCAAGAAAGAGGCATTGTGGTTAGGAAATGAAGCTCCCAACAACGTTCCCAAAGGAGACTTAAAGATTATTCTTTTGTACCCTCAGTTTTGCTATCATCTGAATATATTATTGTTAGAGATAAATAAATAATAAAAAGAAAAATCTGAGCTGCAAAAAAAATATTAGATCTAATATTAGATCTAAAATATTAGATCTAAAAAATATTAAATCTAATCAAAATTAGATTAAACATATTCCATCATAAAAATGTATTAAAATCATTGCCTAATTACAATTAATAAATGAATTGATAAAAGATGAGTAGGAAATAAATGAATGAATATAGGCACCAGGATTCAAAACAGTTTTCTAATTTCTACTCCAAGTCTCTTTGAAGTAATCTGCATTGCACACATCAATGATTCTTCTAATGCTCACTGACAAAAGGCAGTACGTAATTCAGTCTTTCTCCTAATTCTAATGGAAACCCATCTAGCCTCAACTGTCTACCACATTCCCTAATTTCAGTCATGCTGTAAGCGATTATTCTATGCCATGTCAGTATCCTTGTTACTTTTATTTACCACAATCAAATGTTACTTCTTCATATAAATTGAGGTTTGCATTAATGAATGCTCTTGCCCTTATACCTATCATCATTATATTCCATTGTGGGTGGAGTAAATGGGGGAGGAAACTAACTAGGATCCCTGAGGGTGCTTTTGTTGTTAACAAAGATAAACACTTGGGTAGTATCAGGGTTTTTATTTTTAACTGTTCCACTTACAAGTTACTTCTGCTGGCAAGGAGACAATATCCTTGAATTTTACTTAAACAGAACATAAGTATTCTAAATTCATATCTCATTTCTTTTTTAGATAATGCATAGCTTGTGGATTCTGCTCAAAACAACTTGCGTGTTCTCTTTATCAATCATTTTTTCCCTAGGTATTGAGAGCAATAGCCAAAAAATGCTTCAAGAAGACCCCTCTCATTAATAAATAATAATCATCTTCATTAAATAAATATATATCTTCTACTGAAATAAATATTAAAATGTCTAAGGAATTTGGGAAGAAAGTATATCTTAGTCATCTTTTAGCTAATATATTAGCTTGGCACATGGTAAGCACATGGCACTGGGTCATGGGTGCTGAATGACTAGGTAAATAAAATGTTCACATGGTTTCTGTAATACTTTGAACTTTTTGTTTTAAATATCATTTTTCTTAGCAAAAATTAAAATTCCCGCAGTTATATATTTTTTCTTTTCTTTTTTCTCTCTCTTCCTGTCTTTTTTCCCTTCCTTCCTTCCTTCCTTCCTTCCTTCCTTCCTTCCTGCCTGCCTGCCTGCCTGCCTGCCTGCCTTCTGTTGCAGGAAAAAATGGGACACCAGAGTAGAGTCATGTCCCAGGTCTCAGGTGAGTCCCTGGGATGGGCCGCCAAGTGAGGGTCCTTGGCTTCGTGCAGGAAAGAATTCAAGAGCGAGCCATAGTAAAGAGAAAACAGGTTAACTAAGAGATACACACTCCATAGGCACATTATGGGTCATCTCAGAGGGGGAGAGAGGCCACAGGGCGTGGGTTCCTCCAGGAAAATGAGAGCAACCCTGGGAGATACACATTCCATACACAGAATGCAGACAGTCTCAAAAGGCAGGAGTAGGACCGGAGGTGTGGGGATGGTTAGTTTTTATGGGCTGGCTAATTTCATAGGCTAACAAGGGGGAGGAATATTCTGTCTTGGAGAAGGAGTGGGAATTTCTAGGAGTTGGGGCACCATCTACACTTTGGCCTTTTATGGATGGCCTCTGAACTTCCATGGCACTTGTGGGTGTGTCATTTAGCATGCTAATATATTACAATGAGCATATAATGAGGCTTAAGTTCTCCTGGAAGTCAAATCTGCTGCCATCTTGGGCCTAGTAGGTTCTAACCAGTTTTTGTGGTATCCTGTTTTTCTTAATGGGTGTGCTATTCTTTTAATGGTTGTGCCCTGCCCCCTTCCTTTCTGACTCACTTCCTCCCTCCATCTTTTTCTTTCTCCCTTTCTCCCCTCCTTCTTTTCTTTCTTTCCCTTTCTTTCTTTCTTTCTTTGTTCTTTTTCTTTCTTTCTTTCTTTCTTTCTTTCTTTCTTTCTTTCTTTCTTTCTTTCTTTCTTTCTTTGTCTTTCTCTTTCTCTCTTTCTTTCTCATTTATTAAAGCTTTTCCTTTAAGACCATACATTATTGTGAAAAGTTGATAGGAAAATAACATTAATGCACTTAATTAAGGAAAGCTAGAAATTGGTCTCCATAACCTATAAACCTGCAACTCGGTAAAAAAATTGAGCATTTTTTTCTAATTTTTTTGGAAACACTCAAATATAAATTTTAGGCAACTCCAAACCAAATGCTTATAGAGAATTAGCATTAGAACCATGGATTCATTTCAAAAGGCATGTTGTTCTGTTACAATAAACATAATCAATTGTTCTCATGCTTATCACTCTATGAAAATTAAAATAACTTCCTAACTCAATACAATGTAAGTATGCAACCAACTCTTTTAATAATTTTCCCAGCAAAAAGGTTGTCATCTTACTATTCTTTGATTCAGCCAGTATTGTACATGCCATGGCATTCTAAGTATTAGAATTCACTGCCTGCAGGTGTGCAGCCCTCTTGTATCCATGAGGTATTCCAGAAATACACGAAGAATAACAAAGCAGAAAGAGGAAATGGACTCAGGTCTTTTTTGTTTGTTTGTTTGGTTTTTGCTTTTTTGTTTTATTTGTGATACGCGGGCCTCTCACTGTTGTGGCCTCTCCTGCTGCAGAGCACAGGCTCTGGATGCGCAGGCTCAGTGACCATGGCTCATGGGCTTAGCCACTCCGTGACATGTGGGATTTTCCCAGACCGGGGCATGAACCCGTGTCCCCTGCATTGGCAGGCGGACTCTCAACCACTGCGCCACCAGGGAAGCCCTCAGGTCTTTAATGATATCATTGATCCTGTAAATTAACCAATAGAAAAGCCACCCTTTCCTGGACCATTCTAGCTACTTGAAATAATAAATATTTTTACTTTTTTATCCAATTTTTTGTTGTTGTTCTTCTTTTTGGGTAACTTATACCTGAAATCATCTTCACCGATAAAAACATACCTATTGAGAAAACATTATTCTCATTGCTGAAATCTTATATGAATGGCTTATTAATAATTAACTAATTGATGAATCAAATTATAGACAGGGTAAAACAGAGCAATTAAGACTGATTTATCCCTTATATGTTCATATAAAATCCATTAACTGGACTTCCCTCATGGTCCAGTTGTTAAGACTCCATGCTCCCAAAGTAGGGGGCATGGGTTCAATCCCTGGTCAGGGAAGTTCCGCATTCCATGGGGCACAGCCAAAAAAAAAAAATTTAAAAATCCATTAAATGTGTATTATGTGTTACACATTATTTGAAATACTGTAAATCACAAAAGGTTACAAAAGAAATAATCTCTACCCAAAAGCATGATTAAATGAGGTTGTAAAATTACAACCAAGGTGTGTTTGAGCCATGTGTGAACTTGCAAAGAACTTGTACACTTATTTTCTGCAAATGGATTCTTTTCAAGCTTTGTCTATATGCAGTTATTTGACAGAATTGAAGAGTCAGTAAAATTATTTTTCAGATAACATCTTATTTCCTCACCTGTAGTTTGGGAAATCTATAAACAGTTTTTGGAGAATAACAAACAATAAACATTTGCAAGTGAAAAATCTATCAAAGACTATGTTGAAAAATAAATGTATAAAGAAAAATGAGAGAGAAACCAGATTGAATACACTCAGTTGTCCAGGAAATTACCAATTATATATAAAATTTAATACTGGAGATATTATTACTTATAACTCCAGGGATCTGGGTTAGTCCTGAAATAGCTGTGTGGTTTTTATCAAATAACCACTTCTCCAGGTAGTCTTAATTTTACTCAAATCAAATCAGACAGCCAGAGTGCTGATAAGTGATTTGGTCCCTTGGAAATCTGTCTTTCATTGAGGAAAGTAATAAAAAGAGGTAATTAGATGTCACTAGGGTATTTTGAGGACCTATGTCTCTACATCATAAGAAACTCCTTAGAGGCATTACATTCAGATATTAGTAACAATAAAACAAACAAGCATGCAAATAAATGAATTTTACTCCCCCTATACAAGTGGTTTCTTTTTAGCTTAAACAATTAAGAATCTCAATATAAAACATATTTTCTCTTTTGATTTTGCCACCAAGAACTTACTGAGATAAACTTGAAACCTCTATCCCGTTAGCTTGCTCTCACCACCCTGTCAGCTTTATTAAGATATAATTGACATATAACATTGTGTAAGTAAGGCATACAAGGTGATGATTTGATACACTTATATATTGCAAAATGTTTACTACAATGAGGTTAATTAACAGGTTTTTCACCACACATAATTACCATTTCATTGTTGTTGCTGTTACAATGGAACATTAAAGGTCTACTGTCACAGCAACTTTTGAGTATAGAATACAGTATTATTAACTATAGTCACCATGTTATATCTTATTCACCTCATAACTGAAAGTTTGTATTCTTTAACCATCATCCCCCTGTTTCCACCGCCCCTCAGCCCTGGCAACCACCATTCTAACTTCTGTTTGACCAAAGTGAGTTGATAAGTATCCCCGGCTTTATATTACCCCTGACATTCATCGTTTTCTTTCTTCTACGCCTCAGCTCCCTCATCTGTGTATTCTAAACTCATGAACTGTATCTATTTTTGTTAGTTTTCGTCAGTTGAGAGCAGATAAATGTCTGAGTTTTCTTAACTATAAGTTGAGAAAATGTGCATAGATGAGCTGTGTGACATCTTTGAATTTTTAATGTTGCATTTATCTATTTCTTCTTTCATTTAATTTGTTGTTAATAAGTGGTGACATTATTTATTGACTTTGATATTTCAAAGGAAGCCACTTCAGCCTTAAAAAAAACATGAATCAAAAAAAAATCATTTGAAGTAAAAAGATTAGTTGTACTAATCCAAACTTGTCATTAATAAAGGTAATTAAGAAAATATCTAGTTAAAAAATCTGTAAGCATATATTTTATTAGCATTAGCTTTACTTTCTTGTCTGTGAAACTAATGGCTATTATACCACAGTATATTCATTTTTCTAAATATAGTGATATTTTATAAAAGTTAATAATTACAACTTGTCATGCTCTGATTTGTCTAATGGCACACTTTTAAAGAATTATTTAGTCATGGGCAATTTCATTTCCTTAATCACGTTCATATATCAATGAGGCATGCAATACTATGTATCTCTTACAGTATTAAAGAAGAATATTGTTTTAAAATGTGTTCCACACGGACAAAATATGATGTCACTTTGCAACTAAAACACAGACAAATAAAACTAGATTCTGGAAGTCCTTCAATATAAAATTAAGCTGCAGAAGTCTATTTGGGAGATTTTCTTTTTTTTTTTTTGTGGCACGCGGGCCTCTCACTGTTGTGGTCTCTCCCGTTGCAGAGCACAGGCTCCGGACACACAGGCTCAGCGGCCATGGCTCACGGGCCCAGCCGCTCCGCGGCACGTGGGATCTTCCCGGACCTGGGCACAAACCCGTGTCCCCTGCATTGGCAGGCGGACTCTCAACCACTGCGCCACCAGGGAAGCCCTGGGAGATTTTCTTCCACATCTTTATCCTCTTCAATACCCCTTGGAGTACATTTCAAATGTGGATATCAAGTCCCATAAAATGGAGAAATGCATTGGTCTAATTGTATAAAATAAAATTTAACTGTAAAAATTCAAATGGCATATTTCTAATCTCTTCTGACTTTTGGTGATAGGACTAAGAATAAGAATTAGAAAGAACTGGTATTTTATGTAACACAAATCCTAATGCTTTCAAATGAAAACTTTTTTTTTCTCATAGACCAAAGCAACAGCAGTGATTAGTTTAGGTTCAGGGAAATTGGAACATCTGGCATGACATTCCTATTACACAGCTATTCCCCGTTGTCTGCAGCCGAAACGCTTAGGCAAACTTTGGCATGGGAGTCTATTACATTTGCTGTACCAGACTGTTCCCTTCCTCATTTGCCAAATAGTCTATTGTCTAAATTTCCACTTAATCCTTATGAAAATAATATTTTGCAACTTGTAGAATATTTCTATAAGCTCTCCACAGTGTCCTCATTTTGAAATATTTTAAGATTTTTATTATTCTGATTTAAAATAATTTTGTGTAATTTTAAAAAGTTACTTAATACTCACAAATTATTGTTGTTATCTTGATTTTTGTCCACTATTAATACATCCATATAATAGAAATGATTGAAATGCACCTTAATTTCCCTTTTACATCATATTCTGAATCACGAGGATATTATCTAGAACATGTAGGGTAGTTGACTGCTTTAGCAAGGCAGTAGGTTTGAAATCCAGGTTTAGATGAAAAAAGAGATATTTCACATTCCTAAGCAGCCAGTCTGAAGGATTCAGAGCAGAGAATTCCAACGTGGAGTGAAGCCTACACCAGCCCATTTGTCTAAGTGATGTTTGTTCTTCAGTAACGGAGTACGCGACATGGCAAAAATAATGCCTTTCCCTTTTAGTGTGAATTGAGAGAAGAAAAAATGGAAGAAAATAGAAGGAAAGTAAGTGACCAAAACTGTTATTTCTTCCATCTCTTGGCTTGGTGTTAGTAAGTTGAGCCGGGGATGAAAGCACAGAGACTGTGGCTATACGGTACAACTGTGTACATGGATGTGATACTATTCACGGCAGTCCTGCAGGGAGGCTCAGTATCATAGCCTGAGGCACAGAGCTGGATGCAGCGTGCAGCAGAGAGTCAGGAGTTCATGGGCAGGAACAGCAAAGTAAGGTCTAGAGCCCTGCTGCCTGTTTTTATAAGAGAAAGGTTTATTGCAACACAGACATGTCCGTCATTTTATATATTGTCTAAGGCTGTTTTTGAGCTTCAATAGATGAGTTGAGTTTGTTGCAATAGAGACCAAATGCCCACAAGTCTAAAAATATTTATTGTCTGTCCCTTTAAGAAAAAGTTTGCCAACCCCTGTTCTAGAGCTTCAAACAGACACAGGTGAGACCTAATATATGGGTCCTGAGCAAGCATAGAGAGAACAGAACTTGTTACACCAGCATGCAAGGAATAGACACTCTAGGAACCATGTCCACAGAACCATGCCTCAGAAAAAATGGAGTATGAAACAGGCTCCTACCACTTCCTAGGACCAATTATTCACAGCTCTTTCCGATACATTGGTAGTTTGAAAAGCGGTCATTGGAGTATTTATACCATGGAAATTGACAAGTGCCACAAATCAGTGCAGGCATGCATTCATTCATTCATTTATTTTTCACGGAGTTTATTTTTAAACATTTATCAGCATACTACTGCTTAGAAAATGAAGAGTCAGAATTCACTGCCAGTATTTAAGGTGATACAGGCTCTCCCACATACCCCAAAACCCATCACATAGATGTGCTGAAAAGAATGACAGAAATCCAAGTGGCTAATTGTTTTTACTTAAAAATAATAAGAATTACCTATGCTTTTAATTATTACCCTAGCCTAGTTTTAAAACAGGTATGCTTAAAATCTCTTGATTTATTTAATTATTCATTCCCTTATTTATTTATTTGTTTATTTATTCATTCATTCATTCATTTATTCATTCCTGTATTTCTGTGTTTCTGTTACCTGGCAGGTCAGCTCCTTAACAAAACCAAATGAGTTAACAAATTTGTTTCTACAAATTAGATTTTACTGTAAGAAAATTTCCAAATACACAATGTTTATATATGCATATATACATTAAATTGTATTAAATGGAAAATATTAAATACACAGGTTTTACATTGTTTTTAAAGCTTAAATACCATGAATGTTTCTCATAGCATTAAATACTCTTAAAAATATCATTTTAAAAAACAAGCTCATAATTTTTTTTTACTTTCTCTTTTTATATGATTAAATATGATTTTTATTTTTTATTTAAAATATTCGTGCAGGAAGAAATTAGGGGTCTTCATCACCACCTAGAAATTGAGAGGCTGTTTCCTGGGCTCAGTAAGTTACCTGAATAAAACATAACTTGCAACTTTTAGGTTGTTTGCACATAAAACATCAATTGATAAGTTTCTTTCGTCTTTGATTCCATATTGCTGGAGAAAGTTTGACCAAGTTTCATGCTAATTTATCCTTAGCTGCAAGTATTACAGACAACTTCATACTTTGCTTAATTAAAGGATAACTCTTTTTCAATACAATCAGAACTCAACAGTGATTCAGAAGCAATACCTTACCCTTAATACCATCAGCTTCAAGTCATCAACATGAAAATCCTTGATAAGTTTGAGAAGATGCCGCTAGGAATCAATTAATTGATGTTCCTAGTGCCTAAGAGTTTCAAAATTCGACTTCACTTTAGTTCCTTGCACCACTGATTGATTTTTGAAAATCCATGTTTATTTTTCCTCTGTCCAAAGTGTTTTATGGAATGACACTGACTCTTCAAGACTGTTATGTAGAGTCTTCTTTTTTCACCTTGAAGGATACTCACCCGTTCCCTCCCCACCTTTCTGCCTTAAATTCTTAAAAAGCATTGCTTTGTCACAGATTCATACGCAGGTGCTCTTGTTGTTTGGAGATCATGGGAAGAGCTTGATTTTGTATGGCCAGGAGTTTGGAGGTCAGAATGGAAATGGCGCTGAAGTTTCCCCAGTCATGGTCACATCTACCTGGTCTATTCCTGACACTTGTTTCCACCATATATGGCACAGGTGTCTGAAGATTTGCCATGCTGTCTTGAAGCAACTCTTCCCTGGAAATGTCCAGGAGAAAATTTGACCTGGCTGACAGGTGTTCATGGGCTGCCAATACATCTTCAAGTTGCCCAGAGTTTTGGTTCAAAGGAAAACTTTTCTTTCACGTTTTCAAGTACAGATGGAGTCACATATGCAGAACCTAAAAAGACCTGGCTGGCAATTTTGCTGAGAGCTGAGTCATCTGAGCTGTCAACAGGTAGATAGATGTTTGATGTGTAAACTTCAAATCAAACAGACTCACATCCTCTTTAGGTTGCAAAAGAGGTTTAAAGAGGGGGCTCTCCCTTCCCAGTTAGCAGTTCTTCCAAGTTAATATATCTGAAGAATGGATGAGCTGGAACTTCTCCAATGTCCCCAGGACCAGCTCCAAGATGAGAAGCAGCATTTCTTTTCAGCAGCTTTTTAAGCAGATTGCTGGCTTCTTCTGTGAGGTAGGGAGGCAAATTGAGTTTACACTTGAGGATTTCATCAATTGTTTTCTTTCTCTTCTCCCCAATGAAGAGGGTACTCCAGTCAACATGTCCTGTATCAAAGCTCCCCAGCTACACTAATCCCCAGAACTACTGTGGCCACTTTTCATCAAGATTTCAGGGTCCATGTATTCTATTGTTTCACAAAATGTGTGTGTGACTGTTGCATCATGAATAGATTCTTTGAATAGTCCAAAATCTATTAGTTTCCATGAACTTGGTGATTAAGCATAACTTTCTCCGACATCAGGTATATGTAGATAATCCCCCTTTGATGTAAATGTCCCAAAGCCATGGAGATTTCTGCCAGTAAAAGCAGGTTGTGTCTTCCATAAATATTTCCTCTCTTTCTAACTGCATAAGTAATTCTCCTCTGCTGAGATACTCAAGGATGAAGTAGAATTTTCCATCGGTCTGAAAAGCATAAATTAAATCCACAAGGAAAAGGTTCTTTAATTTCTCCAGAATATTCCATCCTACTTTTTATATGAGTTGTGTCTTTAGCACTTTTTACTATCATTGTCTTTTTAAGCACCTTCATGGCAAATATTTTCTGAGTTTTTGCTCCTGTTACTTTTCTTACTTGTAAAATCTCTCCACAGACCCCTTTACCAAGTACCCAAAGTAGCTTGAAACATTCTAGCCTGACTTTTTCTGGCCCTCTGTTCACAGTAGTTTCTGAGATTTCAAGTTTCTCACAATGCTCCATGCCAAGGGCATAAGGTCTAACTCCCCCAGGGTCCATGCTTTCATTTAACCGACTGCTCTCCTCCAGCTCATCCTCAGAACCTGTATCCTCTGGCTGGTCCAGACTATTTCAAACACTCCTGCCATGTCCTCAGCTTCCCTGTCTTAGAAATCTGGTGCTGGATAAAAGCCATCTTGCCTCCTTTATCGCCTCAAGGGCCTGGACCCTCCATTGCTACAGCCATCTCCAGCTGCTTGGGCTATCTATCTATCTATCATCTATCTATCTATTTATCTATCTATCTATCTATCTATCTATCATCTATCTATCTATCTATCTATCTATCTATCTATCTATCTATCATCTATCTGTTGTCTAAGAGGAGGTTAAGTTAATGCAGAGTCTAGGCAGCAAAACAGGCTCAGTCCATGATCCCTATCTGAAATGACTAAATGGCAACATACTTTCTGAATAGAAAACAACACAGAAGTAGAAGTTTGCAGTTGAATATTTTGTCTCTCTAGGGGAGATAGGAGGAAGGTGGAAAGTAAGACATTCAGCAAGCAATCCTACAATTTGAACACTCAATGCTACCTGAAGCTTACTTCCTCTGCCCAAGAAATCCATGCTTCTCTAGATTCTCTAGATAGATGTCAAGAATTTGTCAAACTGTTGTTCAAATTAAAAACAAACAAAAAACGACTACAGATCAGACATTTTCAGAGCACGAATTTTGTCATTTACCTAAAATCTCTAAAGTAAAGAATATGAGTGTGTTTAATCGCCAGCCAGAAGCAAAAAATAATCACTGCCAATTTTAAGAAATGTAAACTTTTTAAGCAAAATTCTCCTGTTTGGATACTTACTTCATATGAAAGTTTTAACTACTTTAAAAATTCTTTATGCAAATATCTTTAACATACATCTTTATAATTCCTCTATTTCTTTAAGTAAGATTATTTAAAGTAGAGAAGCAAGGTAACATGATATTTATGTGTGTGACCTGTTGAGACAGACACCATAGTTTTGAAATCTGGCCCCAAGAATTATCAGCTGTGTCCCTGAGTTTATCTCACCCCACAGTGCTGCAGTTTTCTTATCTGTAAAAGAGATTAAAAGTGATTCGTACTCCATAGGCTTGGCACAGGTTACTATATATAAAAAATATATAGTACTTTCACCATAGTATTACTCAATATCTATGGGCTATAATACTAAGTAAAAAACACATTTTAATATTTTGACATATATTACCAAATCATCTTCTAGAAGTGAGGCATGTTATCATTCTTTGCTTCATCGACTGAGATATGAAAGACCAATTTTCCAATATTCTTAACATCTCTTATATACTAATTTTTATTCTTCTTTGACTTATGGTATGAAATGTTATTGCACTCAAATATGCAATTCTTGATTAGTAGTAAGTTTCTTTTCATAATTTTTTCTTTATATTTTTTCTCTTTCTGCTTTTTATCCATTTAGGGGTCATTTATATGTGTTTTAAAAATCATTCTGCAAAAGCTTTTTAAATTAGTAGTCATATATAAGCATTCATAAAGTAAATGACAAATATTTTAAAAACATTTTCTTCTACAATTTTTTTTCTGATGCTTTATTTTGGTCGTGTAGCTTATACTATATATTTTTTTCTTTGTGATCTCTCTTTTCCTCTGTGATATCACTTTTATGCTTTGATATAACCTGATCTCAAAATCAAAAAATATACACTCATGTCTAGTTTATAGTTTCATTTTTTGCAATTAATTACTTTAATCTTCTGGTATTTATGCTATAATATAACATGAGACTCGAGTATACTTTGATTGTTTTCTAAGTTGTTAACCTATTATCACAAGCCCTCTGACATTTTATGTAATCATTATCATTTGTTTCTATCTTATCTTGACTGTACCATTAAGTTGTCTATCAATTCAATCTGTCTGTTGTTGAGGCAAAATAGAATTTTTTTTCATTTTTGAAGCTTTATGTAATATAAATTGATAACTATAGGGGAATAATTTTTTCCTTTCCACTTACTTTCATATTCCCTCCCTTGCAACAAGAGTGTGAGGTTGTGTCCTAATCTTGTCCACTCTCTGATCTAAAGTAAAGTCTTCTGAAGGATTTCTGGAAAGGTATGCCTTCCTGATTAAAAAGAAAGAAAAAAAAAGTGATGAGCAGACAGAAAGCCACCTTTTTATATCCCGGATTGGACCTGGTCACATAAGTATGTGATGCTGGATCTATAGGACCACCTTCTTGTGAATAAGAGAACAGTATGAAGATGACCTAGAATCCAGGCATGGTTGAGAAGCTGAGTTATATAACCCTTGAACCACTTGCTCCAGACATCTTTTAATACTGAATAATTAAAATCAATAATAATATATCCTGCTCCTAAAACATTCTAGCTGATATATTTTCTCTAGCCATATCACTGAATCAACATGTCTTTATTAAATCAGTTGTCGATTTGATTTTCTTTCCCCAGTTCCTACCAAGTAAAAACCAAAGTCCTAAGGGTCAACACTCAAAATTCCTTAGAATCTCTCCTCTATTTTTCTTTCAGCCTCATCTCTGGCTATTTATCAGTGGAGCTACATATTCAGATTCCCTTCCCTTCCTCAAGATTACAGCCTCATACGCTGTTGAATCAATCCTAGCTAGAACATTTTTCCTACTCATGCCTTTTTACTGAAATTCTTTCTTGTCTTCAAGAACAGTCATGAATTCCAATGGAGTTATGAACATGTTTTCTCTTATCACAACTGAAATATGAAGCCTCTTTACCCTGAACACCAACAACTGTTTGTTTATATCATTTGAATGGCAATTTTCCACATGAGAATTGAAATCACTTACAGACCCACAGCTTGTTGTGTACACTAACACAAATTTAATATTCTATAGCCTGCAATTAATATGAATTTAATACTCCAGAAATTTTTTACCCAGGGAGATGAAGTTATAATAACTTCATTCATTGTTTTAGGAACTTACCGAATACCTGGTTATCTGAACAATAGAGTAGTCTACTTACCCATAGCTCCTTGTCAGAATAATAAAGCTCGATTTAGCTGAACAAACAAATCTTTACTCTTCAAGACTCACTTCAAACCCTTCTCTCACTGTGCCCACCAGTCCTAAACTATTACAGCCAAACTTTGCCCAGTCCCAAACAGGTCCCCTGTGATGGAAATTTGGGGAAATAGAATCAAAAACAAAGTCTCCCAACCCAGAAATTCTTTCCACAAAGGTAGTAGAGAAAGAGAACACTTTCATTATTGAATAAACATTAATTAAACCAGAGTGTGATGTGCATTACAAGCAATCTGCTAAGATATTTCTAAAACAAAAATAAATCTCACTCTTTTACACAGTCATGCATATACAACCCGTTACATGTTTACAAGGTAAGTGATAACTAGTCCTCAAGTCAGAGGACTTAACAGCACCATTTATCACACATAGTTCATCTTAACTTTGCCTTATTATGGGGGTGTCGTCTGTGTGAGTTAATTGGCATTATCCAGAGGAAAAACAAACTTCAGGTATCTTTATGATAATAGGAAGTAGTTTTGCACCTTGGAGTAAAGTGCCCACACAAATAGGCTCCTACCCTCCCACAGAGACTGGGAGTAAGGGGTGCTATCTCTCTTGATGAATACATTTCAAAGAAATAGTCTCTAAGTCCTTGAGAAAGACATTCCTAGGTCATAAACTAATAAAATACCAATCTAGCTTTCAAAGGATTTATATACATTTCAAAGAGAGGAGAAAGTACTTAAAATTGCAAATTTTCTAAAGTAAATGCTCAAAGAAAAAGGAGAAAACTGAGATCTCCAAATCTTTCTGAATATATTGCCATTGATGTCTCCCTTCTGAGACCCTACTAAGACTCAACACAGGGGCTCCCCCTACTGAAGTAATAAACTTGGCTTTACTTTATCCACAAGTTAGCATGGTGATGGCATTTTCGGGGACCTGGCAAGTGACACCCACTATCTTATACTAATTTTTTTTTTTTTTTTTTTTGCGGTACGTGGGCCTCTCACTGTTGTGGCCTCTCCCGTTGCGGAGCACAGGCTCTGGACACGCAGGCTCAACGGCCATGGCTCTCGGGCCCAGCCACTCCACGGCATGTGGGATCTTCCCGGACCGGGGCACGAACCCGTGTCCCCTGCATCGGCAGGCGGACTCTCAACCACTGCGCCACCAGGGAAACCCTTATACTAATATTTGAATCTTCTACATATCTTCTACTAGACTATAAGCTACCAGAAAGTAAAAAATATTTCCTATGTAAATTAATATTTTATTTTTCTTTTCTCTGTGGCTAGTATAAGGCCCTATAGTCATTTGAATATTCAATGAAAGAGCAGATTTTCTTTCATGGTCTCTACAATATCTTGTCCATGTTTTGTGATGTAAGTAGGACAAAATTAACTGGTTCTTCCCTGCAGACAATTTATATAATTCCCTCTTACTCTGAACACAATTTTATCACAAATACAAATGTAAGAATAACATCTGTCCTCTAATGTAAACAGAAAAATGACTGAAAAAATCAATTACAAAATGCCTGCTATAAAAAATTAGCATTATTTTATCATATCAATGGTAAAATATATGCAAATAGCACTATTTAACCAGACAGTAGTTACTAGGTTTCCTAATGGATTTTTACAATTACTTCTTATTCATTGATGTATCCCTTCTAGTTCTGATCCTCATGATTTTTCTCTGGTTCTCCATTTATTTTAAAGAATATGCTTTTTAAAAAGCACTTCAGAGATGCATAAATGAGATGCTTTCTGAAAATGACCTCCCCAAAGAGATCTGTTTTGAGAGAAATTTTAAGCCCTTTCATTTCTAATTAACCCCCTACCCAGGGATTGTACAGTTTCTCAATCATCATAAAAGCCACAGACTTATTTCCTTTAAACATTCTATAGAGCAATGGCTCCTGCTGTGACTAGACAAAGGCAAAATGCCAATACAATGTTAGCCATGACCTTTTTTTCTCTACCAGAGTTATTAGGCAGTAGCTACTTCAGGATCACAGATGAAACAGTAACACTCAAAATGGTAATAAAAAAGTTCAGTTCTAATTAGGGAGAAAAAAACTGATACTGCAATTTCTTACTTGATACTTTCATTTAACTTACAGGAAGCCTGCTGAAAATGCTGAAAAACATGCTGGGGAGTTTATTTGACCTATACATTGCAATTACCAAATATCTGCCTAGATAGGCAATTAAAGTGAGCTAATAAAGAGCTTGCATTCAATGAAAATATCATCCTCAAGTGGAGTAAGACATTTACATAATTCTAAAAACACTTGGGAGAGTTAATCACGTTTCTTTTCTACGTGTTTCTTTTCTTTTCTGAGTCATGTCAGTTTTTGTAATTCTAGAATTTAGCTTTCTTTTCCAACTTAGATAACTACTCTCAGAGGAATTAATTATGGATGCTATTCTTCCCAGATTTAAATAAATAAGAAGGAATTGGTAAACATAATATGCTGTCCCATATTATAGTCTTAAAGATAAATGCATAAATTAAGATTCAAATATAAATATTTAAAAAGGAAAATACACTCTTTTTGAGCTAGTATGTAACAGGGGCATCTAAGCTTGTCTGAGACTTCAGAGAAGGTCTCATAGAATAAAATGATTTAAGTCTTGAGAAATTAAGATTCAGGTGACATTTCTGGGCAAAGAGGGGTGGAGGAATAGTGTTCCAGCACTTGGGAGCTCTGTGATGTGTAAAAAGTTCAAGGAACCAAAATAAGATCAGAGGGACTGGATGTAGATTTGTGGTGTGGATTTCATCTGGAGAGTGATCCAAGAAAACATTTAAAAGAACTTTGAGGTTATATGCAGCCTATAATATATCCTACAACCAAGGATAAACTTTAAAGGGTCTAAAAATAGCACTTGAAAAGTATGGAAGTATCTGACATATGTTTTAATGAGGTTATAACTTAAAAATTTACAAGCATCCAGACACTAAATAGAAATAATAATACTTGGAGTTCCATATACTTCCTTCCAGGCCAAAGGGAAGAGGAGCAAACAGGTATTAGGGAGATGCAGAGAGGAATTCTCTTAGTCACATGGCTAATTTTCCAGAAACATATCTGTTTTGAGCCAGGGGCAGGTATCTGTAGGAAGTCTTCTGAAAACTTTAATGTCATTTTGCCTGTTGGGCTATTATGGAATGCAAATCTTAAATTATAGTACTAAGTCAATTAAACCAATTAGGTTATATTTTCAACTTTCAATGTCTAGATAAACATTCTAAAAATTACTTGTAATTAATAATTATGTAAATATGATATTTAATGTTCAAATAGTAAGATTGGTTTTCAAATGTGGCTTGCTAATAAGCTGATCTCATTTACAGTGTACAGAGAAATAAAATATGAATGGCTTATTTTTTTGTAAAGTAACATCTTAAAGGAACTGATGCCACTCAGGACTAAAATATAAAATAACTAAATCAAATCAATAAGTCACTGGATTACTGAATTGAACCACATTGTCAAATCCTTTAGTATCTGCTAATGTTAAAACTCTTCTTTATGGCAATAAATAAAATTCCACTTTTTTGGAAGATGAGTTCAATCACCTAGTAACACAGGGAGTTCATAGGTTAAATAAAAACAGACATATATTTCACTATTGCAGACCACCTACCATCCATCAAAGATTTTTAAAAAATGAATTAAACTGAAAATCATCATTTTTCAGAAAGGGAACAAGAAAAATTGCTACAAGACTTACCTGTCATTTTGAAATAAACTCGTCTCCTAAACGTTGCCTCTGATGACATTAAGATTGAAAGAAATGTTGCTGAAGGCTCTCCCCTCTGAACCACAGGGCATTAGATCACATAGTTCAAAGATAACCTTTTTCAGTAGCTGACAGTGCTATTCTCTTACTGAGTAAGATACTATTACTACTATTGTTATACATATATTACATGTGTTTGGCAGTAAAAATCCAGTTAAACAATAGAGATAACTGAAATGATGCTTTGTGTCATTTTATTACTTTTTTCTACATTCAGATTAATATTGTGATCAGTTCCTAAGGATTTGAATTCAGAGTCAATGAAAGCTTAGAAGATTTTACATTAACAAATTAAGATTTAAATATCTTCCAACAAATCATAATATGAAATTGAGAACCTGGAAAATATACTTGCTTTTCTAGATCCTATCTTGTGCAATTAAGAGCACTCTGAGAGGAAAACATTCTAAACATATACACAAGCCATAAGACAACAGAAGCTAGAAACATGTGACCATAACATAGGCTGTCTGTGTTAATTCACTATGCCATTCATAAAGCCCCGGAGATAGTGAATCTTAACAATTTGCTCAGAGTTTTAGTCTATTTCTTACTATTCCTCATCATGCAGTTTTTATGTAATCAGAATTACCTCTTTATTCTTTCTCAAACAAGCCAACTTTATTCTTGTTTCCCCACCTTTGCAATTGCACTTACCTTTACTTCGAAAATATTTTGCTTCATCCTTTTGTTATCCAGATGCCAAATCTCCACAATATGGCAAAATCCCACCTGTAAATATAAAGATTTTCCTGATTACTTTTCTTTATTGCAATAGGAAACATTCATTTTTACTACAGAAAAATTGACTCTATGGGTTGGCAGAATGTAGGTTATAGGTCACTTTTGGGTTAATTGAGCTCTGCTGAGTTTGGATGGACTTGACTGGACTCAGATTAGCTCCATGCATCATCTAGTTCCAGAACACACTGTGAAGGATTAACCAACATCTGGAATATGTTGTTCTTAAGGAAGAGTTTGAAATAAATTACATAGATGTACCTAAAGATTCAGTGTGAACTCTTGTCTTGTGTAATGTCTACTCTCATTTCGTTGTCTAAAACAAATCACTTACACATGCCTTACATTGGAGGAGGAAATTATACTCTACTTTCTGGGAGATAGGACTATATAATACCCTTAGAAGGGAGAGAGCAGATATTCAAACAATAACATCAATTATTCCAATCTGCACTCTTGATGGCATATAATTGGCTCTCCTCCTGCATGAAAAAATGCACTCAATACTTCCCTTAGGAATAAAGCAAATGCATTTAATTAAGGCATAAAATGCAAAGTCCTACATCCCATGATCTCAATCAAGTCCAAATGCAATTCCTTTTGATCTGGAAACAAATGAACAAATAATACAAGCATATTCCTCATCCACACCCAATATTTTATGGTGAAACAGGGATACTCTAACCAAATAAACATACTCATTCAGATAGAGAAAAAGAAGAGACCCTCAGAGTCACTGCTGCATTTCAATTAATCCATGTGTCACAGTAGTAAAGGTCTGCCATCACAGAATTTAGGGAATATTCTCTGATTAATCCCCAATTTAACCCACTCCTGTGTTGGTTACTGATCACCAATCCTTGTTTCTTGTAACTTAGACTTTGCTCTCCTAGAGGCTCTTCTTTCTTCGTCACTCTCCTCAGTCACATCGGAAAGGCACATGGGAGAATCTGAGCACCGCAGAAGCTGAGTAACTTCCTGTTTCTGCCGTTAGAAAATTGAGAGCCTAAGGCTTGTTTTGTATTTTAGTCTCAAACCAAGCTGGTGGCACTTTTGGAGATACAACTTTCAAAAACTTGTTGACATTTAGCTCTTTGACTTCAGTCAGCCCCTTGTGCCAGCAGTCATACCCACAATTCTTTTTGAGATGTATCTCTTGTCTAGATGTCTTGATAGCTATTTTGATCTTACCAGGCTTTTTGGGGACCACACATTTGGTCTCTTTTCTCTGCTTATAAGTCAGTGAGAGGTCTTAACAAAGAGTTTGATGATCACCTCTCCCTCTGTGTCTTGATTTGGTGTTTTCCTTAAGACTTTGTCTTCATTGGCTTTTGTGGCTCAGGCCTTTTCTAAAGTTTGTATTTTACTACTTTAGTTGAGTGTATCTTTCAAACCTGCAAGTCCTGAATTTTGGGAATTCTTTGTTTCATCTCTGATTGCCAACAGCCTAATTCTTTCTTAAATTCATCTCTTTTCTGTGGTATCATGCAAAACACAGCTAATAGCCAGTGTAGTGGGCACAAATTCATTAAGTATACTACCTAATTTTAAAATAGGCAATAGTTTTACCAAACAATCTGGCAGAAATAACATTGAATTGTCATTTATCTAAACTTTATTAATGATGTCCACACTGCCTGACACTTGGCTCAAAGTCCATAGCACCCTATCTTAGTTTTATATATACTACAGCAGCACTCTGACTCTAGTATTAATTTCTTTATAAGTCCTGGAATAACAACAATGTCAAAATATCAGTTCTTTACAACATTTATGTTTTGCTTATGTTACAATAAGGACAAGTTGGCAGTTGCCCTGCTCTGCTCTCCTCCACATGTTTTCTCAGTCTGGGACTAAATAAAGCAACCTCTGTCTGGGGCATGGTATTCTTTCCTGGAACAAATAGCACCAAAATAAAAGAGAGACTGAGTCAGACCGTGCAATCATACTAAAGTTTTGGTTTTGACATAATAAATATCACATTTACTCACATTCCATTGGTCAAAGCGTACTTCATGGTCAATTTCAAAATGAAGTAAGGACATAATTTCTATCAACGGAGCTCCTGAGTAACTCCTGATAATGAATGGGGATCTATAAAGCGGTTATGAGGGAGAATAAATAGTTGGACAACAATCTATTCTGTTACTGATCCCTTTAATTTTATTTCTTTATACCCTGAAATTTTATATTCTTTTTTAATATAAACTTTTGTTTCAGGTTAGTAAATACTGACTTTCCAAATAGATCATAACTAATTTGTTGCTAATTTTTTATCTTCCACAACTTTTAGTATATTTCTGAGGATATGATATTGATTGATTGATTATGAGGCCATATCAGCCCATCCATGTTTATGGATGAGTTTAATACCCCTGCAGGATTTCTACTTATATGTGAAGCAGACAACTCTTTCTCAAATGTTTTGATTCTTACTGTACTACAATCACTTGTATACTTATCAGTTCCATAGGGATAGAGGTTAAATAAAAGCTAATTCATCCTTTTCATAAGCCCTATATGTATATTTTAAAAAGCAAAATTACAACTAAAAGTAGTCTATTTTTGTTTTAAGGAATGTAAACTATATTCAGCAAATTGCTTGAAAAATGTAAATAGCAAGGAAAATATCTGTGACAATTCAGGTAAAGAAAACATAAAATATTTCCTGTATCCCCCCGAAAATTTTACCCTTGATGTCAACTGTATGCATTTCTATTACAAGAGAACATTAGTTAGGAATTACAGAAAAGCCTTGAGCTGGGGAAAAGTCTATTAGAGAGATTATGAGTCCTAGAAGATTCTCTGAGCAGTTATACTGCCCTTGGGAATCTTCTAGGGCTCCTGAAGTTTCAGAGTTTGGGGAGTTTTGCAGATTTTTTCAATGACATATCGTATTCCAACTCCTATGTATGTGAATTTGTCACACATGATTTGTTATTATTAGTAAACACTTCCTTATTGATTCAATACATTATTATTTACATAATTTATGCAGGAAATATTTTAATCATATATGGATAAAAGGAGTACTTACCTTTCATGGTCTAATTATCTAGAAAAGGAGCTTTATAACACAAAATATAAATGTTAAGATAGTTTGTTAAATATCTTAAACTGAAACTGAAGTATTACAAATAATATGTAGGACCCAGGAGATCTATCCTAAAGTTACCTGCCTGAGGCAACAAGAGAAAATTTACTTGAGGAATTTATTTCTAAGGTGTATTTTGAAAGATGAGCAAAAGTTCTGTAGCAGAAACAGAATAGGTATTCCAAGGAGGAGGAAATTTTATAACATAAAGAAAAAGGAGTGTAAAATATCATAATAGACTCTGGGAACTATAAGCAATTTTAATTACTAGAAAATAAAGAATAAAGTGTCATATAAAATAAGTAAGTTTGGAAAACAAGGAAAGAGGTAGACTGTGATGGGCTTGGAATGCCATGTTTTGGAACTAAAAATCAACCACGTGGGAAGCAGTGTTAAATACATATAGTCTTTATTCTTCAAAATGCAGATCCTTTTAGCAATGATATGTGATGATATAGTTTTAGGCCTGGTCCTAATTATTGATAGAATTTTTTGTTGTTGTTAAGCAAATGAGAATAAAGATATTTGTGTAATCTTTATTCAAGAATCTGAGTATGTAAAAATTTGAGGAATTTTAAGTCAGTAAAGTATGTCTGACATATTTATATGATGAATGGTCAATCAGAGCCAAAGGACCCAAAATTTGACTACAGTTGTTTACGAAATTTTCCAAATAAATTCTTGAATTCATAAACTTGCCCCCCAAACCTTAAGGATACGCCATCAGTTATGATACAAAATTTTAACCAGCTGTACTTGAATCTGATGCACACTTATAAGAGAGGAACTTCATAATTGACACATATCCCAAGGAGCTTTTCTCATCTAAATCAGCCACTCACTTTGAAATTGTGACATTATTATCAACAAATTGCTCAGCAATGCTTAAAAACCGTGATTTTACTGAGTTGAAGGCATTTTAGCCATGGAGAATTAGTACAGTCTGAACCTATCTACAGCATAATCAAGTCTAGGGTTAAAGACAGCTAATCTTTTAAACAAGCTCAGCAAAGGAGTTTTTCCTCTGAAGTTACAAGTTCATTGGGTTCATAGCTCTTGTCCCAGAAGAAAGAAATTGCAACCATGTCAACCACAGCTGAAGAGTGTAATTTATTAACTAACAAATTCATCTGAAATACCACCTCAGTTATATTTTCCACACCTATATTAAAATAAATAAAATTTCCATAATCATCTTTAAATTTTCCCTAAAATGATTTTTAAGAGCATGGATGTCAAAATATCTCTCACTTTTTAAATTCCTTCCACACGTCTAGTAGTGAATCTGATTTACAAACACAGAACAAAGACTTCCATAATATAGCATATAGTGGAAGCTGGTACACAGACCCTTTTGACTATATGAGTTGTTTATGAATGGAGGCCCCAAATTTTATATTATTTACTTGAAGGTGGTTAAGACCTACCTTACAAGAAAAACTAGTTCATCAGGCAAAACACACCTCTTAAAAACAGGAAACAAGTAGAACATAGGGATAACACAGATTAGATTTCTTTAAGGAATGTCTGTTAAATAACCTCATCTTGGCCTTGGAAGTACAAAAGAGGTTGCCCAGTGATCTCTTATTGACGAGTGAAACCTCACTGTGGGTTGATTTTTAGAGGTAAATAGAAAGTAACTTGAAAGTAAGTTATCTATAAAGCCAGGATGATTGTTATTCAGTGTTTCGTTCTTTACTATTAGTTTTAGAAATACTTCCTTGAGGTTTATTTCTGCATATTAATAAAATATATCCCTTTTATATTATTTATAGAGGAAGTTTTAAACTTTAATTTTAAGATAGCACACTACTTTTGCAAGGCTACCACAATATGTTGAGGTTTTTTTTAATAAGTTGCTTAATCCATAACCTTTTATTTCTAAATTAGACATTTTTTAGTGGTCATATGAAATGTACAATAGATATGTTTATTGTATAAACCTCTTCTAATTCAAATTTAGAGAAAACATTCAGGTGATCTAATCGGTAGGGAGTTCATGACAAGTAAAGATGGGGGCAATGATGCTTTTAAATTACAGGAAACTAAAAAACACATGTGCTAAATTAAGTGATATAAAAAATTTATTTCCTCAAGTTACCATTTACTGTGTCAGAAACCAATTGTATCACTATCTTCTTTAATAGCTTTTCATCCTAATACCTTAGTTGAATAGATCTATTTTTTATTTTTATTTTTTAGATCTATTTTTTAAAGTAATTACCTACTCAACAATTCAGCTAGATAAAACACAAAGGCAAAAACCTCATCACTATAACAAATCTTTAGCAATGGAATCATAGGCAAAATTCCAGCAATGTCTGTAGTCCAACATCTAATCATGTACATAACCATTACTTATTTCCCAAAAGTGAGTGTCAAGTTAATTAGGACTTTTATTAAGTTCTTCATCCATACAGCAAATGAACTCTGGTCAGATTTTGGAGTAAACTGAAAGATTACCCTACATGGGACACTAAATGCATTCCAAGATTTTATTACCTGAATGTGTTGTTACTGTAGTGCAAATCTTTTAAACAATTATCAATACTTTCCTACAACTCCATGTACTCTTTTGACTTAAACACTCACGATGGTAAAAAATGGTACAGATTAGATGGAGCCAATGAGTTCTCTGTGCTCTGGGCAAGTCTCTTTCTTCTCTCTCTCCACAATGTCACCACTGCAATAAGTCTTGGAGAGCATGGACAGAAATTTCATTTTTCCCTTTGTCTTTGTGCATCAGTAATCATAAGATACCCAGAAAGCCTAAGTCATGCATCATTCCTTGAAAATACATCTTTATATGGACCTGTATATTGTTTAATCTGACCCCATCTGCCATTGTCCCCAACTTCTGAAATCCTTCCATTGTGTCCTCTAAAATCACGATTCATTATAAGTAAAAAAGGAAAAAAAAAATAACCCCAAACTCACCTCTCATCATTTTTTTAATTTTTATTTTTTTACCTTTTTGCTTCAAATGATACTTGGCTTTCACCTGAAATCGCTGTTTTACGTGCAGCTCTCATAAAACCAAACCTGATGGAGGATGATTACGTGTCTTGCTCCTCATTTCCTCAGGCTGAACCCACCTGCTCATTTCTGCTTTGAAACACTTCTTATCTGATTTTACTACCTGTTCTTCATTCTTTTTTTCACTTATTTAAAGAGTTTGTGATCATCCACCCTTCATTTCTTTAAGATTTTACCTCTTCACTCATTGAATCTCACTCTTACATTGACCCTATCACATGTTTTCTTAATATCAGTATATATATAGATGACTCTTTCACTTGTGTGTGGCATCAGTGCTGTTACCAAATACTCTGGTTGTCTTCTGTTCAGGTAGGACTGCACTTTCTAGCCCCCTTGTTGTTGGGTGTGGCCATTTGCCCAGCTCAATGAGTTCTGAGAAGTGATTTAATTGGCCCTTGAAGCTGAAGCATTTAGTCAAATGGAGATTCTCCAGAGTCTGATACAACCAACAACCTTCCACTGCTGCTGATGTGATGGAGCTGTAACATGAGCAAGACATAAACTTGGATTGTTTTAAGCTGCTGAGTATTGTTTATCTTATTTTCTGCAACAAAACCTAGGTTATTTTAACTGATACACCTGGTCTCTCCATTCTTCGCACTCTTATAGCAAAAGGCTTATCTTGGTTAAATTTTATTATCTATTATAACTAAAATCATGAAGCGGAATATGGCTGAAAAAGAATAATCTGTTTTGCTAACTGGCCTGACTTTAAACTCAGGCCTGCTAACCACATGTGACCCCTTAATGCTACCCTGCAATCCTGCCACATTTTCTTAGTCCAGTTAACTTCCTACTCAAAAGCAAATATTATATACCTTTTCCTCTGTCCTCAAACATCTACTATAGTTTATAAATTATCACAGTACTAGAAAATATAGTGTTAGTGCCTTGAAAGTAGACATTAACCATAGTCCACAATCACTGTTTCCACAATGACTTAATAAATATGTTTGGGATACCTAAATGTGAAAGTTAAAACACATACTCCTCAGTTTCTTCCTTTATTTTCTGATTTGATCTCTGCATTGTATTTTTTTTCAAATTTAAAATAACTATTATTCGTTAAGTGCCTGCTGAGGGCTAAGCAATGCATTACATTCTTTACAAGTGATATCTCATTTAACGTTCAAAATAATGCTATAATGTACTATAATTATTCCCTTTTTCAGATAAGAAAATGAAAGCAAAGATATTAAATACTTTATCTCAAATTACAAGTCAGTCAGTAGTAGATGTGGGATTTGTAGAGGGGTTGATTGTAGATTCCAGAGAACATGAGTCTAACCACTACATAGCTTGCCTCCCACAACATATTGGAGAGAGTCTGAACAGTTTGGTGAAGAAGCAGGAGGGATAAGGAAGGTTATATTGTTCCCTGAGATTCCAAAATTAAGAGCTGTTATGTTGACTTTCATCTAGGAAAGAACACTCTCAGACTTGAGTTCATTTGATAGTGTTTGCTCAGGTACTGGGGGTACAAAGGAAAAAGGATTGTTGCACTGGATTATTCCTAGTAGTTAATCAATGGTTATGATAACTCTAATGACATTTTGAATAATGATATACCCATTTGGGGGGTTTAGATACACTTTGTTTTTCTCCAGCCTTGCCGCTTCTCATTTGACTTCAATTTATCCTGATTTCTATTATTACAGTTTATAAAATAGTAATTCTAAACAGCATCACTGAGTTATAGTGAGAATTGGGGAGATGATACATGTGTGAGGGGCTGTGTCATATGTTGCCCTTTCTGAGCCTTAGTTGAGTTTGGGACATGCTGGCTAGGCTGGCCTCTGTGATTAGACTGCCTCCTGAAGATTACCAAATAGATTTCTGGGCAAACATAACTCTGATATTAATCATTATCAAATGCTTACTATTTTTCTAAGCTTGTATCTAACTATTTCCCCAGATTTACAGTCACAGATCCCCATGGGATATAGAAGAGAGAGACTCAAACCCATCTGACAGAATGATGATGGGAATAGAATGCCATAAAACATAGATTACAGAAAAAGATAATAAGATACTTTAGAGAAAAATATGTATATTAATGAGAAAAGACCCTGGTCTGGGGGCTCAGACTGAGCAGGGCCTACATGGTACAGTGGACCAGCCATTTTGTACGGCTGTTAATTAACCTCTCAGTATTCTCATCTTGGGGATATTGGAAAGGAGAAGACTACAATAGCAGGACTGAATCACTGGGGGCTCAAACAATTCTTCTTTGTAATGTTTTTTTACAAGAGTCGGGCATGCAAAAGGGAATATATTTTCCTATCTTCCTAAGAAAGAAGTAAAAACTACAGAAGCAGTCAGAGATGATGATGAACTCAGAGTAGTGACTACAAAGGGAATAATTTCCCCAAGGTTGTCAGAGGTCAAATAACACTGCTCAAGGAAAGCACTGTTCACATAGCAGACCATGGCAGGTGGATTGATGCAGAATACAAGGGATGCAGACAAAAGGCAAAGACATGGTAAGGGAAAACTAGGTCAGAGACCTATAGGCCAACAGGCAGTAATTTAGATTTTTGTGAAGCACTTCTACTTTGGGGATTCCTAGAGTCACAAGCAGAATAAGAGCTTAAGGCTTTTATTTTTGGTGGGTGATGTCTTGTGATCCAAAAAATTGGAGACAAACTGCTAAAATTCCTTTCCTATGATCCTTCAACTAATACATTTTAGGTCACATTTGTTTACACCAAGTAAAATCTCTGGTAAAGATCATTATCATCAAGTATTGGTCTCTTCCCTGACAATTCTATAACTCATTCAGGAAAAGTAGGAAAATGGTTTTAGAGTACCAATTTTTATTAAAACAGGAGTTTTTATATTTTAGAAAGCCATATTTTTGGGTTAGAAGCAGAAATGAATTTTGGCTGCTTAATGTAACCTCTATTTTGTCTTCCACTAAAAGCCAGAGTTGCATTCAACTAACCAAACTAAATTTCCACAATGTTTTTGTAAAGCCCTGTTTGCTTATGGTTAGTCCAAATGTGCTAAAAATTGCTAGTCTTCTACCTTCTTTTGTTGCAAGTAAACTTGCCCTAGCAAGTGAATTTAGGGATTATTATACTTTTTCCAATACAAACTGTTTGTGTAAACCTTTCTACATTGTCAAAATAAAGACTTTGTTGAAGGAAAGTGAAATAGGAAAGGACTAAAATAATAAAGTTGATGGATTACCTCAGTATTTCCCAGAAGAAATTTTTATTCTCTTATGTTTGGTAGTTCCTTATCTCAGTGGACTATACCTCTACTTTTTATCAATTACCTGAGGGGCACTTCTGTGCAAATACTTTCAATTCTATAGAGTCTTCTAGCAGACCTCCCTGTTACCTTTTGCTCTTTATCTCTGGATTCTATCAGATGCTTTCAAGAGAACTATTCTGCAGCTGACCCTCCAAACCTGAACACTAGATTGTTTCAGATCTTTTCTTCTGTGAAATAGCTAAGGATCCCAAGATACCTATTTGAAAAGCAAGCACCATTTTGTAAAGGCAGGAAACTCTCTTTGATTCACTCACAATAAGAAATCTTTCTATAATGTTTTATTTTTATTAATTTGTATTCTTTTGCAAAATTTCTGTGGGGTGAGATATACGTGTGTGTGTGTATATATATATAGAGAGAGAGAGAGAAAGAGAGAGACAGAGACAGAGAGTCAGAGACAGAGACATAGAGTCAGGTTATCTATTCATTGTTGATGACTAAACTTTTAAATACAACATTCTCTACTGTTAAAAATGAGTAGCATTTAAAATATATATATTTCTGTGAAGCAGAGGTTTTTAAATTGGTGTCTTCAGTCATTCCAGAGCTTCATGGGCATAAGAAATCCATGAACTGAGATAGAAAAAAACAGTACATATTTGTCCCCTACTGATATTTAGCCTTTATTTATTTATTTTTTTCAATTAGAAATGTGGATAATAAATCACTGCAGTATTTGCAGTACTTTGTTACCCATAGAAACCGTACATGTTTTTCTTTTCCTATCCCGTTAGAGATACTGTACTGTATATAGGTTTTACATTCATCACCACTTTGTAATCATAATTATTATATTCTTTCCTGCTAAAACCTACTAATGTATTTAATAACGATGCACTCATATTACTATACCATACAATTTTTAAAGTATTTTATAACTTTATTTCAACATATTTGTGTTTCTTTTTTTCTAATATTTTACTTTAAGGATTTTAAAAGGCCCTATGAAAGAAGCTAAAGGTGTCATACAACCACCAGAAAAGTCCACAAATAAATAAATTAAATAAATAAATAATAAATAAATAAATGTAAACATCCAGTGCAAAATTTCAGAAGTCTAAGAAATCTTAGATTATTGATATTCTTAAGAAAAGTAAAATGATAATGAAAATTCTTCATATGGTGATTCCAGTTAGTAAAGACTCTTCATTTCTCTGCTATTTGACTGTTATTGTTCCAGTGGCTAGAAAAAAATGTGGTGAAGAAAATAGGCACAGATAGACTACATTTAACTTTGCAATCATGAATTTTATATTTTAGTATGAGACAAAAATAGGTAAAGTTTTAAATTACTATAATAAAATGTGCTAGACTGTGTATTCTTGTCCCTCAGTGCTATCTTCAGTAGTGTTGTTGTGTTTCTTCCCGCTCCCCCACCCCCCTCCCCCAGCAGCATTTCCATTTCACCTTTTCTGCCTCTGTTGAAATTCCCCATCTATTTTCCACACTCCACTAGGCAGTTGACCATATTAATCACAGTTGTTACAAGTTAGCTCTTTGTGCATTCCTACATAGGGGTCATCTCTGAGTCTGGTCCTGTTGATTGCTTTGTCTTTTGGTAATACAATTTTTCCCCTTATTTCTTTCAAGAGTTTTATATTTTGTGATTGAGTCTTTGAACTTTGCATGTTGAACAGTCAAGCTGAGTGTCAGGTTCAAGGACAGCTTTAATTTTGTAGTTTATCTGGATTTTTTTTTTTTAACGTCTTAAATGGAGTATAATTGCTTTACATTGTTGTGTTAGTTTCTGCTGTATAACAAAGTGAATCAGCTATACGTATACTTATATCCCCATATCCCATCCCTCTTAAATCTCCCTCCCTCCCTCCCTATCCCACCCCCCTAGGTGGTCACAAAGCACAGACCTGATCTCCCTGTGCTATGCAGCTGCTTCCCACTAGCTATCTATTTTACATTTGGTAGTGTATATATGTAAATGCCACTCTCTCACTTCATCTCAGCTTCCCTTTCCCCTTCCCCGTGTCCTCAAGTCCATTCTTTACATCTGTGTCTTTATTCCTGTCCTGATCCTAGGTTCTCCAGAACCAATATTATTATTTTTTTTAGATTTCATATATATGTGTTAGCATACAGTATTTGTTTTTCTCTTTCTGACTTACTTCACTCTGTATGACAGACTCTAAGTCCATCCACTTCACTACAAATAACTCAATTTCTTTTCTTTTTATGGCTAAGTAATATTCCATTGTATACATGTGCCACATCTTCTTTATCCATTCATCTGTCAGTGGACACTTAGGTTGCTTCCATGTCCTGGCTATTGTAAATAGTGCTGCAATGAACATTGTGGTACATGACTCTTTTTGAGTTATGGTTTTCTCAGGGTATATGTCCAGTAGTGGGATTGCTGGGTCATATGGTAGTTCTACTTTTAGTTTTTTAAGCAACCTCCATACTGTTCTCCATAGTGGCTGTATCAATTTACGTTCCCACCAGCAGTGCAAGAGAGTTACCTTTTCTCCACACCATCTCCAGTATTTACTGTTTGTAGATTTTTTTGATGATGGCCATTCTGACCAGTGTGAAGTGATACCTCATTGTAGTTTTGATTTGCATTTCTCTAATGATTAGTGATGCTGAGCATTCTTTCATGTGTTTGTTGGCCATCTGTATGTCTTCTTTGGAGAAATGTCTATTTAGGTCTTCTGCCCATTTTTGGATTGGGTTGTTTTTTGATATTGAGCTGCCTGAGCTGCTTATATATTTTGGAGATTAATCCTTTGTCAGTTGCTTCATTTGCAAATATTTTCTCCCAATCTGAAGGTTGTATTTTTGTCTTGTTTATGGTTTCTTTTGCTGTGCAAAAGCTTTTAAGTTTCATTAGGTCCCACTTGTTTATTTTTCTTTTTATTTCCATTTCTCTAGGAGGTCAGTGAAAAAGGATCTTGCTGTGATTTATGTCATAGAGTGTTCTGCCTGTTTTCCTCTAAGAGTTTTACAGTGTCTGGCTTTATATTTAGGTCTTTAATCCACACGCAAATCAATCAACATGATACACTATATTAACAAATTGTAGGATAAAAACCATATGATATCAATAGATGAAGAAAAAGCTTTTGTTAAAATTCAACACCCATTTATGATAAAAACTCTCCAGAGAGTAGGCATAGAGGGAACTTACCTCAACATAATAAAGGCCATATATGACAAACACAGCCAACATCGTTCTCAATGGTGAAAAACTGAAAACATTTCCACTAAGATCAGGAACAAGAGAAGGTGCCCACTTTCACCACTATTATTCAACATAGTTTTGGAAGTTTTAGTCACAGCAATCAGAGAAGAAAGAGAAATAAAAGGAATTCAAATCTGAAAAGAAGTGAAGCTGTCACTGTTTGCAGATGACATGATACTATATATAGAGAATTCTAAAGATGCTACCAGAAAACTACTAGAGCTAATCAACGAAATTGGTAAAGTAGCAGGATGCAAAATTAATGCAGAGAAATCTCTTACATTCCTATACACTAATGATGAAAAGTCTGAAAGAGAAATTAAGGAAACAATCCCATTTACCATTGCAACAAAAGTAATAAAATACCTAGGAATAAACCTATCCAAGGAGACAAAAGACCTGTATGCAGGAAACTATAAGACAATGATGAAAGAAATTAATAATGATACAAACAGATGTAGAGATATACCATGTTCTTGGATTGGAAGAATCAACATTGTGAAAATGACTATACCACCCAAAGCAATCTACAGATCCAATGCAATCCCTATCAAACTACTGATGGCATTTTTCACAGAACTAGAACAAAAAGTTGCACAATTTGTATGGAAACACAAAAGACCCCGAATACCCAAAGCAATCTTGAGAAAGAAAAACGGAGCTGGAGGAATCAGGCTCCCTGACTTCAGACACTACTACAAAGCTACAGTAATCAAGACAGTATGGTACAAGGCGCAAAAACAGAAATATAGATCAACGGAACAGGATAGAAAGCCCAGAGATAAACCGACGCACCTATGGTCACCTTATCGTTCATAAAGGAGGCAATAATATACAATGGAGAAAAGACAGCCACTTCAATAAGTGGTGCTGGGGAAACTGGACAACTACATGTAAAAGAATGAAATTAGAACACTCCTTAACACCATATCTGGATTTTATTGTTGTGTGAGTGGGGGTGCTGCTCTTTCCAAAAGTCCATATGTTGAACCAGAAATTTTTTGTGAACATAGCAGTTACAGGTTCTGATTTATCTTTGTTAAAAGATAACTCTTGTTTCTTTATGGAGACTGTCAAGCAGAAACTGAAGAAATAAGTGAGCAGGATACTGCAATAGTTCAAAGAATGGTTGAGTATGTGAAAAGTTGTCAAATTCATGTTATAATTTAAAGAACTAAGAGGATTTTCTCATGGATTAATGTTGGTTGTATGAGAGTGGAGTAAAGAAAATTTCCAGGCAAATGTCCTGACTAATTAGATGGACTGTGGTGACATTTACTGAGATAGAACATAATGGGTAAGGAGCAAATATTTCCCAGGAGCAGGGATTGAGGAAGAGTGAATCATCCATTCACTTATTCACTGAATAATTGTTACAATTTTATTTTATTTGACGTGTTAAATAGGGGCTACCTAGGTGAATCAGAACTATGGTCTTTATCCTCAAAGCATGAATGTTATAGGATTATAAGCATTAAACCACAATTAAGTGTGACAAATTATAAGGCAGATCTAAATCAGTATATTATGCAGACACACAGTAGGAACACTGATCTTGTTAGAGTCTAAATCTTATTCTTCAAGGTATAAGGAATGAAACTACAGACATGAAATTTAAAATATTCATTCAAGTACTTAAAATTTAAAATATGAAATTAAAATTAAGGATGACAATTCTCTACTTCATTTTTTCAATACTTCCTGATTATCAAAGATTTAAATATCTTACTGTTAACACACATCTTTTCCTTATCTGACCTCGTTTTACATTTGTACTTCAAAACTGCAAAACTTTACTCCTCTCTCTCTTCTGCACTTTGTCATATGATATATTCTCTAGCAGAAGTGGCTCCTCCTTTTCCATCCCCAATTCCAGGTACCATCTGGTAAAATAAGCCTTAACCTAAAATAATCAACTCAAATTTTGATCTCATAGAAGATTTCTTGCAACACTACAGAAAGGATTGGCATACCCTCCTCTCTGTCTTTTAATTTCTTATACTGATTTTCTAATCCTTTTTCATTGTATGTTATCACTTCCTCATTCTTATAAATGAATTACCTAGATAACTTAGAATTTAAAGGAAATATTGACTTTGACATGCTTGGTACAATCAGCATTGCTCTAGAGGCAACCTACAATGTCACTTGGATGAGTGTGCACACATTACCCGGAAAGGGAGTAAAAGTGTTGGCAAGTAGGGGAAATATGTTTGTAATGGAAGGACAGGAAAACAGGGAACATGAAAATAAGATGGAATTTCTTGAGGTAAAAAATAAATGTGTTGATGATTTTTCTATTCCCAGAATCTGACACAGGAAATGATTCTCTCAGAAGGTTACAGTTGACTTTCACGTCTCTTAGTACTGTTAAGCCAAAATATTATCTCTCCACCACCTATCAACTTATAATTTTAAGTTTTTATTTTATATTATTTATACATCACTAGAATTAGAAGTTATATAGAGAACTACAAGACACTTTTATGGCAATAATGCACTTAAGTATTTGCATGTCACAGATGGCATGACTTTATTAGTTGGTTGAATGTGGGAAATGTGTTGCCATCTTCTCTTACTATCCAGACCACAGTATTCAAATAGAATTTTTTAAAAGAAAATCTAACGCCGTTTTATTATCTGAAAATTATGACACAAATTCCTTAAGTGAGATTCCACAGGAAAGTTATAAACATATATACATATGTATATATATATATATATATATATATATATATATATATATAAATCAAGGATAAATATTTGAACAGTGAAGAGATTTGAAGGTCAACTATAATTTCCTAAAATATTTCCAAATGTACTTATGGAGATTCAAATAATTATCTAATCGAATTAAGTCTAAGAGAGGCAGAAAGCCTGCCCGGACTTTTCTTTAGTCATCTTTCTGGTAGTTCCGGAGCTGAAGAGAGAGATGTTACCATCAATTACTGGGAAACTGTAGTGTTATATTCTCCTAAAGAATATTGACTTTTCTTTTGAAAACTGACGCTTTGAGCTGATTTTTTAATCCGTGTCTTGAAAACTAATTATACACTACTAAATGTAAAATAGCTAGTGAGAAGCAGCAGCATAGCACAGGGAGATTAGCTGGGTGATTTACAATGACCTAGAGATGTGGGATAGAGAGGGTGGGAGGGAGGCTCAAGAGGGAGGGGATATGGGGATATATGTATGCGTATGGATGATTTCACTTTGTTGTACAACAGAAACTAACGCAGTATTGTGAAGCAATTATATTTGAATAAAGATCTATTAAAAAAATAAGAATTGAAGAATACCACATGAATTACTTTTTAGATTGTAATTTTGTATATATGTGAATTTAAACTTGCGGGCTAGCTACACCATATGAACACCTTCATGAAACAAACAAAAATAGAAACTTTACAGATCTTTATTGAATAAGTTATTCTGTTGTCCTAGGGTTTCTCTATAAGATTTTCTGTCAATATTTGCTACTTTCTGTGCCACAAACAATGAGGTCTTGGAAATTTCAGTAATTAGCTTTGATTACTTGTGGAAAAAAATTATGTGTGTGTGTGTGTGTGTGTGTATGTGTGTGTGAGAGAGAGAGAGAGAGAGACAAGAGACAGAGACAGAGACTGAGAGAATGAGTGTGATACCCTGGGCTCGGTTCAAGGATTCATTTATAGTGGACATATTTTTTTATTTATTACACATTTTCAGTTCAATTAGGCTTCCACATTTCAGAAACTTCTGACTGTATCAAATTCTTCATAATCATAACAATTCATAACTTGATAGCAGGGGACAGATTTTTGTATTCTCTCTCACTTTCTGTGTGTGTTGGCTAAAATGAGACTGTTTTCCTTGGTTAGAATGAAAGAAAAAAATTGATAATTTGCTGTGTAATTCAGGTAAGTATATTACAATTTTCTGTTTTTTCAGAATTATCATTACCTTTGAATTTAGGAATGGATAAGGGAAATTTAAAAATTAACAAGCATTTATTCCTTCAATACAATAAAATTAAATCAGATGCACATTATTTAAAAAGAGTTGCTGATCCACCCCCACTCAGCTGTGTTTGTGTGTTTTTGTTTGTTTGTTTATGGGTGTCTTGTGCATTATTTTTGCTGTAGCTAAAGGCTTTTCTTCACATGATATAGACATATCTTAGCAGTATTTTGATACCCATCTGACAGAAAAGTATGTGTAATAGGAGGATTATGTATGTATTATTTTTTTTAAATCATCAACAACAACAAATCTTCAAGGAAATGTAGTTTCCATAGGGCATTAACCTTGCTCACACTGTCATATTGCATGGTAAATTTTGTCCCTTTGCTGAACTGAATTGCTACTGAGATACCATTTTTATGATTCTCAGTTTTTCAAATTTATGCAGGTGTTGTACTGCATGAGAAAACCTGCATTTAGTATGTGAACTGGAATTGCCAAAGGAGGATTGCTGCTCTCCTGCTAACTTTAAATAAGTCATGTCACAAATCGCATGTAGGCCTTGTAAAATACTAACACCGGGAGACATTGAAAAAATCAGGAGTACTGTGAACCTGGGAAAAGATCTTCCAAATATATATGCAAACTAAATAAAACAAAAACTGAAAAACCAGGTTTATGAAATATTTTCCTGAAGTTTGTATGATAATTAGGAAGGTGACTCAAATAGTAGAGAAAAGCAGGAAGCTTGTGTGTTTTCCAGGAACTTCTCCTATACTTTACTTCCCTCTAACCAGAGACTGGCAAATGCTGACATGAAAATGCTCCTAAATTAAAAAATGGAATGGTGTAGATAACACATAAACTTTTATTTCAGGCTTCCTTCTTCCTTTCTCTTTTTTTGAGTATTAAAACTTATTTTCAAACATATTAATTAATGAGACCTACACAAAAACTCTTGTATTTATGATAGTGTAGCTGTCTTTTTGAAGAAGGTGCTGGCTATAGTTTAAGAAATATTACTTTAGGGAAGAAAACATACAGTGGAAATTAGCTGTTTTTGTTTGTTTATTTTCTATAATAAAAAAGATAAATTGTCAAGAAAATATGGATAAAACCGTAACTCAGTATTTAGACCTCATCTTTTCCCTTTGTTAATTAGTAGAAAAAGGGGGAAAAGAGTGAAGAAATAGGAAATTCTGTTCTATTGACTAAACCTGATATGCAGGAGAGAGAGAGAAAGAGAGAGACTGTGTCAGCCTTATAATTTAAACTATATTTAAGCTAGCTTATTAACAGTCTAGGTTTTGTAAAAATAGGTACATAGATGATAGATAGATAAGTAGATACATACATACACAGATAAACAGGTGTAGATAGAATGAGTGAGCAATAAAAACCCCTTTTATCTAAAATAGATTTATTGATCACCTACTATATTATTATATATTATATATTACTATATATTACTATAATATATACTAGATAATATAATATAAAAGTAATATATAGTCTCTGCCTTCAAGGAAAATATAGTCCTGTTGGGGACATAAGCCATATTTATAAATAGTAAATTGGGTAGACAGACTATGCGAGAATGTCAAAAGTTAGGCCTAGAATTTTGAACTTGATTCTTAGTGCAAAGGAGAGCCACCAACTCTTATGAACAGGATTTGGCTACTGAAATGATGTGTTTTCAAAAAAAGGAATCTATAAACATTGATTTCCAAATGTGAGGACAATTTTGCCTTCATATTTTACTGACATATAATGCAATTGATACTGTCAGTCATTTTCTCTTTGAAATGTTCTTATCTCTTAATTTTGGTACCCAGGATTCTACTTTCTCCTCAAATTTTTTCACCAATATTTCTTTTCTTTTTTTTTTCTTTTCTTTTTTTTTTTAGTGGTACATGGGCCTCTCACTGTTGTGGCTTCTCCCGTTGCGGAGCACAGGCTCCGGACGCGCAGGCTTAGCGGCCATGGCTCTCGGGCCCAGCGGCTCCGCGGCATGTGGGATCTTCCCGGACCGGGACATGAACCCGTGTCCCCTGCATCGGAAGGTGGACTCTCAACCACTGCGCCACCAGGGAAGCCCTCACCAATATTTCTTATTCACCTTTATAGGCTCTTCTTTTTCTTTGCAATGTTGATATTTTGTTGCAATATTTCTTTCCCATGTTAGTATTTCATAGCATTCTTCCCTCAGTTAAAGGCTCCTGTTCATCCTGTTCTCCATGGGTGACCAAATAAAATTACCTGAACTCAAATACTAAGTTTTGAAGCCTCTCAACTAAGTCTCTGACTTCTCTCATTTAAGCTTCAGATTCACTTATTAAACTGCATGTACATCTTCACTTGGATATCATAAAATTTTACTATGCTCAGTACTGAACTTATCTTTTCTCAGATGGTGGACATTCATTGTATATTGACTAGCCAACATCAATTTTCCCTTCTTGACAGCATAACAGTTTTATTTTGGAGAAATACCTCATTCTCATTTGAGTGAGTTCTTGTCAGTCCGGGGATTCTGCTCTCTCACTACAGAAGTCAAAGGAATTTTTGGAGAATATAAAAGGCTCTCTGCTAGATCCTTTCTTTTACTATCCTGTGTGGTCTAAGGGTGAGCACATGGCCGAAATAATAGACAACTGGATTCTCTCTGATTTTGAAAGTTGTGATACTGGGACTGAAAACCCAGAGTCTGTTTATGTAAATGGTGTCATCTTTCTTGCATGATTGAGTAGTTCTCTCAGCCCCAGTTCTTTCCCCGGTTTCTATCCAATTTGCACGTCTCCTATTCCAAATAATACTCTTGGGGACTGGGTGGTCATAGTCATCACCAGGCTCAATTAGGACAGGTAAATCCACATCATGTACGTGGCAGTTGATAGACCTCAGAATGTCTGTTTCCAAGCTTGCTCCATAGGAGTCTCCACAGGGTTTTCTCATAACATGGCAATTAGTTTTCACCAGGGAGAAACTGATCATCATCCAAGAGGGAGCAAGATAGAGTATCTAGGGTGGAAGCCACAGTTTTTACAGCCTAATCGCTGAGATGACCTTTCACCATTTCTGCCTTATTCTATTTATTACAAGTGAATCAACAAATCCAGCCCACACTCAAGGGGAGGAGATTATGTAAAGGTGTTAACCACAGGGGAAAGTGATCATCTCATGGGGGCATCTTAGACACTATCTACCACACCTTTCAATACATTTCCTTCTGCTTAAGATAACTAGGATTGCCTCCTGTTGCTTATAGCACTGTGTCTCTAACTGGAAAACTACATCAGTATTACCCTTCTCTTGTATTGCTATACCTTCTGGTACCTCTATGAGCCACCAAGGGATCCAACGGGCAAACGTTGTGTTAATGTTTGCCACTTCACTCTCCCATATTCCTATATTCCTAGATCCCAGTTCATGCCCTTCCTTCAGTTTCCCAAACAACTTTAGTTGAGAGGAATCTCCATGACCTGGACTTTTTCTCTTTTATTATCTTAATCTTCTGCCTCTAGAATTTATTCTTCTATTTCTACTTTTGATTCATTGAACACCCTACACTGTGCTAGCTTTCCTTTTTGTTCATGTGGCTTTCCCCATTTTCCCAGCTCAACACTAGATTATCCTCCCTGTTTCTGCATTTAGACCCCTGCTTGTTGGGCAACTTACCTAGAAAACCACTTCTTATTTCCCAAGTCTGAGTAAAGTATTTTCATTGTGAACCCACAATGATATGTGAATATCTCTATTATTGTACTTTTCACATGTTATTCAAAGGGTCTGATAAGTGTTTGTCTTCCCCAGAAGGCTGTGAATAGTAACTCTAGTTTTTATGTTAATTTTGGAATCTTCATGTCTTGCACATGTCTCTCTTATATGAGTCTCAAAAGATGATAAATTATATAAACAAATTCTACATCAACCTTCTAGATGATTCAATAAAGATAGTTACATTGAACCATAACTAAAATTAAGTAAAGTGAGTATCTGTGGATAATAAATCATTGAAAATGTCACCACTCTACGTTAGGTTTAGAGCACACATTGAACTGGCAATTTATGAATTCAGAAGTCCACCAGGAAATAAAAATGGAGAATTAGAGCCATTACGGATATTTTTGCCATATTTGGAAACTTTTCCCATTATTACCTATGCAACTTATTAATGAAGTAGTTTTATATGACTTACCATAAGTGTTTAGGGCTAGTGAAGACCTAAATATTAGCAGAGGCTCACAAGTAGTTGTGAGTTTTGATGATTAGAGATTGTTGACATTTGATGTGTAAAACCCAATAAGAATGTTTTATATCGACACAACACAGACACAAACAGAGACATATAAGCTTGTGATATAAAAGGTGATATGTGATTATACTCCAATAAAAAGTTTAAAAAAACTTTTTAAAAAGTGATATGTGTCATGACTAGGGATTATGTGATACGTAGAGTATGATTTCTGAGTGACACAGTGGCTATGAGACTTGACTTTGCCTTTTCTTTTTCACTTAAAATACTGACCTTTCTCTATCCACTTTTGTTAATTTCTACCAAGAAACAATGTTAATCTCAACTGAAGTATAAGACACTGGGAAATCATACTTCAGTGGTAGCGTTTCTGTAAGGGCTAGCTTTCTGTCAACTTTTTGAGAATTGATTTTTATGTTTTGTAATCCTTGCCTCAACATGTCTTCCTCTTAAGTAAAAAAGGTTTTTATATTAAAATCTGAAACTCAAATGATTTAATCATAGTAGGAGATTTTATCAATATACATATTTAGATTAATTCACCTTTCTTGAAATGCTTATCTGTAAATTAAAATTTCTTATCTTTTACCTAATCCCTAATGAGCCGTGATCATTTTCCTGCCAATAGACTGTTTTTAGCATCCTTTCTGGAAGTAACATTGAAGCCCGCAAGATATTTTTTAGCTTAATATTTTAAATAGTTATACTTATATAATGTTTATTTAATTAGGAATGAAAGCAGCTTTCTAAAAAGTCCACAAATGGCAATAGACTTTTCTCATCTGAGAACATATATTATTAAAATGAATCACATTTATGCTTAGTCTATTCAGATTTCAAAATTTGAGTCATTAAGGAGATTCCATTTCATGTTTATACATATTTCTACATTTCTTTGAATATGTATTCTTGGTTTTGAAAATGTAATATAGTTTATTTACGGAATAAAGTTGGACTTCCCAGCCTCTACTTATTGTCATTACTTGAAACACTGGCTATTTTTACTGGAGTTTGCAGCATAAAAATGTACAACACTTTTATTCTTAGAATTTCCTATTTTACCTTTGAAACTGATAATTTTATTCAACCATACATCCAGATTTTTATACTATTTGGCATATTCTTTCCAGAGCTATAAAAATCTGCTTTTTACATAATGAGACTTCCTTTAATATCCATTTAAAAACCCATGTAGATCATATTCTTTTGATAGGTGAGTAACTCAGGGTTGTTTATAGCTTCAGGAACACTCAGTACACTTACATATGTGTGTGTGTGTATGTGTGTGTGTGTAACTGATTTCCAGCAGTGTAACATCAACTGCTGTTGTTAAGCCATTGTTAATATATTCCTGAATAGGTATTTGTTTCACTGGTCTAGTTTTCAAGAGTTTCCCATAGAGCTGTAAAATAAACTGCACTCAACACCTTTATTCAGATTCTGGTGCTAACATTTAAATATATATATATAATGTTAAGAATGTTTTCTCTGTAAAGTAACATTTTCTAAAAAATAAGAAAAAAATATTTTTACATATTTTATACCCTTTATGCATATGAAGCTCATTGGATCCTCTGGATAAAGACAAAGGACTTGATTTTGGTAGAATTTGTTTAAATAAAAATATTTTAAGATATTTATTGTGAAAATTTCTATATGTCATCAAAGTATGTTTTAATCAAGCAAATTTAAAACATAGATATTCTTTAAAATTTTCAATATTCATGTAAGACATTTCCTTATCTGTTTCCCAGTCTTCTTTCTCTCTTCACCTTCTTCCGTCTTTCTTTACTCCTTACCTTCCAAAATTCTGAGCATTTAGTGTTGTTCAACATGCAATGTCCATTAATGTCTCTGCATATTTTACTATACTGATTCCTGTGACTCGAATGCTCTATTTCCAGTTGGCCTCTCCTCTCTGATAATTCAACTTTTAATAATTATGAAATGTAATCTTGAAGGTACCTTTTACAGTTGCCTTAGATTTGGCAACTAGAATTCAAGGATAGAAAAAGAGACATTATATACTCCATCTTCCAAGGAAAGGGCCATCAAATCATTATAACAATTAGTCATAAATATTTCTGAGAAGTTATTGAAAGATGATCATACTAGGTCTGTTACTCCAAAAATCACCCCAGCTTCCCACTCATCTTTCTTTGTCTACATAGACTGCAGGAAAGAAGAAATGGAGAATCATGCTATGTAAGGATTTCTGAGATAGTTCCTTTCCCACATCCCAGCCAAATCTTGAGATAATCATCCCTTCATACTGAGGTGTCTACAAACAGGGAAGTAAAACCTTGATTCCTGACAAGAAGTTTGATAAACTGGGGAGTAAGCAGTTTAACCAAGCTGGGGAGAGTATGGAGAGAGTGTCCATAGGAGAGCTTGATATGTATCACCTGTTTTGGGCATGACTATGACCACAGAGCCTGGTGCCTGCATTTTGCTGGAGACATTTGTGCATGAAATGTTGGTTTAAGCAGCCCAAACCATCAGTATGAGAAGGGATCATCATCAAACTTTGAGTTGTTAACAGTCTATAAGAGGAAGGAGGAGAGGATCTTGTGAAGTCTCTGTGAATTTTCTTATTTAAGAAAATACTCAGGAATACTTTCCTTGTGCATGTATTGTTGTTCATAAACATTTTCTTATAGAAAATATGCAAGAATATTTCAAAGTATTTTTGTGAATGTATTCTTCACATCTTCCTGACCTTATTAAAATTATTTGGTTAATATATTCTAAGTATATTGTCAACAAATACAGTCAAAATATATTCCTATATTCCAATAATGCATTATTAAATATACTTGTTGAATTTTTATTGAATAATATATTTTTTGAGTTTTATACCTATGATGGATATATTATCTGTATATATTCTTTGTCTCTGGATGAAGAAGCAGATATCTAGGAAAGAGACTAATTAACAATACTTAATATGCTATTATTAAAAAAGAGAGAAAACTGGATATTAGAAATTAAGAGAGGAGAGGTTTTCCTAGAATCAAATCCTGCCCCTATCTCCCATTCAAAGAGTTTGGAGTTACACGCCTGGTAAAAATCTGACTACATTTTCTTATCCACTCCACACTCTAAGTACAAGCATGCATAGCCCTGTCGGGAGGGCAGGAGATGGAATATGAGTCAAGGTTGACATTGGTATTTTCATCCAGGCTTTACTCACCACCTTGGGAAGAGGGACAAGGGGGAAACTTGGTCTCATCTAGTGAAGGGCCTGAGCTTCAGAAAGTGAAAAAACTCAATACTTATCTCTTCCCTAATTTTGTGACTTAGTCATATTATTTTCTTTCTTAGAGTTTTAGTTATGTAAGAAAATTGTATCATTAATTCTATACTAGCTAGACACATTTGACGCATGGTTGGTGCTCAAATTCTTTTTTTAATCTCTTTTTTGGTATAGATTTTTTTTGATATACTTCCTTTCTGTCAATTAATTTTTGTCTTTATGAACCTCCATTTCTCTTTGCTTATTATCACAACTTGCATCATTATCATATTGTAGTCTAATAATTATTAATTACAAATTTTTTGCTCTCACAATGTTATTTATTTGACTGAAGTTACAGCACCTTTGTTATCTTGGTCTCCCCACCTCCCAGCACAGTTGCTGGCATATATTAATTCAATTCAAATCCCCAAATAATATTGTCTGCTTACTGTGTTCTAGGCTTTTGGTGATACAGAAGTCAAAAGGGAAAGTGTCTCTTACAAAGCAGAGTGAAGAAGACAAGAAAATGTATAGAAAACTTTTATAGATAGACATGTGCTTAAGGAATATGGTTGTTCAGAAGAAAGCTTTGCTCAGACTAGTGGCAATAACCCAATTTCAACACAAAACATGCACATTTCTCATATTTCTTATAAAACTAATACACATCTGAATCTTGAATATAAGTAGGGATTATACAGTTGAAAAAGTAAAAGGATAGTTTAGGTCAAGGATTGGCCGAAATTTTCTATAAAGGAAAGGACGGATAGTAAATATCTTAGAATCTGAAGGTCACACAGCCTCTATTGCAGCCACTCAACTCTGCCATAGTAGTGCAAAAGCAGACATAGATGATACATAGGGAATGTGTTTGTCTATGTTCCAATAAAACTGCAAAAACGGGTAAAACTCTGAGTCCTGTTTTAGGCAAAGATACTAGTATATATGAATAGATAAATATAGTTGGCTATTAATGGTAATTATTGTGGAAGTTTAAGAAGTAATGAGACTTGAGTTTCACAGAGAAGGAAGAACAGGATAAGTTTTAATTGTTGTGCTACTTCAAGCAGTTTGGACTTTTGCCAATCAATCAGAGTGAGGAAGGATAGGTAAAAAGTAAGTGATGGTGTTTGAAGCAGAATCACCTAGGAGAATTTTGAAATAAATAATTTTTAATACTATTCCATATAATAATGGGAAAAGTAATGGGGTAGACTGAGAGGACAATTGATAAGATTTTTCTCTTGCTAAGCTTTTCCATTTGAGAACCACCACAATGTGTGCCAGGCTGAGAGTGAAGAGTTTAATTCAGGGCTATTATGGCATAGCCACACTTTCTTTCAGGTGTATCATTCTTGAGACCTTATGGAAATTTATTTAAGGGGGTCATATGGAGAAAGAAAAATTATGAGATGGTCCAAGAGAAGGAAGATGAGAAATTTTATAGGATACTGATGGTGATGAAGGTGAGGACAAGCAAAAATTAATGCTTTGGAGACAAATTTTGCTGAATGGGTAATTCATAATCAGCAGGGAAGATTGAAACAACACTGCAAGGTCTCTGTATTTTAACTGGACCTAATTATTAGATATTCAAGAGGTAAAAAAATCAGGAATAGAGAAATTGGGTATATATGTGTGCAGGAAACTCACTTCACTGTTGAAAATGTTGATTATTTTCATTTTTAGACAAGTTAAAAATAAATATATAACCATAAAATTAATGCCCCTCAATAGGAAAAATGTGGGGTTTTTTCACCATTTTCTGGAGGAATTGCATGCTTGATTTTTCTGTGAACTCTTGATCTTTGAAGTAAGAATTAAGGCTGGTGATATACTGTGCTTACATGAAATTTGTATTTTTTTGAAGAAATTATAGACTTCACTTGGGGCAATGTCAGTGTTGAATTATCAGTTGCTTCCCATGCAAAGACAAATGTTGCATCACATCTAAATTCTGACGTGTTTTTTCCTGCAGGAGAGAGAGTGAGGGAGAGAGAGAGAGAGAAGAGAGAGGAGAGAGCACTATGGGGTAATGAGTCAAAGGGGTTTGAAGAATGACTTTAGCTATATTTGCATGTGGCTAATTGTATGTTTTCAGGGGCAGAAACTTGACGATAACTTAAATAAATCTTGTGATTTTGTACATAACTATTTTGACATATGCCTCTAGGTCGATGTCACTAAAACATTTGGTTTCTTCCCTCCTTGGCAGCACACAGCTCTTCAGTGCTAAGTATGACAAAAGTGATTGGTAGGGGGTCTTTCAAAGGATTTAGAGCCATTATTGAGGGAAGAGAAGGACATGCCATTTATGAGATCCGAAGAACAAAATCCCCATTAGGAATTGAGAGTTGAACATCATTTTATCGGTGTCTCCCCTCTAGTCTCATATATCACTTGAAATTTATTGAGACTTAAAGCACAAAGTGGGATAGGGTGAGATTAAGGGTCTAACAACCTTATGTATCCTTTCTAGGAAGTTTCCAGGGAGGATAACTAAGATCCCGATTCATCTTGATTTTTCTCTGTAGTTATTATTCTGGGAACATGCAAATCATACAAGTACTTACATTTTACTTATTATCTACATTATAAATTTAAATTATATTTACATTTTACAAAGTAGCTTAAAAGCATGATCTATACTGGGAATGTCTCAAAAGTCACAGGATAGTGTCAGAGACCAGTATGTGTAAACTTTTCTATCTCAGTCTATACATCATCAGTCATTGAAAGCAGAAGAAAAGTTGGGTACTCTCTGCACACTGTATTATCATTGTTTTTGCATTTTTCACTTCCTTTTTTCCTTTAATGTGTTTATCTTGAAGATTTAAAAAACAGTTTTATCCATATCTACAGTAGTGAGGTCACTTGAATTATAAATCTGTTTCTATTCATTTTACATATTTATTAACACTCTAATTTAGAAGTAACATAAAATTACACACAATTTTAAAAACTTCTCTTTTTGTAATTTAATATCATAGTAACTGAAAATTCAGTGAATTAGTTTAATATAGATTTAAATCTATAAATCTAGGGATACATGATCAGTTATAAGAAAAGTAAAGTATATAAAGGTAAAGCATATGATTAATTTAGCTGGGGTGTCAGGGTTCAAATACCTGGTATTCCAAGCACAGACCCTGAGTAAGCTATAAACTCAAGTAAGTTATTTTACCTCTCTCTGCCCTGAGTTACTCATTTATATAATCAGCTACTTCTCATTAATGTAATGTAGATTTAATGAGTTATTAAATATAAATCACTTAGAAAACTATAGAGTACATATTAAGTAATGAATAAATGTTAAGTATTTTCAACTATTACCTATTAATATCTTTTTCTCATAAAAAGTAATTTTGAGACAAACCCATTTTTTATATTTCTTCTATCATTTTCCATGGCATATAAATGTAATAGAGCTTATAAAAGTGACTAGGGTATGCACAGGTATTAATGCTCTAATATAGAAAACATTCTGTTTCAGAAAGAAATTAATCTACACTGTTTTCATGCAAACTTTCATACAATGATTAATGTTCCTATTCAAAATGAAGAGTTGACATATTTTCTTGGCTAACAGAGCCTCAAGTCTACACTGGATGTGAGATCTTTATATTGTTTCTAGTTTTCGTTCTTGCTAGAGGTTATCTAGATTTATAGTAATAATTATGTTTTAAAAAATAGAAATATCTATTAAATATCCAGCCAGATAAGTATTTAGGCACATAGATATCTGTACTCATGTGCATGCACATTCTCTCTGTCTCTCTCTCTCTATATATATACATATATATGTATATATACATATAAAACTAACTATATATATAAAGCTAAGTACATATATTTGTAAACCTAAGTGTATGTATCTCTATATACTTTATATATGTATATATACTCTATATGTATTCAATAGATCGCTATCCTAACTATGCTTCAGTATTCAGGGATAATACTACAGAAAATTGCTGAAAATATCTTTTATTTTTAAGACCAAGAAATAATCTATAAGTTCCCAAATTGAAATGAGAGTATCTGTTTATCTGTTGTTTTGTTTTAACAATGAAGTAACAATGGCTTCTGTGTTATTCTTGCTACATTCCAAATTTTATAGATAAGTTGACATCAATGTAGTTTATTGCATTCTTTTCTATGTTGACTTTATTTCTTTGATTCTTTGCAGTGTGACTGGACATATCTCCTGGAATATAAACCAGCCTAAACAGAACTCTCAACAGGTAAGGCTTAATAATGATAAGAGTTGGAGCCATAATTCTGTACAGATTGGGGAATCATCTCTGCCTGTGGATGCGAATGAAGGGCATTACTTTGATATTAAATTATTTTTAAATTTCTCTCAGACTTACCAACCTCCCCAGAAGAAGCTCTCATCTTTCTCGCTCAACCAGAAGATTGACATATAACTCTTCTCTCAATGACTTTGCATTGCCATCACTACCCAGGTAATATGAGTGGTAGGGACCCAGATATTGAAATGTACAGTGTGACCCTTCCTGTAGTTCATTTAAATAGGCCCCTCTCTGAAATATTTCCCATCTTATTAGATATACTCAGAGAGAAAGTTTTCCATGGCTTTTTTTATCTTTATTTTTTTTAGAGATGAAAAGAACCTGGTCCAACAAGGACCTACATCAGGTGAAGTCTTCCGTACCAGTGTACAATTTAGGAAAGCTCCTGAGAAAGGGATTAGACTAGACATCTAGAAAGTTAGGATGACAGATTTATAATAGAATAACAGATAATATTTTTGGTTTCTCTTCAGTAAAGATCACAAAAAATATTGTTAAATCATTAAAACACCTTTGCAATAACTTAAGTGCTTATAGCTTTATACCAGTGTAACTCAGTTACTACTCTGGTGTAAAAGCATTTCTCTCGTGTAGAAAATTGGATGACTGTGGTGTTATAGAAGATTTGAAATTATTAATATTTATGCCATAATAGTTTGATAGTGCATCTATTAATATATATGTGGAAAGACAGATGTGTAAAATTGGAAAATAAACATATAACAAAAGATACATATATTGAACAGACAGTACATACATGCACGTCAAACAAGCAACAGTTTTAGTGACCGTAATATTTATTTCTCATCTTAAACTTGGCAACATTAGTGACAACTGAAAATGGCAATGAACAATGTAGATAATAGGCAAACAGTTTCAATAAAAGTCTAAAAATAAAGACTATGTACAAAGTATGTTTCTTTCTGCTTTTAATCTTAAATGGCAGAAATTAACACACTTAAGTAACCATCTGTTTTCTTCAAGTAGAAATCATTCTAATTTCTCACTTTTCTTATTCTGCGAACAGCTGTCAGCCAGGAGGGCAGAGCTGAAATTTATTGCTCACATCACATGACGCATGAAACAAACTCCACTACTCCATAAGACTCAAAACTTTGCCTCTTACAAAGTGGCCTTTGTTTCATCTGGTTCATCATCACCCCTTTCTTTTCTTCTCTGCTGTGCTTTTTTTTTTTTCATGTATTTTATTTCTTTGCTGATAATAATCAAATCTGTGAATGACTATGTTCTGTCTTAGTTATGATAATTCTCTCAAGAAATACTTCAATGTTAAGTCATTGACTTTTAAAAAAATTCTTGCAGGCCATTTTTAATATTTTATTGATGTATTTATACATAGATATGTTATACATATAATATGCACAGCTCAATTAACTTTCATAAATTGAACATACCTACAGAACCAGAATCCATATCAAGAATACAAATATTCCCAGCATTCCAGAAGTTTCTATCATGTTCCATTTAGGTCACCATCTGCCTGTTTGAAATGTAACCATTATTTTGAACTTTAAAAGCATAGGTTTCATTTTCACGCTAGTGTTTTGCGGCATTTTTGGTTTTGCTGATTTTGGTTTTGGGGTTTCTTTGTTATCCGTGATTTAGTTTTTTTCTTAGCCCTGGATAATATATTTTTTAAATTGAGTTAAAACCTACACACAGTTGAATGTACAAATGTGCATATATTTAGTGTACAATTTGATAAGTTTTAACAAGTGTAATCAATAGAGATAGAATCATCTAAGGAAATTTTTTATGCCTTCTTCCAGTCCACACACACCACAGACAAAAGCTGTTCTGGTTTCTGTCACTTTAAATTTATTTTGCCTGGCATTAGCATTTCCTATAAATGGGATGATACAGTATGCATGTAGTTCTTTTTTGTCTGGCTTCTTTCTCAATCAACATATCATAATTAAAATTAATCCACGTGGCTTCATAAGTCATAGGTGCCAGCCAGTTAGCTGATTGAGCAAGGTGGTTTGTAGAGCACCAGCCTTAGCAAAATAAGCCTGAATATAGAAAGCAAAGTGTGAAGCAGAGATACAGTAGCTTAATTAATAGCACAAGAAAAGAGGTGACTATGAAGGCTGGTGTATTAATTGATAGTGCATGATCAAGAATGGAGAGAATGGAAGAGAAAATCAAGTATGGATTAAACCAATACAGAATAATTTATGATTTCAAAATAGTTAGACTCAGACCAGAAGCTAGCTGAAAATAAATAAGTAAACAAGTAAATGAATCAATGAAATGAGATAAAATAAAATACGAAATCAGCAGAGTGAAACCCTGAGATAATTGATACTAAGGTTTGGAAGTATTTCCACTAACTACAGGGATAATTGAACCTGATTGAGAAAGGTAATTATGGACTGACTTACACTTTACTAAGAAATTGAGCTTACTCATGAATAGAAACAGACACTTCATTTATTTATAACTTTAAAATATGACCCAGAGACCCATGTCTCTACTAACTGGAAAACTGGATAGTTACCATTATGTTTGACAGTTGATACATTCTGAAGTGGTTTTTGTACTCTTACCCACAGTTTTATAGCCATTTGGGAATTGCAATTCTAGGAAATCAATGCAGCAGGGAGTCAGAAATATGGAAAGGGGTATAGAAGCACACAGCATTGCAACCTAGAAGCATTTTCATCCTAAATAAAGCACTTTCAGCAGGGTGAATATGAGAATATTCTTGGAAATAATGCATTCTCAGCATTCTCTTGTCCTTTATTTTAGATTATCAGAAAACCAAGCAATGGTCTTATTTGGAGCTCAGTATAGGAAACCTGTGTTCTATGAATGCAGTTGGCTTATAGAAATAGGACAGAACACTGCATTCTATAAACCAACTTTCAAGTCTAGATATGAAGAGGAGATATAGCCAATGCTTACGCAAAATGTGTGCCCAGGTAAGGGACATTCCCACACTTTGATTAATGAAAAATAATGAGTCTGAATAAATTTTTCTTGCTTAATCTGTAATAAAAAAATTGAAGAAAAAAACAAAACTTCTTATGAAATTTTATAGAAAGTGAAGTAAAGGCAGTATTACCACAAAAATGCAAGAGGAAAGCAAATGTCTGAAAATTATCTACTGCAGAAACCCAAAGAAAATTATGAATATCTTTTTCATAGACAAAAGTAGCCTTTATGAAAAAAGAACATAACTGAGCAAGCAGATAGAGCTTACTGTACAATGGAGACATGTATTCTTTATATTGGGACATGAAGCCATATAAAGGTCTTTGATTCAATATGTATACTGCCTCCTGGGGGATGACATTCCATTTTCAAGGAATGTTAACATCCAGACTGATGACTCAGGTATGCATTAGCCATTGCTTCAATGGTACATCAGGTCATCAGATCCTACTGTGTGATCTGACCAGTGGATCCCATGGTCATGGGCCTACTTATATGCTGGAAATTGGATCCCTTGGTCCCAGGTGACATTCAGTGGGATTCAGGCCATTGGAATAAACAATCTTCAAACATTCAAATAGTGGTGCTTGTTGAGGGTCTGAGGTCAAGAAAGACAAACTCATATCCAGAATATGCACCTGTTTTTGTGAGATCAAACTGCTGACCATTTCAATATGGAAAGAGATTAATGCAGAAATTTTGCCAGTGAGTGGCTGGATTGTCTCCTAGAGGAATAGTGCCATCCTGGGACCTCAGCATTGTTCTTTATTTCTAGCAGGCTGGACATTTCACAATAACAGTAGCTGTGAAGGTCCATTCTGTTGGGTCCATGCATAGTCTCTACCATTTCCATAGTGAACAGTACTTTTCTGTGCCTATTGTACTGGTGCTGGGGTGGTCAATGGCAGAGGCTGGTAGATGTCATCGTACCCAGTAATTTTGTTCTCTTGGTTGTGTAATTCAGCATCTGTGATGGAATGTCCTTTGGTGGTTGCTAACATGTGATGGAAAGATCCTCCCTTTGTGCCCCTCCAGTATGTCCATCCTCCTGCCTCTCCCCCTGAATTCCCTGGTTCTTCCACTAATTTTCTTTCTAGGCCAGGACCAACTGGCCAGGCCATTTGCAACCGCCTATAAGACCATATATTTGATATCGCTGGGCTCCGTTTGTTCCACATAAGGTAGATAATTTTCCTGAAACTCTGCCCATTGAGAGCATTTTTACTAAGCTCTATCTTTCAAGATCACCCCTGAAAGAAGCATAATGCAGCCACTATCCATTTTTCACCTAGCAAGCCAGGCCATCTATAAACCAAATGGGCATTGTTTTTCTTTTCCGTTTTCTTAAAGTGGTTCAATGAGAATGACCTATTTCTGGGCAGAAGTTGAAGAAAGAACACTAGTGCAACAACTTTGGAAACCATGGAATTGTGGTCTACCTGCTTGTATATCTTGCTTCTGCCTTATAGTCATGCTCAAGCTTAATCCCAAATGTACTATTTCCTTGTTTAAAAATGCATGGGGGGGGCTTCCCTGGTGGCGCAGTGGTTGAGAGTCCGCCTGCCGATGTAGGGGACACGGGTTCGTGCCCCGGTCCGGGAAGATCCCACATGCCGCAGAGCCGCTGGGCCCGTGAGCCATGGCCGCTGAGCCTGTGCGTCCGGAGCCTGTGCTCCGCAACGGGAGAGGCCGCAACAGTGAGAGGCCAGCATACCGGAAAAAAAAAAAAAAAAGTTGGGTATGGATCCACCTGGCTTTATGACTTGGTGAATCTGATAGGAACTGTTTAATAATGGGCTGCTCTGGTCTCATGGTAACATGGTATTCCATGGTATTCTTTCTTTACCTGAGTCTAGTACAAGACTAGGATTTGTTTTTCACAAGATTTATAATGTCTGATTCTGATAACATTATTTTTTTTCCAGAATTCTTCGAACCTGCATTATGATTTCCTCACTGAGTCTTAACACAAACTCCACATTTCCATGGATATCCCCTAAATTATAGGATCTGTTGGATCATACGGGCCACAAGGCAGTGCTGCTTCCTCTGAAGCTAGATAAACTGCAGACCCTTTTCCCTCTCTGAACCCCACTTAAAGTTGGCAGCCTTTCACATCAAAAGTATATGAACCAGAAAAATATTCACAGGTGTGGAATGTGTTGCCTCTAGTACCCAAAAGAACTAACAGACATTATACTTCCTTCTTGATGGTAGGAATTACAAGATGTAATTATTTATCTTTTACACTGGAGGGGATGCCCTTGACCACTATACTTTTAAAAGTTTTACTGACATGGTAGGTCGCTGAATGTTCACATATGTCCTACCAAGCCCACCAGTGTATTAGCTCACTCAGCCCAATAAGCATGATCTTATCAATATAATGGATCAATGTGATATTCTACAAGACTTTCAAATGGTCTAGGTTTCCTCAGATAATATTATGACAGAGGTGACAGGGGTGTGAAAGTTAATATAACCCTGGAGCCAAACTCTAAATGTATATCGTTTGTGTGGCAGGATTATTCTTCTGGATTACACACACTGATATACAATTTAGAGTGCAAGATATTCATTAGGGATCAATATTTTTGAAAGGAAAGGAGATGAAGCAGAATTGTGAAGAGGGATAAATTGAACGGAAATGCAGGCTCACCAAAGTTCTGGCAAATTTTGGAGCAAATATTGTTCATGAAATTTGCCTGCCTTTGGGCTGATCTGGCCAGGCATTTACACTCCAGCTACACTCTGTCACCAGAGGTGGCTTGTCCCAGAAAAATCATGACTTGAAACAAGACAGTTGAGGTTGACCCTGGTGTTGACAGCTGGAGGCTGAATGATAACTCTCTTCCCTGAAGTTGAACAGTATGTCTTTCTTGCAGTATGATCTAATTGGTGTCTACCACAGAGGCCTATCATTTTAGGAAAGAAGGTATTTGAAAATTGGGCAGTTACCTAAAAATGTATTTGAAACAGGAGTAAAGCAAAATTCAGACAAGATAAAAAGCAAGATGGGTAAAATAAGATAGGATGGCAAAACCTTTCTAAGTAAATCAATTTAAAAAGAGAATTGGGGGGCTTCCCTGGTGGCACAGTGGTTGAGAGTCCGCCTGCCGATGCAGGGGACGCAGGTTCGTGCCCCGGTCCGGGAGGATCCCACATGCCGTGGAGCGGCTGGGCCCATGGGCCATGGCTGCTGAGCCTGCACGTCCGGAGCCTGTGCTCCACAATGGGAGAGGCCACAGCAGTGAGAGGCCTGCATACCGTAAAAAAAAAAAAAGAATTGACCAAGAACATTAAATTATAGGACACACTGATGCACTCTGACCAAATTTAAGGGAAGTCAAAAACATGAAGGAAAGATAGACATTCATAAATATTAGGTCAATAAAAACCCCAGAGAGCCAAAGTAAGAATTATAGCTATTTTAGTTAGAAAAAAGAAAAATTAGAACAAAGTAATAATTCAAGAAATACTGTACTTAAATTCTAATATCTTATTTTTCTACATGTTAATGTTTTTAAAATAAGGAAGAGGCTTATAGCAAATCTCACAGCTTAATTGACAGGACTTTTACTTTCATAGTAAAATATAAAATAATGATATGTTGCACCGCTGAAGAGGATATTGAATTGATAAAACTGGTTAAGTGAAGAAAAATGTATATAAAAAAAAAGGAAAGAAGTAAAATCAAAAAGACTTTATTTTTGATCTGGAGACAGGTTGAAAGGAATCTTCACAGTGAGAAAAGACCAGGGCCTAGAATTTAAGCTCCATGAAGCCAGTGACTTTGTTTACTGCAGTATTCACAGCTCCAAGAACATTGCCAGGCACTTAGTAGATACAAATTAAAATTTTCAATTAATTGAATAAATCCTGATACAGGTTAAATTATAAAAATGGAGAAAAATTACATATGCTGCCAAGCAGTTTAACTTATCGGTTGAAAGTACTCTGGAGCTAGACTGTCTGGAATTGAAATGCTGTTCTGCCATTGTGGAAGACACTTGTGAAGACAACTTACAACTAATGATAATTAATTCTCATCCCCTCCAGATCACATGACAGGATTATCTCCTATCACCATATTTGCAGTTAGACAGGGCCTGTGACTGGTTCTGACATATAAGTCTGGCCAATGTATGTCACTTTGAGTCATTTAATTGCCAGTGAAGACTGTTCTGTGCTTTCTTCCTCAACAGTTTTGGGTATAGAAGCACAAGTTGGGCCATCAGATCAAGCAGCTGAATTCTGAGTCAACACAAGGAGCACAACTGCCTTGAAAAGTTGCCTGATTCTGCACCAGACTTCTATTAAAAAATAACCTTTTGTGGATTCCTGGAGTTGTTAACTGCAACATAATGTAGCCATCTTGAATTATAAGGCACTTAAATGCTGAGTGACATTATGTAAGGAAGTTATTCTGCTATGACATAGTTTTTTTTAATCTTAAAAATGGCTAATGATTTCACACACTTCTGGATTTTTGCAAGGATATAATATGCTCATGTAAAGTAGCTCTGAAAGAGTTTAAGATAAAAGAAAATTAAAAAGTAAAGGAAAGCTTACACAAGGGAGAAAAATTATATTGACCATATAATTTTTCAGAATATGATGAAGTAATGTATTCAGAATTAAGAAGGAAATGATCTGCTCCCTTGATAATTTTATAACTAGTGAAATTGTCTTTCATATGTGAAGGCTACAAAATCATTCTCATATATAAGAATACAGAAATTGCAGACACTTTGAAAAATTACTTGAAGATATATCTTAGACAAAAGCAAAGAGATGATCAACATTAATAATTCAAGATTGAGAGAATTATGATAAAAAATGTCTTATCTAGACTTCTCTTACCTGATTTGAATCCCAGTCTAGTAAATCTGGTTAGATGGAATCTTGTAAGTATGGTAGCTGGACTCCACATCTGGGGTAAACCTAAGCCCTACCTGACTTTGCATACAATTTCTTGTTCTTCTCCTTCTCTTCCTGTTTCTCCTCCTTCTTCTTCAAGAAATTAATAGTATGAAGAGAGTAAAGACATATTTTTGAGTGGGTATCAGTACTAAGTGAAACTTTTTTTGACTAGAAAGAGCTTAGGAAGGTAAAAATGTTTTCTATGTGTGGTAAGTTGCATAATGGCTTCCTGAGATGTCCAGGTCCTAACCCCCAGAATCTGTCACCGTTACCTTAAGTAGGAAGAGACTTTTCAGATGTGATCAGGTTGAAGATTCTGAGATGGGAAAATTATCCTGGATTATATAAGTGATCCCACTGTAATCACAACGGTCCATATAGAAGGGACATGGGAGGAGTTCGAGTCTGATAGAAGGCAATACAACTACTGAAGCAGAGGGGCAGAAAATGAGATTTGCAGATGCTACACTTCTGGCTTTGAAATAGGGGGAAGAGGGCCATGAACCAAAGACTGTAGGTGGCCTTTGGAAGCTGGAAAGGGCAAGGAAATGGAATCTCCCCTAGAGCTTCAGAGAACACAATCCTGCTGACCCTTTTTAGACTTGTAACTTCCAGAATGAATATGTGTTGTTTAAAGCACTAAATTTATGGTAATTTGTTACAGTGGAAATAAGATACAAACACATATTATTCTGAAATATGATTTTTGCAGAATCATTGCGTTTGTTTTAAACAATTGTTTTTTGAGCTTGTTGGTTGTTATCAATGTCTTGTGTCATTGAAATATTTTTGAATATTCAATTGTCGGTAATATAAGTCGTGTGATATTTTTTGCCTTTTTTACTCTAAGCATAAAATGAAGAATAACCTAATGATTTGCATAAAAGAGGAATATATTATCCCTTTTGTTCTTAAGTTTATTTGTTTTCTCATCTGCATGAGCAAAAATAATTACACACAGTTAACATATTTATATTTCTTTAAATTATATATGCATGTGTGACTATATAACTTATATTCATGTAGTGCTAATAAACAAACATAATTAAAAGATCCAAAATGAAAATAAGGTGAAAGAGATAGAATAAGTGTGAATAGAATGTCAAACGCCTTCCTTGAGCACCTCACTGGACCAAATTGTAGACCCCCTCCTATCTTTCTCCCCACATTAGAAACTGCTGTATTAGATAAACAAGACAGATCACCTCCCACTGTTAAATGATTCTCTTCTTTTTCTACTGTGGGCTGTTAATGCCAAATATAGTACAGATTTAGTTAGATGCTATGGAGTGTGATACTGAATAAGCAATGTGACTAATCTTCATTGTGTATTCCCAAGCTGACTCTTAGTACTCTATTTTCACGTATCTTGAGCACTATTGCTTATTAAAACTGTCTATTTTTGCAATGTTTCAGCAAAAGGTATTATGATGCAATGTACTTTCTTTCTCAGCTTGCAAAGGTGATGAACTAAAATTATATGATCATTTGGCTAATGACATTAATTTATCTGTATGAATATATATATTTTTTAAAAATCACATGCTGTTATGGCAGGAAATAAGATTATGCGTCTCACATTTTGAAAAATCAGATAATATACATGTCACAACTAAAAAAGACATTTTGTTGAATGAGTCTATTTTAATCTCAGTATGATGGTGCCAATCTCATATTTTTTTCATATTAGAGTGAAATGGAGAAGAGAGCTTTCCATTTTTAAAATATCCTGGGTTTCTTTCAAAGTTTCTGGCCTCCAGACATCTAAAGTGACCTAAACCATCATTACAATGGCCATAATTTACATGAAAGAGGAAAAACAACTCATAGATACGCCATTAGTGAGATGGCTCCAACTATCTGCCCACATTGAATAATTTAAGTGCAAAATGACTTAAAAAGCACTGTGGTGTTTTGAAATTTAAAACATCTGCTAGAACTTGTTTTTCACAAAGGACCCGAGTAACCTCTCACAGAATGACCAAATTCCTTTCAGGAACGTTTAAGGTCAGTAAGATCAAAGACAGAAATAACAGACCATCCTCATTAATGCATCTCTGTCTTCAACCTTAAACTTAATTGTTTTTTTTTTTTTTCTTAAAATGAGTTATTTTACTACTCTGGGATCAAATTACGTCTACAGAATATACAAGTTCCATCCTACAATCAAACGTTACCCAGAAATCATTCCTCTTGCATAAGAATCAGACGGATGTTGATTATCCCAAAGTACTATATCTGTTAGAAAAAGTAGGATTTTCTGAAAATGACCCTGAATCTTTACCATGGGCCACATAGACAATGATCCAAGGGCATCTGGAGGAGAACGGTGCAACCACAGTGCCCTGACAACATTATATGTATCCCATAGGCCATGGGGGCAAAGATTGAAACACTGTTGTTTGAGTCTTAGAAGATTGTTTCGTCATCCGCTCTGAACAAGAAATAACGTGAGTCTTATGAGACACTACTTCAGGGGCATCTCTCACTCTCCTGTGGAACTGAGAGAGATTCAATGTCAAAGATGTCTCTATTTTAAGACAACTCTTGAAAGCAGCCAGAAGCAAATCCAAGCAGCCTGGCACCCAAATCTGTAACTTGTGTGTGTTTCCCCATGGATCAGATTGCTTACTCTAAGAAGGTCCCTTTACTGGATGACAAACCCATCTTGTGTGCCCAAAACTCTCTCTCATATGTCTTCTGAGGGATGATAAGTTGAGCAAAGCATACCTTTTCTTCCTTTGCTGAATCTTGGCTTCTAAAATTCTCCTTTTTCTGAGTCCATTCCATGGAAGTTAGGGAAATTTTGCTGACAACTAACACATGAGAGGTAGCAACCCTGATGAGATGGACATTTTAGAACACTAATATTTAAGGAAACATGCTGTTATGGGCTAAATCACATCCTTCGGAAAGTCAAAAGCCCTATCCTTAAGTACCTCAGGATATGACTGTATTTGGAGATAAGAGCTTCAAAGAGGTAATTAAGGTGAAATGAAGTCATGTAGGTGGGCCCTAATCCAATCTGACTAGGGTTCATCTAAGAAGAGGAAATTTGGGCACAGAAGGACATGCCAAAGGGGCGTGTGCACAGAGGACTAACATTTGAAGACAGCAAGAGGGAAGCCATCTGCAAACCAAGGAGAGAGGGCTCAGAAGAAATTAAACCTGGAGGCACCTTGATCTTGAATTTCTAGCCTTTAGAACTGTGGGAAAGTAAATTTCTGTTGTTTAAGCCATCCAGTCTGTGGTATTGTGTTACAGGCCCCTAGCAAATTAACATGCATGCTAAATAGGAAAGAACAGGATGGAGGCTGAAATTATGAATGTACTAGAATGAGAGAAGCCAAGTTCATGGGAGTTCTTTATGTAATAGCTGCAAGCCTCCATTTGCCTTTATACTTAGAAGACCCAACCCACATAGTGTAGGAGACCCAGGAGCTAGAAATGTCATGCTATTGACACTTTTTTAGGTTAAAGGGCTGTAGCTCTAGTCCAATCTGCTGACCCTGCCATACCAACTCAGCCCTTGAAAATAATATGTGTCATGTTTTCAGTCACTGGACCATTTGAAATCTGATAATGGTAAGCTTTTGTCACAAAAACCACTTAACAATAAATGATTTTCAAGATATTCAATGGATCTTCCATACTCTTTATCATTTACAGACAACTGGTATGCTTGCATATTAGAAATGTCTCTTCCAAAATTGATGTAAAACGTTTTCTGACTTCTTTTTGTTCACATGTCTTAGTAAGGAAGTTTTGTCACTGAATGAGACTGTAACCAGAATGGGATAATCTACTCTCAATTGCTTCCTGGGTAATGATCAGGATGAACAAGTTGGGGATATATGCACCCGTTTTCAGTTTCCTGTCCTTACCATTCTTGTGTATGATGCTTCATTCTTTCCTCTAAAGGCAACCTCAGGTCAGCCTCTGGTATATACTCTGAGGGACAGCCTGGACAAAAGGGAGCATAGGGAATTCACACTTATTTCCAGGTAAATTACTTGGATTTTCATGTTAAATCAGCATAGTCCTAGATCATAAAAGATAATAAACACTTGGTTGAATATACTACCATGGACCACTCAGGTCAGAGTGGGGAACACTGTAGATTTTTGCAAGTTCAATAAAAATGTCCTTGTCTTTCATGTACTAACCCAATTATTCAGACTCAACTAGGGACTTCTGACTATAGTTCTTGAGTGGAAACCAGGTATTAACCTGCCTCCTTTTCAAAAACATTGTGACGTGCTCATCAGATATGGTTATAAGTGACCTTCAAGTGTTTAAGAAAATACTCCTCTGGCCCTGGAAGACTTTCAGGTCATCCTCAACTCACTGGTCTGTTTTGAATTTAGATATGCCCTAGAATTCTTTTTTGCATGCAAGCCTGGAGTCTGTAATAGGTAATAAATCCTGGGGTACTGGATCCATGTCTCAGGACACGTGGAATGGCAAACTTAGAAACCTAAGAATAGCACATGGCTTTCTAACGTAGACACTGATGGTTTATGGGATTTGTTCAGCCAGTTGAGACAAGGATGACAGGGCATCTTTGAAATCCACAGGCAGGCCTCGTCCTGCTGCTTGGAGTCATGTTGATAACAGCCTAAGTTAAATGGAGAAGGAGAAAAATGGAACAGATTTTGTCCCAGCCATTGACTGTCAAGTTAACCATTTTTTTCAATGAAGAGGTATTCTTATGAGAAAATTTCTCAGAAGTCAATATTGTAAAAAATGAAGGGCAGGTATTTTTGGGAGACAATCCTCTATGGATCTCTTATTTTCCTGCATATCTTGGGTATGATTACTTTCAATGATGTTCACACAGCAAAGAGCCTTGAAAGATAGAAATAATATCTCCCTTCAACACAAACAGCAGATTTGTTAGTTGTTCAATACAGTAAAATAGTGTCTATGTCTAGAACAAAGAGAAATCATGCTTAATATCTATGATAAAAGATTTAGGTTTCCTAAGCTCAGAGTTTCCTATTAAAAAAATTCACTCATGTGCAGGCTTCACCTGGCCATCTTTGCCATGCCCTGTGGGAACTGCAGCTTGAGGAACTTGCTCAAGAAAAATGCTGATGGGCTTCCCTGGTGGTGAAGCGGTTGAGAGTCTGCCTGCCGATGCAGGGGACGTGGGTTCGTGCCCCGGTCTGGGAAGATCCCACACGCCGCGGAACGGCTGGGCCCGTGAGCCATGGCCGCTGAGCCTGTGCGTCCGGAGCCTGTGCTCCGCAACGGGAGAGGCCACAACAGTAAGAGGCCCACGTACCACAAAAAAAAAAAAAAAAGAAAGAAAAATGCTGATATTCTGACCACTGGAATTGTTGTGATTAATAAAATTATCTGACCCAGGATTGTCATGCCTTCTGCTAGCATCCATAAAACAGCGGCAGGCTCACATGTTCGCTTGCAAGGAGGATAAAATCTAAGACTCCTCACTGTACTTGACACTCTGAGACATGCTGTGAGTACAGATATCCCAGCTCTTATTCTTAAAAATGGAAGAAAAAAAAAGAAATTATTAAGCCAAAATAGATGATATCTAATCTAATGATTAACCCAAGTAGAAAATTAAAAGAAACTTGCTTAAAGCTCCCTATGAATAAGTCTGTCTTTGGGGAGGTTTTGTTAGTAATCTTTCTTTGACACTTTTATATAAAAGAACCATTTAATTAATTTAGTGCAAGGCATGGAGAAAGGAATATCCCCTGTTCTTTGGGAAATAAGCCTGTGAGAAATTGAGTAAAAGCATTATTGAATAATACAATAGAAAGAGTAGAAATTCTATTCATATAAAGGACTTTGGTCACTAGTGCAAAGGGAAAAGGCTCCCGAACATCTGCCTCTAATACAGATTGTTCTCCTAATCTGCAAGTCCCCATATCCGGGACTGATATTCATCCTGGTTCACTGCAGACAAATGAAATACACTATATGAGCTAGTTAAAGCCGCTGTCCCATACCCTTAATTATCATCTGTTTGGACTGGGGATCCTTGCTCCAACCTTGGTATAATAGACCTTACCATCCACAGTTAAGCCCCTTTTCCCTTCCCCAGTGTCCAGCGTGTCAGGGAGCCTCTAGGACCCTACTCCAGGTAATTTGCCAACATCTACCCTGATTAACCATAGCCTTTGCTGTACTGGTTATTAAATATTTTGAATATCACAACTGATTAATTATCAATTTAGGGAATCATACTGAGATCTCAATTAATTTATCTAAAACCAGTATCCTTATCTTCCATCCAAAATGCAGTTCTCCTTCTTTGTATTCTGTTTCAGAGAGATTCAGCTTAAACCCAATGAGCTTATCTGCACAAGAAATCTTTTATATTTCTCTTTCTTCTCCACATCCAAATCCTTTCTATCCTACTTGTTATCCCTATAATATACTTCTTACTTCCTCCTGATCCCCTTTAGCACTGCCTCATTTCTCTCTACCTGTTTTATCTCCCTCCTCAATTCATCCATGCTTATGACAGCTGCTGGAATAATTTTCTAAAATACAATCTTGGGAATTCCTTGGTGGCCCAGTGGTTAAGGCTCTGCACTTGCACTGATGGGGGGCAATGGGTTCGATCCCTGGTCAGGGACTAAGATCCTGCATGCCACATGTTGCAGCCAAAAAACAAACAAAAAAACAAAACACTCTTATTTGGTTACTCTCATTTAAATTATTCAATAGCTTCTGTATACAGTTTTTCACCTGGTGTTTCGAGATCTGGTCTCAGATGACCTGGTTAACCCATATCTCAGCAATCCACCACCCACACCCTTGCTCCAGCCATAACAGTTGATTTGGTATTCTTTAAGGTTGCTCCATCCTCCTAATGCCTCTGTATCTTTATCTCCAGGAACAGTCCCTCCACCTCTTTCCTATGTTAATTTCTGCTCAACTGTAAAAAATGAGGTGAATGAATACTACTTCTTACCTGTATCATACCAATTGTATATTTAATTTTTGTATTTGTTGTTTCATTACTTTTCTAGCTCTTCCAGTTCTTTTTACCATTGTTCATGACACATTATAAGATCTCAATAAATGTTGGTTGAATGAATACATTTATTCCTACTAAAATATCTTAAAAATCAACTGTGGGCATGTGTAGATTTTCAAAGCTATACATGATAAAGCATTAAGTACCAAAAAATCTTGAAATGTTGATTAAAAGAGCAGCCATCAAATTTCATCATGCCAAGGTATAGTAATGTGAGTATGATACAAATAGAATGTTGATTAAAGACTAGAAGGGAAGACGCTATGGGAAACTCCAGAAAAATATTAAAATAAGGCACCCTTGCACTATTGTAGACATATTCCCCCAGGCTCCACATCCTTTTCCCAAAATGTTCATATGTCAAAGGCCCATAAAAATTAATGAAAACTTCTCATATGAAAATGAAGCTGTATCCCAATAAATTATTTTCCTTAGAGTTAGGTTAGAGGAATACTTACTCATTTTGCAATTGCCTTTATTTGTATTTCTTCAGTATTTGTCTTCCTGTTTTTAGATTTGTTTAACAATAACAAAACTAAAAACAGGAAGACCTAAAGAATAATTGTCCTAGAATGAGAATGTGCTTGAGTATGACAGTAGAAACTGTTTGATAAGTTCTCTTAAATGCTTAAAATTATTTCATTTGCCTTTATTTGGTATTAATTTTAAAATTCTGTCTATATTGAATTTAATGGGCTCTAAATAAAGCTATAAAGTAGATCTTGGATAACTAGCCATCCTAGGCTTCAACCAGAACTATTTCTTTTTCTAGATGGGGGGGATTCCAATTATATATTTAAGTTTCAAGGCCATCTGTTATGTTTTCATAGTATTTCTTCACAGGGAATAACTTGGAAGTTCAAGGTAGGTGAAGAATAAGATGCAGGCATCTGTGGAAACCTTCAATAGTTCATCCAGAGAATCTTTGGGTGAGCAAATACAGTCCTGGTAAATCATAAAAACTTTTCCTATGTATATATATTGGTGAATTATATGAAATCAAGATGGAAGAAACTATGTATTCCAGTGAATTTTTAAGCTACATCAGTACTGTTATCCAAAGATCACTATAGTGTTGTTCAAAAGTTGTGGTACTAGGAAATTTTTATTCTTTTCTTTCCTGGCAGATAAATTTAATCACATTGGTTTAGGAAAGATATTTACCCATAAGGTTCAAAAACAGAAACCCTCTTCTGTGTTTCAGTTTTCTGTTTAGTTATCTAAACTTTACACTCTTTTCAATTGTTTCTTTCCGTCTTCTATTTAAGCCATGACTTGGTCTTTTAGTGGAAGAGAGAGCTGCTGGTATTTAAAATATTGCTACTCGATTTTGTCCAGTCAAAGCACATCCCAGAATGTACATGGATTTAGAGAAATCAGGCAACTAATTTTCTTTCAGTTTTAGTATACATTCAAATTCAATTGTCCTGGATGTGTCTCTGTACCTAAAGAAGCAAATAGCTTCCACAGTGAATTATTTCTCACCTTAAAAATGGATGTCAATAGCTATTTAATCTGCCACAGGTGCTGGGAAGCTTAACTCCTTCCTCTCTGAAAATACATCCCTATCTTAAACAGTTGGATTAACAATACTTCCAGGCAGAATGATGTCATAACCTCTGATTTCACATGGTTTAGAAACTTATGGTCGAGTCAGTTTTCCTTCAGGTTCCCTCTAAACTAATATTCTGATTCCAGAAAATGGCACTTAATTTTATGATTGTCATTATTCCAGAAACTACCATTAAGTTCTCTTAACATTAAATGGTGTAATGTGGCATAGACACATACAAATTTTGAGCACTGAACTTCCTGGTCACTGCGGGTAACTCACATAACATGTACATATACTGCTCATTGTGGGGAATTCTCTCTTGTTCCTCTGCTTCAAAGATCTGGAGATTGGCGACAAGAGGAAGACTCCTTAAAGGCAATAATTAGATCCCAGTCTCTCTGTCTAGGTTTGTTGTCCATTGCTACTACTATTTCTGATGCCATGTCACCACTACTAGGGGTGTGTTATTCATCTGTTTTTAATATTTTTTTAATTAAAAACTCTCAGATACAACTTTAGCCTAATTAAAATTTCAGTAAACAACTTTGTTAGAATAATCTCCAAGCATATGATTTTACACATCTGATGCATATTCCTTTGCATATTATTTGCCAGTTGCTCCCCACAACTTCTATTATATTGGATTGGCCAAAAAGTTCATTCGGGTTCCCCCATAAGATGTTATGAAAACCTGAACGAACTTTTTGGCCAACCCCATAAATTGACCTACAATATTCTCCACCCAGTCAGCACCGCAAACACACTCCAGTTGAAAAGATGTGGACTGAATGATGATTCTTAGGATGCTTAAGATCACAGAACTTTATTTATGGCAGGACTCACAAATATCTCTCTACATTTTCCAGGAAGGAAACTTAAGCAGGTGAGGCTACTAGGATAAAGGTGCTTGTTCCAAAACTGGAGGCTGTAGGGTGCTGAGAAAATTATGGCATTGATTTTGTCAAATTTCTAAAATTTCAAAAGAATTAACATTACTATTTTTATATAACATCTCTCAATTTAAAAATATTGACTTTTTAAAAAATTCCATGGATCAAACAAAAAATGTCTAAGGGTTAAATTTTGCCCTTAGGCTACCAGATTCCCCTGTCTAATTTAAGGATTACATTTTTTAAAAGAATTTGTTCTCTCTTTTTTTGACAAGTTGCTAACCCCAAATATAATCTAAAAATATTTGGTTAGGAAAATAACTAAAAATAAGAAGATAATCCTGTGATTCATAGGATAACTAGCAAGAAAGAATATTTAAAGAGCTTTTTCAAAATATTGAAATATAAAGATAGATCTTATCAAAATATCATACTCCCTTACCACTTAAGCATATACATCTACAAAATGCTATAGTGTTAGATTAAAAAATAATATTTATCTATGAAAGAAACGTGTTTTCGCTTGATTACATTTATTGGAAACACTTTATAATTAAGAAAAAAAAAGGGTTAAGGGGGTATTCTGGAAAGCTGCCCAATATGTGTGTTTAGTATAAACTTATGCTATAAATGGATTACTGTCATCCATTCAAGGATTACTTCAATGACCAAAACATAGATCACTCAACTGAATCTTCCCAAAGATGGATACAATTTAGAATAATGTGAAACAACATTAAAAATTCATTTAAATGAAATCCATCTGGAAATTTTTGGCTTCCATTATCTGGAGTATCTTTTCACAATTGATAGAAAATCATTCAAAAATAAGGAAAGACAAAAAAGTTTCTGAACATCACAATTAGCACATGAACTAACTGACATATGTAGAACTCTCACCCAACAACAATATAATTTATTTTCTTCTCAAGTGCATATGTAAGGTTCATCAAAATCAACCACATGGTGAACTATAACAAAGCTTCAACAAAATTTAAAATACTGAAATATGTTGAAATGTTAAAATATTTGAAATAATTCAAAGTATGTTCCCTAATTATGGGATTAAGATGGAAATCAGCAATAAAACTATACTAGAAAAAGGTGTACTACTTGAAAATTAAATAATACATTCCTAAACAACTCATAGATCAAGGAATGAATCAGCATAGAAATCAGAAAATTATTGAATTGAATTATAATAAAATGTAACAGATCAAAACTTGTGAGACATAAAATAATATTTAAAGAAAAACTTATAGCCTAACATGCATATATGAGAAAGAAAAATGGGTGAAAATCAACAACTTAACTTTGTATCTCCAGAAGGAGGAGCATGGAAAAAAGAAAGGAATAATAAAAATGAAAACAGAAATGAAGGAAATTTGAAAAATACTATAGAATAGAAAAAATAAAGTGAAAAGTTAGAACTTTGAAAAGATTGAACATATTAATCAATTTGTTAATCCTTAACAAGATTGATCAAGGCAAAAAAGAGAAAAATAAACCAGAATAACAAAAATAAAAATGGAAAAGATGGCATAAATATAGATCTATAGTATAAATAACAAAAGAACACTATGAACAACTTCTAGCAAAGGAATTTATTATTTAGTTAAAATGAATAAATGCCTCCACAAATTACAATTTACTGAAGTTAAGAGGTGAAATATAAAATCTTAGTAGTGAAGCACCTGTTAAAGAAATTAAATTTGTTATTTTAAAAAGTTCCCACAGAAACTCTAGAACCAGATGGCTTTAATAGTAAAATTTTCCAAATATTAAAAAAATAAATAACCCTAATCTTGCACAAAATCTCTGAAAAACAGAAAAAAATTGAAGGTGACCTTTCTTATCTACTTTTCTGAGACTGACCAAACCATGAATTCTATATCCTGTCAAGAACAGTCGAGAAAGAAAAAAATATATATATATCAACAGAAGTCAAAAAGAAGCATTTGACTAAACTTCAACACTCTTTCATGAAAAGTCTTTTAGTAAACTAGGACAAAAAGTGAAATTTTTTAAACGACAAGAAATATCTACAGAAAACATAGAGGGTATATATATTCAGTGATCTCTTTTAAAAAGTTGAAAACTTGTAGAGGGGGAAGAGGAAAAGAACACTCACTATTTCTACTTTTATATTTTAATAGAGAGTCTGAACATAAGCAAGGAAAAGAGAGAGAGGCATACAATGATAAAACTGAAAGTATAAAGCATAGCAGAGGGAGATCAGCTCAGTGCTTTGTGACCGCCAGGAGGGGTGGGATAGGGAGGGTGGGAGGGAGGGAGACGAAAGAGGGAAGAGATATGGGAACATATGTATATGTATAACTGATTCACTTTATTATAAAACAGAAACTAACACAGCATTGTAAAGCAATTATACTCCAATAAAGATGTAAACAAACAAACAAACAAAAATAAAACTGAAAATAAAGAAATAAAACTTTTTTTCTTGAAGATAACATGACAACTAAAAACTCTAAAATATTCTATGAATTGTTTCACTAAATTAATGAATGTGCTATTGGATCCAAGATCAATATCAAAAAATCATATTTCTACAGAAAAAGAACAACACAATTGGAAATTTAAGAAGTGATATCACATACAAGGCAACAAAAAAATCACAAATCTAAGAACAAATCAAACAAAAGTTTGTAAGGACTTCATAGTAAAATATTTTAAAAATTACTGATGCCTAAAATAAACATGTTTGTTTATGAAGACTCAATTTTGTAAATATGTCAAATTTATTTACATATTGGCAATACCAATCAAAATATTCATAGGGTTTTTCTCAGAAGTTAGTAAATGTATTATAAATTCATATGGATATGTAAAGTGCAAAAAAAGGCAAAGTAATCTTCTAGTAGAAGAAAAAACCTAGGGATATTATAGTAGCAAATGTAATTCTACAATAAGCTATAAAGCTATACTTAACACATTGTGTTCAGATGAAAGAATAAAAGAAAAACTAATATGGATAAGATATAGATTCTGGGAGTACAACAAAACATATGATGTCTCCTAATTTATAACAGTGGTGATACTTCAGTGAAGTGTGAAAATGACTGTGATCTCAATACATGTTGACAACTTTTTGATCTTGGAGCAGACAATAATTTTTTAAAAAGGATGTAAAACTCGCAGAAAAGACAAATCAAGCTACTTTAAAATTAAGAACTCTGGTGTATCAAAAGACACCAATAAGAGTGAAAATTAAACTAAAATATAGAAAATGATATTCATAGAGCTAGTAAAGATCTCATTGCCAAAATAAATAAATAATTTCTGCAAATCACAGAAGACTACATAACCAAATTATTTTAATGGGCAAAATACATAAACACTTTGCAAAAGAGAAGATTCAAAAGGCCAATGAACATTAGAAATATGGTTCAAACTTATTAGTCATCAGGGAAGTATACATTCAAGTCACAACTTGATATTACTAGTCAACTAAATGGCAAATTGAAAAATATAGATAGTATCAAGTATCAGTGAGGATGTGGAGTAACAAGAGCTCAAATACAATACTAATAGTGGGTATATTTTAGATAACTTTATGGCAATATGATTATCATCTGTATCTATCTATTCATCTATCTATCTATCTATCTAACATATATGTTTTACATGTTCCACATGGTTATGATATATTTATGGAGCCCAGATCCCACAGGCTAAGGGCTCAGTCCTAAAAGACTGCCCCCACTTCAGCCACCAGGTGTAAATGGGTGTCCCAGGCGACTCGTACTACTATCTGACCAACTATAGATTTGAGGTTTTCCATGACCTATTCCTCAGGTTTGACAATTCTCTAAAACAATTTACAGAACCCAGGAAGGTGCTCTATTTACAATTATTGGTTTAATATAAAGGATACAACTCAGGAACAGCCAAATGGAAGAGTTCCATAGGACAAAGTATGGAGTATGGGGGGTGCAGAGCTTTCACCTAGTAATAGACCTTCCCAGCACATTGATGTGTTCACCAACTCAGGATCTCTCCAAATCTCATTGGTCAAAAGTTTTTATAACCCAGTATCTAGTCCCCCTATGCTTTCCAGAGGTCAGAGGGTGGGGCTGCAAGTTTCAATCCTCCAATCATGTGATCGGTCTTCCTGGTGACCAGCCCAATTCCTGGAGTTATCTAGGGGTCCCACCGTGAGTTAATCCATATGGCATAAACTCAGGTGTTGTAAAGGGCTCTTTATCAGTAACATTAGATGCTCCTATCACTCAGGGAATTCCGAGGGTTTTTGGAGCTCTGTGTCAGGAACCAAGGAGAACAACCAAGTACGTAGGTTTTATACCATGGTGCCCTAGAAGGAACATTCTCTAGGTATGAAAGGCTGCAAAACTCTACTGAGATTTGCATTTTTTAAAATGTCCTCTGCAGTTCATATGTTCCCTAAATCAGATTTCAGTATTAATCCTGTGTTTGGAATGCATTAGAATAGAGAATCCAATACTAGAACACACCTTTTTTCCTCCACTGTCCACAGTCTTCATTCACAGCCTTCATCATGAAATATCCCTGAGGCTAGAGTTTCCTGCCTTAGGGCATTGAACTAACTTAATGAATCTATTAATTCATGAAAATTATGCCATTCCAAGACCAGGGTGATCAGAATATAAAAGTTTATAAGGAATGGAATTTTTCTTGCTTGTCTTTTTTATGTTGCAACTTTCAACCTCCTCACTGAGTTCTGGGCCAATTTTCTACATGCATCTGTGATGATTGTAGAAGGTGAAGTTAGCAGTGTTCCAATTTCTACTTGCTTTAATGTGGCCACCAACATAACAATCTGCTTTGCTCTGTGGCTGTCTGTTTTACCCAGTTTAATGTGACACCACCCTAAACTCATGCTACAAACAGGTGTGTGTGTGTGTATGTGTGTGTGTGTGTGTGTGTGTGTGTGTGTAGGTAGGTAGGTAGGGTAGGTGTTTGTGTGTTAAGACTTTCTCCTTTTCCACCTGAATTATTCTAACAATGATGGAGCATCTTGGTTGAAGATTCTCTGTCAGGCTCCTTGAAAGTCCTGGGTTGAGGCTAAAATAACCCAGATTTATTCACCAAGTAAGGTGAGTCCCAACTACATGTCCTTGTTTAGTGCCTGGCTTTCTGAGTCTCCTTCCTTGGTCTCCCTCTGCACTGACTTTTGAAAATAATATTTTCATATTATTACAAAACTAAAATTCTTTTCAACTTCTTATGCCAGATGGTCTCACACTCCACATATGTCTCATTGGCAATTTCTCTCCTGTCAAACTCTTCATCGAATGCCAGTTACCAGTCAAGTTCCAGTAATGTTTCAGTCTTGGCTTTCACCCCAGGCATCTTCTCAAGGGTAGCCCCCAAAAACCTACATTAACTGTCAGTGTTTCTCAAGCTCTCAGAAATTTGATGCTGCAATGTTTCTTTCTTATATTCAGTGCCCCATTCAAAGCTTCATCTTTCAAAATCTACTTTTCTTCCTCTGTAGAATTCCTTAGTTTTCTCTACCTGGTGCAACCCAGATTGGGCTACATGCAGAAAAGGGTTAACATAGCAGGCCTGCTATACTTCAAAATGCCCATTTGCTAGATCAGCCCTTGGCTGGCATCTGAGATTTAGGGTGGGTTCCTACCATTCTCAAAACTAAATAGAATGGCTTAGTATGACTAGACTATTTGTACAGACAATATGGTTTATACTGAACACCTGCTTTTCTTCTGGGAATCTGGAATTTTGGAACATGCAAGGCAGAGGGTGCCTACAGGACCAGCTTCCATAAAGTCCTGGATACTGAGACCCTAATGAGTTTCTCTAGTAGGCAGCATTTTACACATGTTGTCACAGCTCATTGCTGGAGGAAATAAGCACATACTATGTGACTCAATTGGAAGAGGACTCTTTGAAGCTTGTACCTAGTTTCCTCTGAAAAGGCACTTCATTGGTTAGCTTGTGCTGCCATGACAAAGTACCATAGACAGAGTAGCTTAAACAACAGAAAGTTACTACAGTTCTGGAGGATGGAAGTCTCAGGGATGGGTGCCAGCATCGTTGGTTCTGGTGAGAACTCTCTTCCTGACTTGTAGTTGGCTACCTTCTCATTATACCCTCACATGGGGGAGAGATATATAAATGTAGAGAGAGATAGAGATGGAGAGAGATATATAGATGTACAGATATACATAGATATAGATACAGATAGATATAGACATAGAGAGCTGTCTGGTATTTCTTCTTATAAGGGCACTAATTCCATCAGACCAGGATTCTACTCTCATGACCTCATCTAATCTTAATCACTTCCCAAAACCCCTAATTCCAGACACCATCACATTGGGAGTTAGGGCATCAACATATGAATTTGGGAAGAATACAAATATTCATTCTATAGCACATCCTATACACTTTTCCTTTGCTAATTTTGCTTTATCCTTTCACTATAATAAATTATAGCCTTGAGTATGACTATATGCTGAGTCTTTCTAGTAAATAACAACCAAATCTGGGGTGTTTATATATGTATATAAACACTATACATGACTGATACCAAAACATTATATATATATTTGACCCTTGAACAACCTGGGTTTGAACTGCACAGGTCCACTTATACATTTTTTTTCAATACATACACAGTTGGCCTTCCATATCAATGAGTTCCACATCCACAAATTCAACCAACTGTGGATCATGTACTATTTTTAGGATCTGTGGTTGGTTGAATCTGTGGATGCAGAGTCTATACATATGAAAGGCCAACTATGGGACTTGAGCATCTGCTGATTTTGGTATTGGTTCTGGAAAACCAATCCTTCCCACACACAAATGGACTGATGACTCTCTCTCTCTCTCTCTCTCTCTCTCTCTCTCTCTATATATATATATATATATATATATATATATATATATATATGTATGTATGTATATATGTACCTAACAGGTATATTATAGGTATATTTATAATATAAAACATCCCATATGTATGAACGATATGAGGTAAATGAGTCTTATCTGTAGACTCTGTACTCACTTCAGTCATGATCCTTACTTTAGGGGTTCACTAAGAATTTTGTACAAAAATCAATGAAAAGATTGGTTTGTTTCCTTCGACTTATGGTGCCTGCCTTCCTCTGCTAGTTTTAACTTATAATGTCTTTGATGGAAAAGATTGTACCTAACCTCTCTGTTTTTCCTGAATTGTGAGGTATAAATCTTTCTGGATAGGTTCATTTTCAAACCTCCTAATATGTTTTCTAAAACTAATTCCTTTTTAAAGATATTTAGTCCTTCTCTAAAGCAAAACAAAATGCGAAACTTTTAATAACACTGCAAAATATTGGCTGAAGCCCCAAAGTAAGGGAGTGTCCGTGACATTCTAAGGGAGGTTCTAAAAGCATATTAGCAGTACTTGCTCAGCAATGATCAACAACAGGTTCTCTGATTCTTATCCAGCAACCACATTTAGCCAATATACACGAGCAGAAAAGAGATTTGTGAGAGGGGGACTATTTCTTTAAAGATGGTACTAGCCATTGCTGTGCATTTATCCTTTCTGTAACTTCAAGCCACAAGTGTATAGTGGGACTGAATTATGAGCCTTGTGAAGTATTAGTGTATCTCAGGAAAAAGGATGCTGGATATTCATTGACAAGTGTAGGTCTAGTGTTTCTATGGAACAAGAGGAGACCATAATAAGAATTTGGCGAGTGGACAACTTGAACGCTTGGAACGGAGCCTGACTCCTGGATAAATCTAAAGATGAGAGGCAGCTTGAAGCTGTCTGTGATGATAGTAAAATCTCTTTTCTAGGCTGCAGTGAGAACCACCCTTCTTTCCAAAGTTTGATTCAGCCAAAATGAGCACTTTTCTGAGTGAAGTGGCCGTGGTAGAACTAATCTAGACATATTCTCACCTTTTCCAAGTAGACTAGTTGTCAAAGTGAGGGGACCTCAACAGAAAAAAAAAAAAAAAAAGCTTGTATATAGTTAATTTTGTTATGGGAAATCTCAAGATGGTCTGGTGTGTGTATTATACCAAAGTCTATGATGACCCTTTGGGCAGGAGAGAGAGGCATGAGAAGAACACACAAGAGACAGAGACTTCTGACTCAGAGGAACACCAATAGTGTTATCAGTGGTTTCAGTGAAGCAAGATCTTTTGTTCAATACCAGTACCTTTCCCTATCCAAATTTGTCTAGTATACTTAAAATTGCTAGATGCTGAGTGCACTGAAATTTAGTCTAATCCCTTTTGCTTTTCCCATGGAATCTAACACGGTCAACGTGAGTACTTTTTTCCTTATACTCACGAATATTTTTGTTCCAGATAATATATTCTATCCTGATTCTAGACAAGCCCACTACCACAGTAAATATGAATAAATTCTGTTCTATGAAAATAATTAGCTGTGAGAAAAGGTTTATTTTTTCAAACAATGTTTAACTCTCATTTTACTGATTTGGCTGTTTGCATTACTTCTACAATGCCTTAAATGAAAAAAAAAATACTTTGAATATAAAAAAATGAATAAACAAGAGCTACTAAAATCCCTTAGAATTAATTAATGTCATTAAATTCTTAGTCCAATGTGATTCCATTATGTATAACACGTGAGGATAAAAAGATAGTAATGTTTAGAATATCTTCTTTGGAGGTAAAATTCTTGAACTGAAACAGTAGTTCAGGAAAGAGTAAGAGTAGTATTAAGCTGCTGTATATGCTTTTTTCCCCCTGTTTCATCTCGTGTAATTGCCTGAAATGATTGTTTGATTGTTTGTTTTTTCTGTAAAAATAATCACAAGGCAGTTAGTGTTTTTACCTGAGGCTTTATTTGAAAGCAAATGATGCCATTTATTTTTCTTTTCCTCCCTCATTTTCACCACCACCATATCTCTTGGTGTTGTCTGAAGGAGCAGCTAGACTCTCATTTAGGCCAATAGGAGAATAACCTGAGGAGATTAAACAAGGGCAGCTTCTCTCCAGAACAAGGGAGGTCACTCAGCTGTTACAGGAGTGTTGAGAAATCTCAGTTTATCAAACAGAAAGCAAATTTCCCTTGGGTCAGGATGTACAGCCCCACCATCATGGTGAATTACCAGTGATGATTTGCAGTCAGGGAAGTTAGCCTCTCACATAACAAAGTCAGCAAAGGTGAGGCAACCTTAATATCCATCAGTGGCTGGCAAAATATGAATGCTAGAACTTTCATTGATTGTGGCTCTTCTCAAATAAAATGGTATAAAAATGAATCCACAGACAAGTCAACTTTTTCATTTTTATGTTATTTTTCTGACTTAGAAATTCTGAGTAATGACAGTGCAATCTTACATTAGTAGCTTCCTCTCTCATACCAGCGATAAAGCAGCTGTCTATTCATTTATGAATTCTCAGAGGGAAGACATAGTGTGATCACTTGTAGACTTAGCTGTATGCTCCAAGGCCAAACCATTCACCACATTTGGCTGTCAGGAATTGGGAGGGAGCCTGGTATATAAAGAAGGAATTGACAGCAGCTCTACAGCCAGAGCAGAGACCTGTGGTGTATGATGAAATGTAAGTGCCTTTCCTTTCAACTACCAAGGTGCTCCCTGGACCTGGGCAAGGCAGTGACCCTGGAGAAAGAATGGGATCTAAATTTTGATTCTGTTGCTTACTTGTAGGTGACCCTGGGAATTCTTGCAATGACACCTGTCTTAATTTGTTTTACCTTAAAACTAGGCTAATTAAATTTAACTTTGGTTGTACTTCTGACCAATAGAAATACTGTTCCCAGCACATAGAAAACACAGTCGTAGTCATACATATGCTAGTTTACCAAGGCCTAATTATCATGATGGGTATTAAAAAGGTAATCTTACCAAGTGAAAAGGCCAAGGTAATAGTAGAATTATGATATTAAAAAGTGATAAAGTTAGTGAATGTACTTGGTGAGTACCTAAATGTGGAAATTGAGACCCTGGAAGATGACTGATTCCTCTCCATTAAGATTTTTTAAAAAGTATAAGCAATCTGGTATGTCTTTCCTTTTTTTTTTTCTTTTTTTGCGGTACGCGGGCCTCTCACTGTTGTGGACTCTCCCGTTGTGGAGCACAGGCTCCAGACACGCAGGCTCAGCGGCCATGGCTCACGGGCCCAGCCGCTCCGTGGCGTGTGGGATTTTCCCGGACCGGGGCACGAACCCTTGTTCCCTCCATTGGCAGGCGGACTCTCAACCACTGTGCCACCAGGGAAGCCCTTTCTTCTTAAACATTCTATATACTTCTCCCAGAGACTCTGAGTTGGACAATATTTTTCCTATAAATAGTTAATAGTACCTAGTGAAAAAGCCTTTTCAAAACTATTCAGATGCCACCTTTGAATTTCTAAGACATTTTTAATGTTCTTAAATAATATATAGTTATATAATATATAAAATAGTTATATATATATAGTTATAGTTATATAATAGTTATATAGTTATATATAGTCATATAGTTATATATAACTATATATATAACTATAGTTATATATATAGTTATAATATATAATATCTAATATAATATATAGTTATCTAAAATAATTAGAAACTGTAGATCATTGATAAAATTGGAAGTCACCTCTAATCCCTCTACTCAGAGATAACCAGTTATATTTTCCTTTTTTTGTAATTACACAATACAAAATGCTTACAAAGATCAATTACATATTAAAATTAAAATAACAATGAAAACTTTATGGTGAACTTAAGAATACAAAAATATGGTATCATTAATATATTTATATATATTTATATAAAGATAAAGTTTTATCTTTATATCCAGTTATAGTTCTCTGTTCTTTCTACTTCAGGTAATATTCTTTGTTTCAGAAATTAGGATATAATATAGAAAATATGATGTCTATAACAGAAAAACACCAAGGCAGTAAAATGTATACATTTACATAATCAGGTTATTATTATAGTAATGGTAATAATGATACAACTTTGAATTTATATATGTATTTTTAAATAAAGGAAGCATCTTTTGGGGTGGAAATGGTGGCATACATTTTTATAAACAGAATTAGTAAAATATATTTATCAATGAGTCCTTAAATAACCCAAAGGAAAATAAGAGAACGCTCTGAGATTTGAAGTAGAAAATTTTCAAAAACAGCTGGAAGTTCTGCTTAAGTTAAAATAACTATTTCAGGTTAATTAAGCCTGTGTTATAGAGGATCTAGGGAAACAAAAGAAATTGGTAGCTTAAAGAGAAATGAGGAGCTGTGCTAGTTTTTATAATACTGGTTAGAAGGTGAGAGGCATAATGCTTAGTGCAAATTGCTTCTGAGTCACTCACTCTGTGCCTGGATGTTTATCTGATTATTTAGTTAGGGCTCAGAAGAGTTTGCAAAGTATTGTGCTGTGCAAAGTAGTTTCCTTCTGGGTCTCTAACCTTTCCTCTATGGAGATTCTGCTGAATTCAACAAAGTCCTAATTGCAAGGCCAGGTCAGCAAGCGAAGAGAAAGCTGAGGTTCCTCCGCAGAGAGAATTTTATCAGGGCCTGGGTGCTTGGGCATACAGGGTGCTTATGTTCTAGTGGAGGGACACTGACTTCCCTTATTCTTCATTATTTGGAGCAAGCGTGAGAAAATAGCTTGTGAACTGGGAGAACAAAGGGAGCTTGGTCTCATGCAGTCTGGAATTTTGATGCCAGCTACTGACAGAAGTGGTCTGGGAATACCAGCTGCTCAGCACCTGGAGAGCTTGGTCCATGGGATGTTACATCCTCTCTTGTCAAGGAACAGCAACAACTTGTGCCAGGGGGAGCTGAAATTGGGCATAACCCCATCTGGCAAGAGAAGGTGGGGCTGGGATGGCAGAACTCCCAACTATCTCAACTGGTTCATTGACCAGGAAATTCAGAGTGAACATCCATGGATATTTTTGGACAATTCTATTCATATCACCACAAAATGACTGGAAGGAGGCATTTAAACCAAGCCAATGTTTTCAGTGAAAAAATTCACAATAGGATAGCCTCCTTCCTTGGAAGTTTATTCAGAACAACTAGAGTAAGCCGGTCCTTTAAAGACATGACTCTTTCCTTGGGAAGTTATGGACCGAGATGAAATTTTAAGCTCTTACGTTGCTTCTATGGTTTGAAAACTCAGAGGCAATGGATATCCAATAAACAAACAGAAGGATTAGGGTGAATATTTTGAATATTCAAAATATTTGAATTGAAGCAAATGTGAAACAATGTCAGAGATAAATAGTAAAAAGGCTGTTAAAAGTAGACAAAAATAGCAAGGGCTTAGTTCTGACCAAGTCTGGCAAGCCATGGCTGCACACTGCAGATTACTTCAAATGGACCACAATGAGAGAGGGAACATATAATGCAGTTTATTTACCTCTGGGTGAGTGAAATGTGTGAAACAGCTTTGGCCATCTTTAGTTTGAGGAATCAGATTAATAGGGATACATGTAGCCTTCTTACACCACAGCTGGCTACCAGAAGTAAGTAAATGACCTCACTTATGACTTGCTCTTCTTAAAGGTAATGATGGAAATGATGTAAAGGAAGACCATAAAGTTGAATTCTTGAACTTGTCAGTTATGGTTTAACTTGAGTCCTGGTTTCTTTTTTGTAAAACCATTATAACTTTTGTCCTAAGTTAAAGAATCAAGTGGAAATCTATGGTGGGATAACATATGTTAATGTACACTGAAAAGCATACATTTCACTTGTTTTAATTATTGTTACACAGAATTTTTATCTGTTGTCAGACCTTGAAAAAAATAATTGTACAGTCTTATAATACCTCTAGAAAAACTTTTGCATATTTTTTTGGTAAAACTTTTAGAAGTGTTAATTGATTGGGGTAAGACCAATATATTGGGAATCACCATTTTTCTGTAGTTCATCTACATGATCTGTTATATGATCTACAATATCCTTGAATGACATACTCTTTTATGTCTTTAGAAATCTTTTTTTGCTCTCATTTCTACTAGGTAGTCATTCACACTTCACCATCATTTTCATCCTCGCCAATCTACTAAAACTGAGACAGCCTTTCTGTCCTATGAGAAAATAGCCTTTAGTAAAAATAAAAGTGACAATTGATTTCCAATTTTACTCTGGTTTAACTGGATCAGCAGGAATTATTCATTGAAAAGCATATGTTTTCAATGTGCTTTCAGTATGACTTCTCAGAAGGGGTTGTTCCATCAAGAATAAATATTTCATATTTTATTCAAGATAAGTGAACATAAAATCCAATCACTTATTCATGCATTCCATAAATATTGTGCACCTGCAATGTATAATTCCTTTTTTCTGGCTTATAGGATGAAATAATCTTGGAAACCATGGCTTGAAAATTTCTTCCATCAACTTGTGGCCCCTGAAGACTTACCTAAACTCTCAACCAAAATTGGTATATACAACTCTTTTTGAAACAATTTTATTTTGGGGGCTTATTTGTTACAGTAGCAATCAATATCCTAACTAATACATTTGTGCACAAAGAAAGAATTTGTGGACTGAAGAATAGATGAGTAATTTGACACAGCTGGAATAGTTAGGCGCTGTATAGCTAAAGGTAATAGGATAGCAGTTTTAGAGAAGTACATCAGAAATTAATCTGGGAAATTAACTAGATTACAGCAATTTTATTTGAAATTTCCATTTTCCATCCACAATATTTAATATGCAAACGCATATGTGAAATAGGTCTACTTAAAAGTCTTTAACAGTGTGGGTTCTTGTGTTTAAAGGCCTTTATTTGAATCCTGGCTTGACCATTTACTAGCTGTGTATCTTTGGGCATGATATGCGTTTGCAGTGAGTTTAACATCTTTGCTATCACTATGCATCTTATAATTGACATTGTCTTAAAATTGATGATAGCTGGAGAATAGTCATGGTATAATTGTCACTGCCTGTAAAAAATATCCAACTTGAAAATTTGTAGAATGGATGGCAGTGGCATGGATGATAATCTGAATGACACCCTTGGGACGTTCTTTATATCCTCAGGATTGACTTAGTCTGGGGCAGGTTTCAGGGAGTTGGTGAATCAAACATGTAGAGCAATAATCTCAGAACAGTGTTTTTATAAAGTTAGCTTAACAACAGCACACTGACAGTGGCTTCAGGATAGTTTATAAATTTTTCAAAGAAATGTCGCAAATTCTTACTGACACAAAGAATAATATTATCAATGATAAATCTGGGTGAAAAAGTGATTAATAATTGGATTCTCAATATTAATACATTTTAGGAATACCTGAACGAATTAATTTAACTTATATTTTTACTTACATATGTACAGGGTAATGGCTGATTAATAAAATCTGTGTCTAATTTGTCTAAACAGCTCTAAGTGATAAGAAGGAATTGTGTCACATGAATCAGCATTTTCTCTTTTTTTCTTAGTATCTTATTTTTTCATGAAAAATAGTAATAATACATACCCAAGAAAGAAGATTAAATTAATTAATCCATGAAAAATGGCCTAACAGAGTTTCCTAAAATATGTTATTATTTAGTGTCAATAGAAAACTATGGACATAGACCATACATAATAATCTGATGCTATACATTATTCTAAAGTATTCCTTGTTTTATCCAGTGCTTAGGCTTAAAGAAACTTTAGGATTTCTTGCTGTGTCGCGCAGCATTCGGGATCATAGGTCCCTGACCAGGGATCGAACCCATGCCCCCTACCATGGAAGCACAGAGTCTTAACCACTGGACCACCAAGGAAGTCCCAACTTCAGGGTTTTTAAAAAAACTGTCAATGACCCAAATTGCAAGTGCTCTACTCTGAGGGAGCACTTGGAAAAATTAAAGGTATGACTAAAGCAATGTGAAGGAAGAAAATGATGCAGTCTTGATTATCTGAAGGAAAGAAAGATCAACATGGTCTAGAGTAAGTTTATTTATTCTACCTGCTGAAAAAGTTTTGATTTTTTTTAACATATCTCCTGGACTAGTCATGAGTGGTAATAACCTCCAGCTGCAACATTCTTCCCCTGAGATCCTATTAGTTCTTTTGTGCTTGACCTTCCCTGATCTTTCAGTTTTGTTGCCCAGTTCTTCTGGGAAACTTGGTGTATTTTTGAAGCAGAAGGTATCTTCAAGTCCCACAACTATTTTGTTCAAAGACAGTGCTTTGAAGCCAGAGTACTACCCATTAGCCATTATCCATCATAGGTTTGTGAGAACAAGTCATACTCAGCTCCAGTTCAATTTATAAGTGCAGGCTGATCTCTATAGAAATGAGATGAGGAAGGAGAGGCAGGGAAGGCTTGTCACATCCCTCTAGGACTCCTATTTAAATTTTAGTTTTGAATGACCAAGATAAGTCTGACAAACACCACTATTTTCAGTTTACTACATTTTTCTTCCCATTAGATAAGAGTGCCTATTGTTTTAAGACCAATCAATTTTATTCTATTTACAGGCTTACATAATAAATCAAATAATCTTACAGACTGAGGAAATATGGATACTACTAAATATTCATCAGGAGTGAATGCAGCAGAATGTCTCTGTTAATGTGGTCTTCTGGGTTTAGTTTTGTAACTTATTTAGCTAAATTCAATTGAACCTAATTGATTTAGCAAAGCCAGGCATAAACTATAGAGAAATGGAGTGCCTATGAGAGAACAAGGCAGTTATGAATTTATAAGTAGAGGCAGATATAAGAAGTATAAATAAGATCCAGGATGTAAAACATAAGGAACTAAACATGGAAGAGTTTATGACAGTTTTGCCTCAATCAATCTATTCTCATTTCTCTAAAGATATTTAAATTGTGCATCTCAGCAGCAGATTAATTTTCACCCCTCCTCCCATACTCTGCCCTTAATTGCATTGTGTTGCTTCTAAAAGCAGAGCTAATGTTTCATGATGCTTATCTGGAGGCACAGGCTTCCTTAGTATCATTCAAATATTGATTTTATTCCCAGGAGCAGAATTCTTTAATTTATTCATTCATTCAAAAATATATTTTGCATTTCTACTATCTGCTAGATACAGATTGCATCTGACCAAATGTAGCAAAAGGGAGAAAAAGGAAACAAGCATAGTATCACGAATTCTGGCTTGAATAATTGACCCTACTACCTGAGATAAGAAACAAAAAATGTAAAGCAAGTTTGAGGCAGAGGTGACAGAGATTATGATTTGTTTTAAATATGATGAGTTTGAATCACTTGAACATATCAGTGAAAATAACAATTTTGTAATTGGATACATGGGTGAGAGTCTCAAAAATACCAACTGACCTGGAGATAAATTTTGAAAGCCTGCAGATTTGAAAAAGCATATCTTACCTGGACAGCATGTGAGCACAAAACAAAGACCTATGGTTTTTTGCAGGTGATATTAATTATTCCTTCCTTGGTACTTATTTTTAGTCAGCTTTATTGAGGCACAATTTATATACAATAAGATTTACTCTATTTAGGTATATAGTTCTGTTAATTTTGAAAAATATATATAGTTGTGTAACTACCACTGTAGTCAATGTATAGAGGATTTCCATCACTTCAGAAAGATTCTTCGTGCTTCTTTGTGGTCAGTTTTCTCCCCACAACTCCATTCTCTGACAACCTCTAAACTTTCCTGTTTCTTGGATTTTATCTTTTACAGATGTTACATAAATAGAATCATGGACTATATAAAAAAAGCACATTGAGTACTTTCTTTTATGCAGTGTAATGCACTGATTCATTAATGTGTGTATCAATCATTCACTCCTTCTTAGTGCTGAGTAAGACTGTGTAGATGAACAATATTTTGTTTACTCATTCAAAATTTGGCAGACATTGGTGCTGTTTTCAGTGTTGGGTGATCATGAATACAACTGCTGTGAACATTCAACTATAGATTTTTGTGTGGATATGTGTATTTGGTTCTCTTGAATGAATACCTAAGAATGGGATTGTTGGGTCATATAGTTAGTATATGTTTTAACCATTTAAGAAACTGCTAATATTTTCCAAACTGGATGTGCCATTTTGCATTCTTATCAGTAATGTATGAGCATTCTAGTTGTTCTGAATTCGTGTCAGCACTTGATGCTGTCAGTACTTTTAAAATTAATTGTAATAGTTCTGTAGTGGTATCCTATTGGGACTTTAATTTGCATCTCACTAATTACATTGTACATTTAATCATGTGTTTACTTGCCATCAGGATACTTCTTTAGTAGAATATATTCCATAGCTCTCAGTGTATAAGTCTTACAATTTTGATTACATTTACTCTTAAGTATTTTATGTTCTTTGATGGTATTGTAAATGGAATTGTTCTCTTAATTTCATTTTCACATTGTTCATTGCTAGGGTATAGAAACATAACTGATTCTGTATGTTGACCCTGTATTCTTCAATTTTTCTGAAATCATTTATTAGCTCTAATAGTTCTGTGTGTGTATGTCATGTCAACTGCAAAGAGAAATAGTTTTGCTTCTTCCTATTCCAATCTCTTTTTAATTTCATTTTCTTACCTAATTGCCCTGGCTAGAATCTCTAGTACAATACTGAACAGAAGTGGCAAATGCAGACATCTTTATCTTGTTCCTGATCTTAAGTGGAAAACCTTCAATATTTCACCATTAGCTAAAATGTCAGCTATGTGTTTTTTGCAGATGCCCTTCTTCAGACTGAAGTTTTCCTCTAATCCTTGCTTGTTGAGTGTTTTTATCATGAATACATGTTGAATTTTGTCAAATGTTTTTTCTACATCTATCAAAATGATTCTTTTCTCTTTATTCTATTAATATGGTGTATTACATGGATTGATTTTCGTATATTGAAACACCTTGCATTCCTGCCATAAATCCAATATGGCTACAGTATGTAATCCCTCTGTGTGCTCCCTGTTTTGGTTTGCCAGATGAATGAGCAATATTAATATTAATCAAACTTAGGAAGTTTTTGACCATTTCTTCAAATATTCCTTCAGAATTCCCTTTTCTCTGTCTCCTTTCCTTCTGGGACTCTTATTATGCATATGTTGATATGCTCCATAGTGTCTCACAGGTCTCAGGCTCTGTTCATTTTTCTTCATTATATTTTCTAAGACTGGATAATCTCGTATCTTCAGTTGCTGATTCTTTCTGCTCAAATCTGCTATTGAAACCCTTACTGAATTTTTCATTTCAATTATTATACTTGTCAACTTCAAAATTTCATTTTGGTTCCATTTATAATTTCTGTAACTTTATTGATATTCTGTACTTGGTGAACTATCATTCTCATACTCTAGTTTTTCAGACATGGTATTCATTCATTGTTGAAAATATTTAGAATAGCTGGCTTTAAAATATCTCTCTAGAAATTCATATGTTTGTGCTTCTTCAAGTACAGTTTTTATTAATGGCATATTTTTCTTGTGTACGGGTCATACTTTTTTGTTACTTTGCACTCCTCATTTTTTTGTTGTTGAAAACTGGACATTTTACATATTATATTGTGACAGCTTTGGAAACTGGATACACTTATTTGTCATGTTGTTTTGTTGTTGCTTTCAATATAGTTTTGGGTTTTTTGTTTTGGGGGTTTTTTTCGGTTTATTTAATGACTTTTGTAAACTAATTCTGTAAAGTCTGTATTTTTTGTTGTGTTTGGCTATTAGCATCTCTGTTCCATTAGCTTAGTAGTCAGCTAATGATTGGAGAGAATTTCCTTAAATATCTGGAACCAAAAAACCCTTCCAGTGTTTGCTGAGTGGCTCTGTGTATATTTGGGTGCCCCTTCAGCACTCAGTCAGGCAGTTTACAACTTTGCCTTGGCCTTCACTTCCTGTTTCCACATGGGCTTAAGGTTAGACAGTTGAGCACTGAGGACGTGTTCAGGTCAATCCTGAGCACGTGCACAGCTCTGGGCATGAGTGTGGACTTCTGGCTTCCCAGGAATATATTGGAGCTTTTCAAAGCCCTTATGAACATCTCATTGACCATTCAGTTCTCCCATGTCTTTTAGCTAGTCGTTTGTTTGCCCCAGTTGTTATCTATCACCACCAGCAGCTGTGTCTAAAACATTGTGCTGTAAATGTTTTTGACAAACAACCTGTGGAAGCAGATTTAGCTCTGGGTCAGTTCTGAGTCAGGTGAAATAAAGGCAAAACTTTTGAGCTGGTCTTCCAGGGAATGACTGGGTAGAGTTTAAAAAGTAATTAGTACAACAATTTGCAAATGCAGTCTGTAGTGTCCACTTCAGTACTGGAAATGCAAGCTGTTATTTTCAGGGACTATGGCTAAACTAGAGAGGAGGATCAAACTGGTATAAGTTAAAATACAAAACAGCTTACTGTGCTTACTGGCAATGTAGCTGCTTTTCTTGAATAAGAACTCTCTGCTTTGCTGAAAGTCTTTAGTTAACATCTGTACTTCAAAGAAATTGGTTCTGATCCCTTTTGTCCCATTTTTCATTGCTTTTATGGAGGGGTGGAGTTTTGAGTTTATTTTTCTATTTCGGGGCATGCCGCCCCCTGTACTCTAATGTGGGTTTTTATAATACGTGGCATATATTTGGGGTATGCTTTTTAATCCAGTGTGGCTAATACTGCTTTTTAAATGGAAGGTTAAACCATTACACTTAATGTGATTGTTAATACTATAGTATTTAAATTTATTGTATTTTCGTTGTTTACTTATAGTTTTATTTGTTCCCTTTCTCTTCTTTTTAGCAGTGTTGTCAGAACTTCTGTATCTTTACTAATTTTCTGTCCAATTGTTCTATCAATAATTCTCTTCTCCTTTTTGGACTCTAATTACATTATGCTAGACTGTTTGATATTGTCCCATAGATTTTTAAAATAATTTTTCCAATATTTTTTTGCTTTGTGTTTCAGTTTAGATAATTTCCACTGACATATTTTCCAGCCTACTTTAGAGATGGTTGAAGAAATTCTTTACTGCTGCTATCAAGATTTTATGTCTAAAATTTCAATTTGATCCTTTCTTATAAATTTCCCTTTTTGCTTAAATATTAATCTCTTATATATGTTATCTACCTTTTCTAGTAAGTCTTTTAACATATTAATCATGGTAAATTAATCTCCCAGACAGGTTTTCCTTGACCGTGTGACTTTATTGAATCATCTAGTTGGTCATTTCAGAGTCTTTATTTATTTTGTTTATTTATCTAATTTTGTTTATTATACCAACTAGACAATTTCCTTCAGGGTAATGCCTCTATTTTACTCAAAACACTGTTTACACTATACCTTTCACCTTGCTGGCACCAAATATAATTCATTAATGAAAAAAATATATATATATATTTAAATAATGACTAAATTCATTAACAATGACTTTTCTATACTCCCTCAAAATGTGTTCAGTTGCTTTCAAAGTGTGACAACCTTCTCTGATCAGACCTTTGTGAGATTCCATAGTATAAGGAAGTATCACATAATAAGGGCCTCACAAAACACAGATCATTCTTTTGAAATGGTTTGGTGGATTGAAGGGGGCAGTGTTAAGACTGAGATATCTATACTTACCTCAAGATTTCTCTTTAAGCAAAGCATGGTTTGGTATTTCAACCTTCTCTCTGATATTCTGTCACAATTCCAGGAAGATCCTAAAGATTCCTGCCATTATGTAGCTTAGAAGTAGATAGCAAAAATTTAGAAGTTTTGAGAAGTTTTTCTCTTCTGTTTGGAAGAAATTTTCTGCCTATTTAGTGGGAGACAGAATAGCATATAGACAAGGACATCTGATGACTGCTCAATTAATGGCTTCACAAACTATATGAAGTTGAGCAGATTATTTAATCTCGCTAATATATCACTTATAAAATGAAAGAACAACTAATAATACATACCTCACTGAATTCAATAAGAGATGATCTACGTTATGCATAGTACATGAAACATTCTTAAAATGGTTGCAGTTGTTGCTGTGGCTAACATTAGTGTAAATATTATCCTTCTTAGAATTTTGGTTTACTTGCTAAAAATCCTCCCCAAGGGTTAATTACAGGACCTCTTGAAATCTGCATCAAAAAAGTATCATTTTTTTTTTTTTTGCAAAGGAAATTTGGCCATGAATTAGTTCTGTTAATTGGTCTTTTCCTGTAGAATTTATTGGTCTGTGATCTTTCCATAAGTATTCTTGTAATACTTATTCAATCCTTGTTTATGTTTATATAGCAATTTTTTATATATATAGGAAGTTCTATTAAATATGTCTTGAATAACTAGAAATTGGATTTTCCAATAAGGTACTTGTTTTGAAATGTAATTTGGAAAGAGAAAAATAGATATATTTTTTCCTCCTATGCATTAGAGCTCTCAAATTTTAGTATGCATAACAGTCAATGAGGAGTTTTCAAAAAAGAGATTCCTGGGCTCCATCTGAAACCAGCCGAGCCTGAACCTCTTGAATGAATCCTGATCCACAGAGCAAGTGGCTCCAAATCTGCTCTTTTATGAATACTGCACTAGATTGTTATCTTGCTAACTTTCAATCAAACACAAGGAGGAAAATGAGGCACATTCTAACTTAAGAGAAAGCACAGACAAGTCATTTCATTAATCTCTTTTCATAAGCTTAACAACAGCATGAGTAGCAAGCCATGTAATGATTGAATCTGGAAGAAAAACATATATACCTAATGATACAATAGTAATTGAAATACGTGCTTAAAATTTTTTAGTTAAAGATGCAGCCTTAAATTTACTTATAAGGAAGTCTAAAGAATGATCTATAATGATCCTCAAAGGTTAGAAAAATCTATTCTTAGTGGAAGTAGCATATAATTTGCATCTGAAAATATGTTTACAAGTACCCTGTGTCTTTTTTGAGTATTTTAGATGCATTAATTCAGAAATTTAAAAAGTAATTTTAACCACACACTGAACTGGACTAAAAGAGGAGACATTTATACTTAACTTGTGATCTGCATATGTATTGATCTTGATGCAAATTATAAACATGTATAAGTCAGTCTTATAATTGAGTATTGTTCCTTTTTATACTGAATCTCAACTATTACTTTTAGGACAAATAAATGATTTAAAAGCAGATAATACAATTCAATTAATAATAAAGAAAAATATAACTGTTCACACTACCAAAGTAGTTTTCTAGTAACAAATAATAGGCTTTTATTTCTTTACATTTCTAGTAATTACAGTTTTGATAACACATCTCTTCATATTTAAAATTTTTTCAAAGCCCCATATTGTTAAAACTATTACTTCTTTATTCACTGCTCAAATTGGAAAATTATCTCTCTCTTTCACACACACACACACACACACACACACACACACATTTCAAAACAACCAGCCCTAGTAACAAAAGCACTGTTTTTGTACTCCTTTGAAAATATTAATTTACTATTTATGTTTCAGTAAACTAATCTTGCTTCTCCCAAGCTAAAAACATTCCATTAGTCAAATAAAATTTCAATAAACAATAACATAGCTAGATCAAGAAACAGACTGTTTATATAACTCATCATGTCTTATAGTTTTTTTTTTTTTTTTTTCGGTACGCGGGCCTCTCACCACTGCGGCCTCTCCCGTCGTGGAGCACAGGCTCCGGACGCGCAGGCTCAGTGGCCGTGGCCCACGGACCCAGCCGCTCCGCGGCATGCGGGATCCTCCCGGACCGGGGCACGAACCCTCACCCCCCGCATCGGCAGGCGGACTCCCAACCCCTGCGCCACCAGGGAAGCCCTATAGTTTGAAAAATTGAAGGCTGAAAAACTTTTGATGAAAGTCCTAAAGTCACACTCATCTGATTGGTGGAAGAAGGGCTCAAATCCATGGCTCCTTCTTAGTTTAGTGTTTGTTTTGAGAGAATCTTTTTCCTCTATCAAGGAATCTGGCAGCTAAAGAAGTGATTGATGGGGCCCTGGAAACATATTTGTCCTTCTGTTTTTTTTCTTTTTTCCTTTAATTAATGGACTTTGTTTCTTAAAATAATTTAAGTTTACAGAAAAATGGAACAACAAGTTCAGAGGGCTCCCATGTACTCCCTCTCCCTAAGCCTACAGTTTCTTCCATTATCAAGATCTTTCATTGGTGTGGTACATTTGTTACAACTGATGAACCAATATTGATACATTATTATTAACTAAAGTCCATAGTTTATATAAGGGTTCACTGTTTTATATAGCTCTATGGTTTTTAACAAATGCATGTCATGTATTCACCATAACAGTATCATACATAATTTCACTTCCCTAAAAATCCCCTCTGCTCCACCTTTTCATCCTTCCCCCACCTCTGAACTCTGGTAACCACTGATCTTTTCTCAGTCTTCATAATTTTGCCAGAATTTCAGTTTATGACCATAGTTTAGTTTATGTAAATAAAATCACAAGTTAAGGTCCCTTTTCTTACTGGCTTTTTCATGCATTATGTTTGTGGGACTCCTTCATTGTCTATAGTTTGTTCATTTCGTTGCTGTAATGCAATCCATTGTGTGATACTATTTATACCACTGCTTATAAATTTTGCTATTGATGGAAATGAATCTGCACAATTTGGCTATTATGAGTTATGCTGCTATTAGCATTTAAGCTCATGATTTTGTACACATTTCTGTTGGGCATACTCCTAGGAATAATATTACTATATGATCTGGTGTATCTATGTTCAGGTTTTGCAGTTAATGTCAAGGAGGTTTCCAAAGTGTTTGTACTGATGTGTGATCCTGCTGGCAGGTATGAGAGTTTCAATTGCTGTTCATCTTCAGCAACATTAAGTATTAATCAGGTTTTTAAATTTTCAGATATGCAGGTAAGTGTGTAGTGCTATCTCATAGTTTTAATTTGATTTTTCTCAAGAAACTAGTAAGATTTTGGACTTGTTCATCCATTTATGGGATATGTGAATATCCTCTTTGGTCAAATGCTTTTGTCCCTTTTTAAGTTTGACTCGTATATTTTTATTATTTATGGAATAATTCTATATATTCCGAGATTAGATTTTTGATGATTAAATAGGCAGACAATGTATCCTAACTCTGTGCTCTGCACTTCACATGTTAATGCAAACTACTGATTAATACGATTTCCTGATTTAAATATTGTATAATTTCTTCATGGTTAGAACTTTTTACCCTGTTCAAGAAACCATACTTTATTCCAAGGTCATGAAAATTTTCCATTAAATTATCGGCTAAGAGCTTTATGGTTTTCTTTTGTGGAGTTAAACCCTCCACCTCCTTCCTCCACATGGATTGATTTTAATGTAAGAGCACAGCTCTTCCCAGTTGGAACTGTACTGGATAAAGATACACAGCAGGATTATATGTACTGGGAATTTATTAGATGAGCCATTAATACTGTTGGTCAATCTATCTGTTTCTTTTAAAATTTGCTTGCTTTCTTTTCAAGGCAGTTTTTAAACTATTTTCACCTTCTTAAAGTATACTACTAACATGCCCCTTGTGGTTTATAAATGACTTAATATCTACTAATCTAGTAATTGGAAATCAACAGATAATAGTCTCGTATTCTTAAATACACTAAGATCTTCTTCTTGTTCATTTGTTTATTTTATTTTATTTTTTTGGATTAACTTAGCTTTTCCTCTTAATCTTGTGACTCAACTCTTCCCCTCTCCTGCTCTGGGGGACATTGTTCTGTCTTTACTATCTTTATATCTTATACCTTTAAAATTAGGTATTGCCTTTTTCTTTCCTTCACTACCAAACTTCAGCCAAAAGCATTCTCCTCTTGTCTCTAGCTGTTTTTGTTAAAATCCACATATAACTCATTGAAACCAGCTAGTTATTTCTTATGCTATCCCATCTGAATGCTTGAACATTTGATATTGAAAAAAAATATTTTTGAGTTCCACATTCACATTTTGAAATATTTACCTGATATCCCTCTATGAATGGTCAAAAGTCACACTAAAGTGGTAAAATATAAAACTGAACTTATTTTCTCTCATCCAGAAATTATTCATCACTTTACTGTCCCTATATTTCCAACTGGTGTAGTCACTCAAATATCGAAACTAAAAAGCTTAAGGTTGACATTGCTACCCTTATCTGTCATTCTCCATAACATTTTCTGTAATTCTGCACCTGAACTACTGTTGAGAGCAACTGTCTATTTTCTATTCCCAAAGCAACTAATCTCTTCAGATTATACCATTGCTTTATTGCTTCTAAGTTCACCAATAAGCTTAAGCAACATAGTTTATATTTATATAATCAAATTTCAGTAACTGGTGCCTTCTATACCTTGACTACATCAAATATGTAAAAGTTCCTCCTATAAAATCCAAACAATGTTCAATTAAAGTACATATGGAGAAAAAACTCTTGATTTTAATATATTGCAGTAATATGCCTGATTGAATTGTCATAGAAATTATTGCATTGCTTTCTATAATAAATTATTAGAAAATTTTGTTCAAGAAGTATAAACTTGCTTTAGCACATCGTATTGCAACTGTAAGCAGATAGAATTTCTTACAAGATATGCAAGGTATATAAGGCTTTTGAAGTTAAACTTGTTCTTTTAGCTACCTGTATTTAATCGTATCCTGTGCTAGTGAAGTCACAGAAGTTTTTGATAATTAAATAAGAATATTGTCTTTTGAAATTTAATGCATAGTTACTTTACTCAAATATTCTTGATAAGGGAATTTCAAAGTAAGAAGAGTCAGAAAGTAGGAGTAATGAGTATAAAAGCAGAAATGTTTTAGACAGGGGTATTTCTTTCTCATTCTCTTTGAATTACATTACTTAGAATATAGTATTGTGATTATGAGCAGAGAAAACTGGAATAAGGCATCAGTTCAAGTCCTTGCTCATTTACTTATTGTCTGATATATTATTAAATTCTCTAAATCTCAGCTTTTCTTCCAGCTGTAAAATGAGGGAAAATGGTAGAGCCAACCTCATGGTGGTGCTGTGAATATTAAAATAAATAATAAATATAAATTACCTATCATTATAAAAGGGCTCAATAAATGTTAGTCATCATACTATTATTAGATGTTATCATTACATATACTATGGAATCTCCATCTCAGATAGTTTGAGGACTGAATATCTCAAAGAGCTAGAGGCATACCTTAATCAAAATATTATGAATATTTAAAGTACCACAATCTTATTTTAGATGTTCAATTCAGCCTTTCTTAGAGGAGGTATCAAGAAATACCTAAATTCACTTCCATTGTCCTTCCTTCCCACCTTTGAGTTATATTCTTTTCCCGAATACAGATCCAGAGACATGCATTCATCTGCATGACCTGTATTCATTTCATCATCCTAAGAGGATGGAAGGAAAACGTGTGCAGCCTTAGTGTCTAAGGGCCAGACAAAGGCCTGGATAGTGACATTGAAGTCCCCAGGATAAGACCTAGATATTGGTAGGTCCAGCCAGCAAAGAGTTTGATCATAAGAGATATTTGAAGGTAGGGAAGTTGTATTAGAGTAATCCAATGAAACAGAACCAATAGGATATAAGGATATATTAACAAACAAACAAACATGTACACATAAGTATACTTATTATACTTATACTTGATATGCTTATTATAAGGAATTAACTCACATAATTGATTATGGATGCTCAGAAATCCCGAAATCGGCTGTTGAAAGCTGGAGAATGGCATAAGTTCAGTTTGAACCTGAACACAGGAGAAAACAAGTGTCCCAGCTAAAAGATAATTAGGCAGAGAAAAGAAATTCTCCCTTATTCTACCTTTTGTTCTACTCAAGCTGTCAAGTGATTGCATGAGGTCCACCCTAATTGGAGAGGGCTATTTGCTTTACTCAGCTTGCTGATTTGAATGTTAATCTCATTCAGAAACACCCTCACAGACACAGCCAGAATAATGTTTAATCAGATGTCTGGGCAACTCACTGCTCAGTCAAAGTGATGTAAACTTAACTATCACAGTGTTATTTCCTCTACTGTAAGAAGTCTCTGAAGACTTTTCTACTTGCACAGGAAGATCTGGAAATAGAAACATAGTGAGTAAAGCTCCTTCTTTTATATTCCTCTTCAAGGAGCAGAATGACCTGTTTTCCTGTTCTACCATGGTTATGGAGTTGAAAACATGACCACCACCTAGCTGTGTGTGAAGTTGAAGGCAATCCATTGACAAGACATGAACCTAGTGGCCATATATATATATATATATATATATATATATATATATATATATATGTATATAAGTTGACTACCCATCTCAGAGGACCTTGTATTAGAGACAGTTCAACCTGCAGAAACAAATAATATACACAGCAAAATGGAGCTGCTTAGAAAAAGTGGATCATGATATGAACAAAATAGCAATGCAGTTACTCAATTGCAACATTAAATGACTTGATGAAAAATAACTTGCCTATACAGAAAAACTTATGAAAAAGGAGAAAAAAAGTTCAGGGAACAGAATTCACATTTACTTCATTGGAAGCTAGAAATCAGTGGGAATAGCTTCTAAAGAGTACTAAGTGAAAAGGCCTATAGTCCAAGGTCTGTATGCCCACCAAACTAGCAGTTAACTATCAGAGCTAACTCACGAGTTAAGTCAAGATATTTGAAGTTCAGCAAGGATTTAAACAGCATAGCTTCTGTAATGTATGTCAAAAAACACATGAAAAATTATTCAACTACTCCACCAAAGAGCAAGAACACACAAAATTAGGAAAAATGAAGAATAAGTGGTGAGAAGTACACTAAATGAATATTAACTTAAGTGTTAAATGTCTAGATTGTTGAAACCAAAAGGACATTCTTTGGGTAATTCTAATAATAATTACAAATAAAAACATTAAATGACTTCAACAAAACCCAGAAAATAAGGGTTGGGTTGGAGATGGGGAGTGAGAGTAAATAAAGCTCTTTTTTTTTTTCTTTTTACATCTTTATTGGAGTATAATTGCTTTACAGTGGTGTGTTAGTTTCTGCTTTATAACAAAGTGAATCAGTTATACATATACATATATCCCCATATCTCCTCCCTCTTGCGTCTCACTCCTTCCCACCTTCCCTATCCCACCCCTCTAGGTGGACACAAAGCACCGAGCTGATCTCCCTGTGCCATGCGGCTGCTTCCCACTAGCTACCTATTTTACGTTTGGTAGTGTGTATATATCCATGCCACTTTCTCACTTCATCCCAGCTTACCCTTCCCCCTCCTCATGTCCTCAAGTCCATTCTCTACATCTGCGTCTTTATTCTTGTCCAAGTTCTCATAGTGGTATGAGGGAAGAGCAATGGAATGAAAATATAAGGAAGAATAAGGCAAAACATTCATTTTAAATTTTGGATTGAAGTTTATGTAAGGAGGAATTAGGGGAATTAGGTTGGGAAAATATTTATTGGGTTATCTTATTTACTTTAGTTTTTTTAATTTTCTTTTCATATAAAAAAAAGAAATCTCTGAAGAGGAGAGCAGGGTAAGGAAAACTAGTAACTATTAATAAAATAAAAACTCAACACATTTTTTTAATGATCAAAGGGAAATAAAGTGTTTTTTTCTTAAACCAGAAAACAAATGAGCTAAACAAAAAATGAAGAGGAGCAATGTGAAATAACTCCTAGCTTATGACAAGAATCAGGTATATTAATTACAAATGATTGAAAATGGAATAAATTATATTTTTAAAAGACAGAGGTTTAACATACAAGTTTAAAAATAAAAATGTTACATTTTTTCAATAAATATACTTAAAATATCTTAAAAAATGATAGAATAGAGATAGTAAAAGAGATGTTAGGTTAACGCAAGTTAAAAAGAAAAAACAATGGCAGTGTTAATATGTCAAAGTGGAATTTAAAGTAAAACTTACTAATCGAAATAAAATGAAACATTTTATATAAAAAAGGCACACTTTGTGGAAAAATATGATCATCATAAATGCATAAGATAATAAGAAATCAGCTAAATACTTAATGTAATTATTAAAAATCCAAGAAGAACTTGACAAAATCAATTCGATTATGAGATTCTAATAAACCACTCTCAAAATTAAGCAATGCTAACATTAAAAAAAGAAGTTAATTAATCTTAATGATGATTTAATGAATATCTATGAAAAGTACATCTTTCAAAAATCTATGTCCTTGAAACTTTTGTATTTACCACACAAAAAGCTTCATAAATTCAGAAAGGTAAAAGTTTTATAGGTAATAATCTGAATATAATCCAATAAAGTTAAAAATAAATTTTAAAAGGTCACAAAACTATCTTAACCACTTGGAAATTAAGACTGAGGTAAGAGTGAACTAAAAATAAGACCTGAAATTGATGAAATGGAAAAAAATTTTGAATAAAGATAAAAAGTAAAATCTAGTTCTGGGGAAAAAGCAAATTCAAAAAGTCAGTCATAAGCTTACTGAAAAACATGTGTGTGCATGTATGGTGGGGGGATAGGAAATATACAAGATAATAAATAAGACAGGAGATATTATCAGAAACAGAGGGAATATTGCACATATTTGCATATCCCAAATAGCACATGCATCTCTGCTGCAATGGATTTGAAAACCAATAAAAAATGGAAAGCTTTCTAACAAATTATAAAGTTTACATCTTGATAATTAGAATTAATAAATCAAAACAACAGAGTAGGATAGATTGACATACTTTTTCTACTTTTCATATAACCTATTATTTCAAGTTCATTTATAGTATTTTTATGCCATGGGATAAAATAGCAAAAATTCCCATTTATTTCGCAAAACCCAAAACGTTTAAAATCACAGTCTGAAAAACCTTCATTTAAAACTGTAATTCTAAGTCAATATGATATATGAATACAGTTGCAAGTATTTAACATGCATTTCCTATTTCAGACAGAGTGCTCAGTGAATGTCCTGTGTTTTGATAAACTATCTATTCAGGTTTTGTGCCTTCAGGGTTTCATACATGCCTAATGTGCTCTTTGCTCAGCTAGAGGGTCAGCTAACTACTGCCCATGGTCCAAGAGTGTGCCGTTTTACCGGAAAGCAGGTGTGCTCATTTCGTTATTGTGTATTGTCTGTGGTTGCATTCCTTCTGCAAAGGCAGACTTAAGCAATTGCAAGGGGGACCATATGGCCTGCAAAGCTGAAAATATTTACTATATGGCTCTTTACAGAAAAGGGTGCCCTTGGCCTAGATTGGTTTACCTCCAATTTTCTTAGCAAACTCTTATATTCTTTAGGAATCACCTTTTATGTCACTTCCTCAGTTAGACTTTATATTGCTAACTAATTATGGTCTCTTTCCATATCAAATGTGTAGTTCTTTATGGATTTGTGTAATGTGTTCTCTTCTAATTTACTGTATACTTTGTAAGCATTAGGAATATTGTTCATTGCAATATAATATTTAGTTTCTGACATAGCCCTTAAAATATAATTGTTATTCAATAAACATTTATTGAATTAATCAATGAGTAAAAGAATGTGTGAATTAATAAACTAAAGCAGAAAATTCTCTATCTTTTCTTTGATAGTTTAATCCAATTATTTGTTTTTAATAAATACAAATGCAGACAAACTGAAAACAAGCAAATAAACTCATTCACGTCCCTTTAATCAGAATTAATCAGTTACCATATGTATAGCTATAAAGATATCAAAAACAAAGATGATATTATACTCTACAATATTGTAGTGAATTTTGCTGTTTTCTTACTGCCTTTAAACTCACTTTCTACTGTAGCAGTATTTCTACTGTGTGAGTCTCCTTGAGATTATGGGTCTTGCCTTCCTACTATAGAATCCCAAAGGGCCAGACAATGCCCAGATGACTTGGGAGTGTGGCCAAGAATCTATATATTGGATGTTCATATCAGAGATGGGAGCACCATGAGGTCATTGATGGTAAAACCAGTTGATCTACAGCTACATCATATAACATTTCAGCCAGTTGTTTCCATGATGTGTCCTTAGATTTGCTTCTTACTGCTGAGTGCTGAGTCACTCTCCCCATTAACTTTCACCTCTTAGTTTCACTAAGATTTCCATCCATTCTGTGATCTTTCTATTATCTTTCCAACGATTTTGTTTTCTACTTAAGTTAGCTGGAGTCAATTAATCTTACTTGCAGCAAAATATTTTGACTGATTATAGCATTTATTCATTCATTTATTTATCTATCCATTCATATATCCATTATTTTTAAAGAGCATGAGCTGTGTGCCACACACTGTAGCACATCCCTAATAACTGTTCTCTGTAATTCTATAAAACATTAATGAATTTGATTTTGCTCCATTTGCTTGGGGAAGATTTCAGTTTGTGAATGTGTTTCCACCAGTCAGAAGAACTATTTATGAGAGTGACACAGAAAATTTCATTGTAGATTTCTGGATGCTTGACATTTCTGTGACACTACCTGATTTCATTATTGCTAATTTTACAAAATAGCTAGGTTTTTAAGCCAAATTTTCATTCATTATCTGAGTTTCATCTTTGGCATATTTAAAGAAAGCAAGAGTAACATGTTTTAAGGAAGGAGGTTTGCTCCTGTCATGGTTGGTATTTTTGAGGAAAAATGTGCTTGGATTGAAAGCTAATGGTTACTGAAAGTAATTAGGGGACAAAGTTAATAATCAAGATTTCTTAGCAATAATAAAAAGTACCAAATGGCTTCATTGCTACATGTCACCTGCATTACCACTCCTTAAAAACATCAAGTTGTCAACAGCCACTTGGTCTAGAAGGTTTATGACGTAGGAATAGATTGAATCAAAAGACAGCACCAATATCAGGAGATAAAGAATTATCTTCTAAGGCCTTAAAATATTGTTTTTTAACAGAGAACTTTTTGATTTGCTGATCATGTTTAGTTGTCAATGATTAGTACACTGCTTTAAAATTGAGATGGTTAGAAATACAGTCTAAATTGCTCAAATTAAAAGAGCAGTGTCAAAATGCACACTTCTTAGCATTCCTAGTGGTACCCTTACATGTATTCACGTTAGAATTCTTACCTTGCTAAAAGACACGATTCCAGTACCTCTTTCATTGGGAATCTTCCATCTCTTACTGGGCATCTTCTTTGGACAACAGGCCAAGCATGTGAACAACCTGCATCTGGTATTATCCACTAAACAGCATGGTCTCCACCACTGCTCTGCTGCTGTCTGCTGACGTATCACTCATAGAGCTACAGAATTCCAGCGTATCCTATTTTTCTTTGGAAAGAGGTGAATGAATGCTCAAGCCCTGCAAATCTGGGTCTTGGCAGTTTGTGCTGAAACTAGTATCTCTGTAGGGTATATCACTCACACTTTGAGCTTGGTGTTGGGTAGATTCATCAAATCTTCCCCATTTTCATGCCTCTGTACTGCCCCTTCACCTGTTAAAAACAAAATTAAACAGCCACTTGCAAATCAGCTTCCCTTCATGCTACCCTACCAGGATTTCAAATGTACCCAGGTATAATAAAACCCGATCAGGGACACAGTCCAGCAGGGCACTGTTGTTACCTGCCTTAATGTAAGTGAAGCACAGAAAGATACAGTGACTTGTTGAAAGTCCTGGGCTAATATCAATTGTAGCTGGATTTCAAACAATTATATCCAATCCAAAGGCTAAGCTCTACATATCCCCAGATGGTTATCTTGACTTTTATTAGTAGAAGCACTTTTTTACAGGTAAGTTGGGTCTTAAGAACTCTGTTTTGGAGGAGAGGTATGTGCTTTGGTTTAGGGATAGACTAATGTGATTCAGCATAGGGGGAAATAAAAGTAATTTTTATCTGTTCATTCCAAGAGGGAAATATAGTCCTTTCCTTGTGTTCCAAGAAATGTGTACTTGCAAACTACAAAATGCAGACAGAACGTGAACTATGGATGTATTTCCACTTTCCTAGTCTCTTTATTGGCACCAGAGTCTCATAGAGGGAGGAATTAGGGACTAGTTGGGAGTAGAGGTTAGGGATATCTGCTGAAATTGTGTTGGCATAACTATCCCACTGCCTTTATGCTTTTGTGACATTTATATTTTTTTCCTCAGTTGCACAGAACTGAATTAATCGTAACTTAGTTTCATAGCATTCTCAATCACTTGTCCATGTTTTATCTACTTTAGCTTTTAGTTTTTTTTAAAAAATTAGTTATTAAAAAAGCAGTGTATAAGTTAAATCTGAATCAACCATCCCAACAAAATTGACATCACTGTATATGGTCCCCACTGCCCCTCTCCACAGATTCTCTCCTTGCCTCCCTCTCAGACCAAGGAAACTCTTTTTTTTTTCAATTATGATGAATGTAACCATAAAAATGGCAAGTTTTTCAGTACTTTCACTTAAATCTAATTGTAATAGTTTCTAATAGCCTCTAAAATCTTTCCAAAATTTAAACCAGTCTTGAAAATGTAGTATCTTTCAAAATGTTCCTATAAAATAGTTGGCATATAAATATATATATATATATATATATATATATATGTATGTATTTATATATTTAAAATTAGAGGTGGTTTTACTGGCAGAGTTAAAGACTGTGGGAGACTAATGTCACCACACATGACTAAGCTACCCCTTGGTAGCAACACTGTACCCTCAGTGCTTAAACAGCATTTATACTGTCCCACCACTACCACCCAGTGCTGCTATAAAACTTACCCACTTCTCTTTCTAAGACTGCTTTCTGATTTAAAGTTCCCACTTGCTGGGATAAAGGGTTTGGACATAGCAGAATCTCACTAGTGTATTTTTGTGTTTGAAGTAGTGTTTTTACAAAATTGAATTAATCATCTACTTTTAAAATAGGTAGAATTCACATTGAAATTGGAATTTCTAGCTTTAGAAGAATTTCAGATCTTGAAATCTCATTAGGGTATCAGCCCAGCATTTGATCTTGGGAGCAGCTGACCCCTTTAGAAGGGCAAGCACCCTTCAACTCCTCACTCACTCAACCCAACACAAGCTTCTTCTGGTGATACTTGTTTGACCCCTGTTGGAAGCCGCATTTTCAAACTGTGAAGCCCATAATATTAACAAATATCTCTATAATCAGACTGCCTGGCTATCAAGCCTGAGACTGGTGGCTTTAGCATTGCTAATCTATTTTTTAAGAGGAGTAGGTTTGGAAATGACTTTGCAGAGGAGATATGGGACTTTGTACCTTCCTCTTAATACTATTTTTTACATTATGATTATTTAATAAAGACAGTTTCCCCTTCTTTTTATAGGGAATTACTGAGATAATATTTTGGAAAAAAAAGTTTTGTAAACATCAAAAGACAACACGAAGTTGTTGTAAGAATAAAAATGTAGCATGGCTTCAGTTGCCTCTCTTCCATCGCTTTTAACTTAAGGCATTTGTAAGCTTGGTTTCAAGTCCTGAAGCCAGTTTGTGTCCTGATATCAGGAATGACACAGCTGAGTAAGGGTGTTCTGTGGGACCATCCTCACATCCCCAGGATCTCCCCTCCATTGTCTGGGCTGCACATTGTTTGGACCTTTGCCTGCTTCATACCAATAATGCTGTCAAGCGTAGGTCAAATCTAAATCAAGTTCCTTTGAGTGTTTCTGGGGTTAGACCTCCTTGACTTTGCAATCATGTGGTACTGCATTATCTTCTAGGAGCATTGCTTTTGTGGCCAGCATCAGTCCAGGAAGTGCAGAGCACCTGGCTGAAAGTGAGTCCTGGAGTGTTTCCATTTCTTCTAAAAGGGCAGTTGATACTTTAGTCATAGTTGGCGTTTCAAGCTTTGCAATACAAGGTGAAAATATCAACCTTTTGAAAACAGGGATCATAATAAGAGCAAACACTTCTAAGCACATTCTATGTGCCAAACACCATTATAAAGTCTTTCTAAGTCATACCTATTTAGTTAATTCATACTGCAACACTTTGAGGTAGGTACTTTTAATTGTTGCAACTCTAGAAATTCACTTACCCTCTTCGAATCTTGGTATACTAATCTGAAAAATGACAATGTTGAAATGTTATTGTTGAGGACATAGAAATGCCATCATTCAAGAGGAAAAAAATCCATTTTGTGTATTTGCAAGTTTTAAGCACTTGACATTGACTTTATGAACTACAACAATAATTCAGTGCTATGGATCTGATAAATGTATTTAGGCTTAACCTCTAAGGGTTTGGATTTCATTCTTTCATTGTTCCAATCCATAAAGCAGATTATAAACAAACCTCCTATAGACACTTTAAGTGGTGATGGATGGGTAGGTATCCGTTGTCTACACAAGTGTCAACTTTAATAATATAATAGCCCACTATTTTACCAGTAAAAGTGAGTTTATGCAGGAATAGCCAAAGGAATTGCAATTTGGGAGATGCAAGCTATGGCAGACCAAAGGCAAATCCAGAGAACAAGAAAGGGGAACCTGCTTTTATAGGGTAAAGTGGGGAGTTGAGAGGGCCTGTGATAAACAGAGTTCATTCGAGGAAGGTGGGAGTCCAAAAATATGGAGACTTCTCATTGGTTGGGCTGCTAGTATCTAACTGGGCTGTCATGGGGTGGAAATAAGTTTCTTTCTCTCTGCTTGGTAGTAGAGTAGAGGCACCTTCCTGTCAGAGATGCAGGCTTAAGTCTCTTCCTATTTGGAGCAACTGACGATGCATGGTGGAGTGTGAGAGCTCCCCCTACAGGTCTGTTCCCACTCCACTTTCAGCTGAGGTTTCTTTAGTTCATTTTAAGCACATGGTAGAGAAAAATGACGTTGGGGAAACTAATTCTCGTGCATTTTCTTTTACTTTTTTTTTTTTTTAATGCCCTCATCCCCTAATTGATAGACCAGGTAGAAAATGACACAATAGCCAAAACAGCAGATATCAAGGGCTGTAGATCACAAGTTTGTTGCTTTGCCATATACAATGTTAACAGAGATTTTCGTCTGTTGGACTTTATGGCTTTTGTCCAGGGTTAAATACAGGGTGAGCTGAGGTTCCACAGTGAATACTGTGTTAAAATGTTTGCCCACATGATTGGGTTGATTTTTCGCTGCGTGTTGGCAACTACTGCTGATTCTTCCCTTAGCAGCAGCTGTTTCACTTTGTTCTTAGAGCTCTCAGATAATTGCACACAGCTCTTGAATAGTCCCATCTTCTCTTGCTGTTATTGCCCAATTTACTTTTTAACAGACTCATATCATTGCTGCCAAAAAAGATGTGCTATACTCTAGTAGTGAAAACTCCCTGACAGAAACATACATACAAGGAAGAAGTAAGCCATCTAAACTTTCTTGTTAATTGCTCTTAAAGGATTACATGTTCGCCCCATTGCTCCCTGACACTCTTATTAAACAGTGTAATAATATTATCAAGGATGCTCATGAAGACAAAAAATTCCCGAACATTGAATCATAGCACCTCTTACACAATTATTACTTTCAAAGATTCCTCTAGATTTTTCTTCCAGGCTCAGTTACAGAAAAATTCAACATTTTCTGGATAATGCTACAGAAAGAGATCATGAATAGTACATATAAAGATATATTAAAAATACACAGCAGGAAATAAAGGTAAGTAAATATGACATTTAAAGTCTTTGTTATTATGGCTTTTAGAAACTCAATTATTTATGAACATTCATTTTCAGTTCTCAGAGGAATAATGGCCCAGTTATTATTATGTTAGTCGAAAAAACTCTAGGGGTATGACAAGAAAATGATTTGCTTTTAAAACTGCATGTATCTGTCATACTTTTTAGTTCTAATAGAACAAATATTTCATTAAGTTTAAAAAATATGAGGATGGAATGCCTTTGGATTTTATTCTAGGAAAAAAATTATAAGAGTAAGGAACAGAGTTGAGTAGATTCAAGAATTGTAGCATCTTTTCTTGATCAACTGCCAGTTCTTATTTAGGTATCATGTATTGATTATTCATATTACCAGAATTCATTCATAAAGGAATTTATTAATTCAAAAATTCCCCCCCCCACTTTTTTTTTTTTTTGCTGTTTTGTTTTACCGGGACTTTAATCCACATGCAATGAATGGATTTTACATTTCCATTCTCATTTAATTTAGTGGGCATTGGTGTAATCAATTTACAGATGTAGAAAATAAGGCACAAAGGACTTAACAACTTACCAAGGTGACAAAACTAATGACAAAACTATTGATTCTGCAACAAACTGCAGAATCAGCATTGGAAGGCTGGCCACTCTCAAAATATATAGTTTAGAGCTTTGGAAATTTTCTTATAGAATAATATTCTATAGTCTACATAATATTCTATATTCTACAGTTATTTTAAGTGTTATATTCTATATGTAACTTTGGAGTAATTATCTACTCATTGGCTACATTTTGAGTGAGAAAAGAGAAGCCCTGGCTGCTTATTCTAGGTTTTTCTGTGTTGACAAAACTCATATCATATGTAATCCATAAAAACACTACCAGTTTTAGAGATAGAAGTATTACAGTTTTCAGGTGTTTAAATACTAACAGATGCCGTTCTTATTTTGTTGTATGTATAAATATGCCACTTAGAACAAACAATAAATGTAACGGCCAGATTCAGGCTTTTATTCAAAGAAGAACCTCTAAATATTTGACTTCTAACCTCACAGGATGACTGTAAGTGATTTTATAGAATTGTGCTTTGAAATTTCAAGACATAGTTTGAGCATCTCTGGTGCCTATCTAAAATGTTCTTTATGATGATAATATTGAATTTTACCTGAGCCCTATGATTCTGAAAAACAACAAAGGTTAAGAAACTCCCCACCCTTTTGTGTTCCACGAAAAGGTCTGCTCTGATCACCCGCCCTTCCCAACATAACTTAGATAAGAATCATGGATGTTCCCCTTGTTTTCCATAACAAAACCAGATACACACCTTCCAAATTCTCATTCTTTGTTTCATAATTTAGAAGCCGAACTGCTTGTCCCCACTGATCAATCAGAACGAAATGCTTGTTAAAATAAAACAAAACAACTTTGGTTAAGCTTCTCACCTTCCCCAGGTCCCTATCTTTGGGCAGCATGCAACTTTTCTTTAACAGCCCTTCCTGAGAATAGGCTGGCCTCAGAGTAAAACATTCTCTGATCTCCTAACCGATCAGGCCACCTTTTCATCTCACTCCCTGTCAGGCATTTCCTTTTAACCTTGTTCATTTCTCTCTATAAAAGAAAACTCTTTTTGCCTAACCCTTGAGATGCTCGAAAACTTTATGATCAGAGTGTTCTCCCTATTATAATACTTCCCATCCCCTATTACAATAGTCCTTTTCACCCTTGCAATAATCCTTCCAAATACAATTTCTCCTTAGTAAATTCAGATTTGTTTTGGTTTGACAATGATGAAGAAAAAAATGAAAATGCATCACCTTCTTTCCATTTAGTATGTAACCTCTATGATAAAGTGTATGAAGAGGGGTATTATGTTAGTGCTAAAAAAGAAAATGAATAAAATGAGATGATTTTATTCAGATCAAAATTAGCAGATGTTATCTAAGCCTGGCTGTAACGGTGGGTGCCAGAACTAGGCAGGATGCTTCTTTCTTCTGTGAATATAGCTAACAATCTTTACAAACCTAAAGAGAGGACAAAGCTGGTAATAAAAGGTCATTTTAGTAAGATTTTCTTTACCTGCTCAAAGACAGAATTGTGGTTCCTTCCCCACAATAGCAATATAGCTAGCTTGTGTCATTGGTGATGAGCAGTTGACAGGCGGTAATTATTTTTCTAAATAACCACTTTGAGGAAACATGCATACCTTTCTTAGTAAAATGGATTTGTTTTGATAGCACCCTTTTCAAGGGACTTTACATCCAGATGTAGAAATAAAAAGTATGGAACAATGTATCTTGTGGTAACAGGCAACATGGATGTTGTTAGGAAAACATTATTAAAATTAACTGAGATCACTTCACCAAACTACTCAGAAAAAAATCTTTAACTGGATAAGGATTCCATCAAACAATTTAGATAAGTTTCCAGACAAGTGATCTGCCATCAGTCTACTTTGTATACTCATAGGAGAGAGAATTCTAGACAATGGAAGAACTTATAAATGCCAGGATATATAGGCTTTTATACCCCAAAATTTTCTGGTCACTCAGACATGGAGAGCATCCCAATACTCATGGCCTCAAGGAAATGTTGAAGAAGAGACTTCTGTCTTGGATTGGACCATCTTTGACACAAGATATTGCACCATGCATAAGTAAGGGACATTTTCTAGAATTGTCAGAGACTATGATTTCAGAGGCATCTCAGCAGTTCAACTATTTTTTTTTGCTTTTACAAATAACAAAACTTTGCTTGGTGAAGCATAAATGTTTTGTTTTGTTTTTTTAAACACCTTTATTGGAGTATAATTGATTTACAATGTTGTGCTGGTTTCTGCTGTATAACAAAGTGAATCGACTATATGTATACATATATCCCCATATCCCCTCCCTCTTGTATCTCCCTCCTACACTCCCTATCCCACCCTCTAGGTGGTCACAAACCACTGACCTGATCTCCCTGTGTTATGCAGCTACTTCCCACGAACTATCTATTTTACATTTGGTAGTGTATATATGTCAATGCTACTCTCTCACTTCGTCCCAGTTTACCCTTCCCTGTCTGCATGTCCTCAAGTCCATTCTCTATGTCTGCATCTTTATTCCTATCCTGCCGCTAGGCTCATCAAAACCTTTTTGTTTTATCAGATTCCATATATATGTGTTATCATATGGCATTTGTTTTTCTCTTTCTGACTTACTTCACTCTGTATGACAGACTCTAGGTCCATCCACCTCACTACAAATAACTCAGTTTCATTTCTTTTTATGGCTGAGTAATATTCCATTGTATATATATGCCACATTTTCTTTATCCATTGATCTGTCAATGGACACTTAGGTTGCTTCCACATCCTGGCTATTGTAAATAGAGCTGCAGTGAATATTGTGGTACATGATCCTTTTTGAATTATGGTTTTCTCAGGGTATATGTCCAGCAGTAGGTTTGCTGGGTTGTATGGTAGTTCTACTTTTAGTTTTTTTTTTTTTTTTTTTTTTTTTTTTTTTTTTTTTTTTTTTTTTTTGTGGTACGCGGGCCTCTCACTGTCGCGGCCTCTCCTGTTGCGGAGCACAGGCTCCGGACGCGCAGGCTCAGCGGCCATGGCTCACGGGCCCAGCCGCTCCGCGGCATGTGGGATCTTCCCGGACCGGGTCACGAACCCGTGTCCCCTGCATCGGCAGGCGGACTCTCAACCACTGCGCCACCAGGGAAGCCCTATTTTTAGTTTTTTAATGAACCTCCATACTGTTATCCATAGTGGCTGTATCAATTTACATTCCCACCAATATTGCAAGAGGGATCCCTTGTCTTCACACTCTCCCCAGCATTTATTGTTTGTAGATATTTTTATGATGGCCATTCTGACTGGTTTGAGGTGATACCTCACTGTGGTTCTGATTTGCATTTCTCTAATGATTAGTGATGTTGAGTATCCTTTCATATGTTTATTGGCAATTGGTATATCTTCTTTGGAGAAAAGTCTATTTAGATTTTTGGCCCATTTTTGGATTAGATTGTTTTGCTGCTATTTAGCTGAATGAGTTGCTTGTATATTTTGGAGATTAATCCTTTGTCAGTTGCTTTGTTTGTAAATATTTTCTCCCATTTGTGAGGATTGTCCTTTTGTATTGTTTATGGTTTCCTTTGCTGTGCAAGAGCTTTTAAGTTTCACTAGGTTACATTTGTTTATTTTTGTTTTTATTTCAATTTCTCTAGGAGGTGGGACAAAAAGGATCTTGCTGTGATTTATGTCATAGAGTGTTCTGCCTACATTTTCCTCTATGAGATTTATAGTGTCTGGCCTTACATTTACATTTTAAATCCATTTTGAATTTATTTTTGTGTATGGTGTTAGGAAGTGTTCTAATTTCATTCTTTTAAATGTAGCTGTCCAGTTTTCCCAGCACCATTTATTGAAGAGGCTGTCTTTTCTCCATTGTATATTCTTGCCTCCTTTATCAAAGATAAGGTGACCATATGTGCATGGGTTTATCTCTGGGCTTTCTATCCTGTTCCATTGATCTATATTTCTGTTTTTGTGCCAATACCATAGTGTCTTCATTACTGTAGCTTTGCAGTATAGTCTGAAGTCAGGGAACCTGATTCCTCCAGCTCCGTTTTTCTTTCCCCAAGATTGCTTTGGCTATTTGGGGTCTTTTGTGTTTCCATACAAATTGTGAATTTTTTTTGTTCTATTTCTGTGAAAAATGCCATTGGTAGTTTGATAGGTATTGCACTGAATCTGTAGATTGCTTTGGGTAGTAGAGTCATTTTCACAAGGTTGATTCCTCTAATCCAAGAAAATGGTATATCTCTCCAATTGTTTGTATCATCTTTAACTTCTTTCATCAGTTTCTTATAGTTTTCTGCATACAGGTCTTTTGTCTCCTTAGGTAGGTTTATTCCTAGGTATTTTATTCTTTTTCTTGCAATAGTAAATGGGAGTGTTTCCTTAATTTCTCTTTCAGATTTTTCATCGTTGTTGTATAGGAATGCCAGAGATTTCTGTGCATTAATTTTGTATCCTGCTACTGTACCAAATTCATTAATTATTTCTAGTAGTTTTCTGGTAGCATATTTAGGATTTTCTATGTATAGTATCATGTCATCTGCAAACAGTGACAGTTTTACTTCTTTTCTGATTTAGATTCCTTTTATTTCTTTTTCTTCTCTAATTGCTATGGCTAAAACTTCCAAAACTATGTTGAATAATAGTGGTGAGAGTGGGCAAGCTTGTCTTATTCCTGATCTTAGAGGAAATGGTTTCAGTTTTTCACCATTGAGACCTGTAGCTGTGGGTTTGTCATATATGGTCTTTATTATGTTGAGGTAGGTTTCCTCTATGCCTACTTTCTACAGAGATGTTATCATAAACATTTCTACAGAGATGTTTAGCTAAAGCTTTATCTGCATCTGAGTTTATCATAGGGTTTTTATCCTTCTATTTGTTAGTATGGTGTATCACATTGATTGATTTGCATATATTGAAGAATCCTTGCATTCCTGGAATAAATCCCACTTGATCATGGTGTATGATCCTTTTAATGTGCTGTTGGATTCTGTTTGCTAGTATTTTGTTGAGGATTTTTGCATCTATGTTCATCAGTGATACTGGCCTGTAGTTTTCTTTCTTTGTGACATCTTTGTCTGGTTTTCATATCAGGGTGATGGTGGCCTCGTAGAATGAGTTTGGGAGTATTCCTCCCTATGCTATATTTTGGAAGACTTTGAGAAGGGTAGGTGTTAGCTCTTCTCTAAATGTTTGATAGATGTCTCCTGTGAAGCCATCTGGTCCTGGCTTTTGTTTGTTGGAAGATTTTTAATCACAGTTTCAATTTCAGTGCTTGTGATTGGTCTGTTTATATTTTGTATTTGTTCCTGGTTCAGTCTCAGAAGGTTGTGCTTTTCTAAGAATTTGTTCATTTCTTCTAGGTTGTCTATTTTATTGGCATATAGTTGCTTGTAGTAATCTCTCATGATCCTTTGTATTTCTGAAGTTTCAGTTGTTACTTCTTTTTTTTCATTTCTAATTCTGTTGATTTGAGTTTTCTACCTTTTTTTTTTTGATGATTCTGGCTAATGGTTTATCATTTTTGTTTATCTTCTCAAAGAACCAGGTTTTGATTTTACGGATGTTTGCTATTGTTTCCTTCATTTCGTTTTCATTTATTTCTGATCTGATCTTTATGATTTCTTTTCTTCCGCTAACTTTGGGGGTTTTTTGTTCTTATTTCTCTAATTGCTTTAGGTGCAAGGTTAGGTTGTTTATTTGAGATGTTTCTTGTTTCTTGAGGTAGGATTGTATTGCTAAATACTTCCCTCTTAGAACTGCTTTTGCTGCATCCCATAGGTTTTGGGTTGTCGTGTTTTCATTGCCATTTTTTTCTAGGTATGTTTTGATTTCCTCTTTGATTTCTTCAGCAATCTCTTGGTTATTTAGGAGTTTATTGTTTAGCCTCCATGTGTTTGTATTTTTTACAGTATTTTTCCTGTAGTTGATATCTAGTCTCATAGCATTGTGGTCAGAAAAGTTACTTGATATGATTTCAATTTTAATAAATTAACCAAGCCTTGATTTGTGACACGAGATATAATCTATCCTGGAGAATGTTACATGAGCACTTGAGAAGAAAGTTTATTCTGCTGTTTTTGGATGGAATGTCCTATAATTATCAATTAAGTCCATCTTGTTTAATGTATCATTTAAAGCTTGTGTTTCCTTATTTATTTTAATTTTGGATGATCTGTCCATTGGTGAAAGTGAGGTGTTAAAGTCCCCTACTATGATTGTGTTACTGTCAATTTCCCCTTTTATGGCTGTTAGCATTTGCTGTATGTATTGAGTTGCTATGTTGGGTGCATAAATATTTACTATTGTTACATCTTCTTCTTGGATTGATCCTTTGATCATTATGTAGTGTCCTTCATTGTCTCTTGTAACAGTCTTTATTTTAAAGTCTATTGTGTCTGACATGAGAATTGCTACTCCAGCTTTCTTTTGATTTTCATTTGCATGGAATATCTTTTTCCATCCCCTCACTTTCAGTCTGTAGGTGTCCCTAGGTCTGAAGTTGGTCTCTTGTAAATAACATGTGTATGGGTCTTGTTTATTGATCCATTCAGCCAGTCTATGTCTTTTGGATGGAATATTTAATCCATTTACATTTAAGGTAATTATTGATATGTTTGTTCTATTACCATTTTCTTAATTATTTTGAGTTTGTTATTGGAGGTCTTTTCCTTGTCTTGTATTTCCTGCCTAGAGAAGTTTCTTTAGCATTTGTTGTAAAGCTGGTTTGGTGGTGCTGAATTCTCTTAGCTTTTGTCTAAGCTTTTTGCCTGTAAAGGTTTTAATTTCTCCATCGAATTTGAATGAAATCCTTGCTGGGTAGAGTAATCTTGGTTGTAGGTTTTTCCCGTTCATCACTTTGAATATGTCCTGCCAGTCCTTTCTGGCTTGCAGAGTTTCTGCTGAAAGCTCAGCTGTTAACCTTATGGGGATTCCCTTGTATGTTATTTTTTTTGCTTTTCCCTTGCTGCTTTTAATATTTTTTCTTTGTATTTAATTTTTGATAGTTTGATTAATATATGTCTTGGTGTGTTTCTCCTTGAATTTATCCTGTATGGGACTCTCTGATCTTCCTGGACTTTATTGTTTGTTTCCTTTCCCACATTAGGGATGTTTTCAAATATAATCTCTTCAAATATTTTCTCAGACCCTTTCTTTTTCTCTTCTTCTTCTGGAACCCCTATAATTTGAATATTGGTGCATTTAATGTTGTCCCAGAGGTCTCTGAGACCATCTCAATCCTTTTTATTCTTTTTTCTTTAATCTACTCTTCAGTAGTTATTTCCAATAGTTTACCTTCCAGGTCATGTATCCATTCTTCTGCCTCAATTATTCTGCTATTGATCACTTCTAGAGAATTTTTTTTTTATTTATTGTGCTGTTCATCATTGTTTGTTTGGTCTTTAGGTCTTCTTGGTCCTTATTAAATGTTTCTTGTGTTTTCTCCATTCTATTTCCAAGATTTTGGATCATTTTTACTATCATTACTCTAAATTATTTTTCAGGTAGACTGCCTCTCTCCTCTTCATTTGTTTGGTCTGGTGGGCTTTTACCTTGCTCCTTCATCTGCTGCATATTTCTCTGTCTTCTCATTTTGTGTAACTTACTGTGTTTCAGGTCTCCTTTTCACCGGCTACACGTTCATAGTTCCCGTTGTTTTTGGTGTCTTCCCCCAGTGTCTGAGGTAGATTCAGTAGCTTGTGTAGGCTTCCTGGTGGAGGGGGCTTGTGCCCGTGTTTTGGTAGATGGGGCTGGGTCTTGTCTTTCTGGTTGGTAGGGTCACATCTGGTGGTGTGTTTTGGGGTGTCTGTGAACTTATTATGATTTTAGGCAGCCTCTCTGCTAATGGGTGGGGTTGTGTTCTTGTGTTGCTAGTTGTTTGGCTTGGGGCATCCAGCACTTGTGCTTGCAGGCCGTTGGGTGGAGCTGGGTCTCAACATTGAGGTGGAGATCTCTGGGAGAGTTCTCACCAATTGATATTACCTGGTGCCAGGAGGTCTTTGGTAGTCCAATGTCCTGAACTTTGCTCTCCCACCTGAGAGGCTCAGGCCTGACACCAGGCTGAAGCACTAAGACTCTGTCAGTCACACAGCTCAGAAGAGAAGGGAGAAAAAAAAATTTTTAATTAGATAAAATTATTAAAATATAAAAATTAATTTAAGAAAAGGAAGAGAGCAACCAAACCAATAAACAAATCCACCAAAGATAACAAGTGCTAAAAACTAAATTAAGATAAGTATAAAAATCAGAAACAAATCAGTCACAGACAGCAAACCCCAAACCTACTGTTGCTCCCAAAGTCCACCACCTGAATTTTGGGATGACTTCTTGTCTATTCAAGTATTCTACAGGTGCAGCGTACTTCAAGTTGATTGTGAGGATTTAATCCACTGCTCCTGAGGCTACATGGTGAAATTTCTCTTTCTCTTCTTTGTTCACACAGCTCTTGGTGTTCAGCTTTGGTTTTGGTCCCACCCCAGTGTGTAGGTCACCTTCAGGTGTCTGTTCCCTGCCCAGACAGGTGGGGGTTAAAGCAGCAGCTGATTAGGGCACTCTTGCTCACTCAGGCCAGGGTGAAGGAAGGGTACAGTAGTCAAAATTGGGATAGGGGCAAGCCTGCATTGGCAGAGGCCGCTGTGATGTTGCAACAGGCTGAGGCACGCAGTGTGTTCTCCTGGGGAAGTTGTCCCTGGATCTTGGGACCCTGGCAGTGGCAGGCTGCACAGGCTCTCGGGTAAGGTGTGGATAGTGACCTGTGCTTGCACACAGGATTCTTGGTGGCAGCAGCAGCAGCAGCGTTAGCATTTCATTCCTGTCTCTGTGGTTCAAGCTGATAGCAGTGGCTTGCGCCCATCTCTGGAACTGGCTTAGGCGGTGCTCTGCCATCTGTGGGCAGATGGGGAAGGAATCCCCTCTCCTCACGCACCCTGAAACAATGGTCTCCTGCCCCTTAGATAGGTCCAGACATTTTCCCAGACTCCCTCCTGGCTAGCTGTGGTGCACTAGCGCCCTCAGCCTGTCTTCACACAGCCAACCCCAGTCCTCTCCCTGGGATCTGAATCTGAAGCCCAAGCCTCAGCTCCAAGCCTCCACCCGCCCTGGTGGGTGAGCAGACAAGCATCTCAGGCTGGTGAGTCCTGGTCAGCATGGATCCTCTGTGTGGGAATCTCTCTACCTTGCCCTCTGCACCCCTGTTGCTGTGCTCTCCTCCATGTCTCTGAAGCTTCCCCTCACCCTTCCCCAGTCTCTGCCAGTGAAGGGGCTTCCTAGTATGTGGAAACTTTTCCTCCTTCACAGTTCCCTCCCAGAGGTGCAGGTCCCATCCCTTTTCTTTTGTCTTGTTTTTTCTTTTTTTCTTTTGCCCTACCCAGGTATGTGGGGACTTTCTTGACTTTTGGGAAGTTTGAGTTCTTCCACCAGCATTCAGTAGGTGTTCTGTAGAAGTTGTTCCACATGTAGATGTATTTTTGGTGTATTTATGGGGAGGAAGGTGATCTCCACGTCTTACTCTTCCACCATCTTGAAGGTTCCCCCCATAAGTGTTTTTTATTAGAGGTTAAAACAAAATAGTTGGTTAGGATAAAAATGCATAATTAAGTCGGTTTTAAAACATCCTCTGGTGAACCCCATTTTTTAATTTGTATTTTATTTGAAATATGTTAGATGTATAGCATTGTATACAATTAAGGTGTACAATAGTTTGATTTGACACATTTATATGTCGTAATATGATAGCCATTGTACCAATACTTAGCATCCCTATCACATCACATAATCTTCATTTCTTTTTTGAGGAGTGCATAATTAAGATCTAGTCTTATCAAGTTTGATGATTTTAATACAATATCGTTGTCTATATTCACCATACTGAGCATTAGAAACTGATTTTTGAATCATTGATTCCTCAGTATTCTCTTGGTTTTCTTTTTCTGGCATTCCAGCTTTTTGGATATTGGAACTTAGTATGATTTTCCCAAGTCTCTTACATCTTTTTTCATACTTCACAATCCCTTTTCCCTTTGGAAGCAATCCTCACTTGAATACATCTACTTGTTAGTTTACTTTTCAGCCATATCCATCTTGCTATTTAGCCTACATACTGAAGTTTCTTTTAGTTTCAAAAAAACGCTATTATGCTCCGCAGCATGTGGGATCCTCCCGGACCGGGGCACGAACCCGTGTCCCTGCATCAGCAGGCGGACTCTCAACCACTGCATCACCAGGGAAGCCCAAAAAAACTCTATTTTTATTCTCTGGTGTTACTCTTTTTGTATGTGTATGTTTAAAGCCATACTTCCTTTAAGATACAATCATATCATTTTGTTTTTCTTTGTGCTTAAATGTTGCTCTTCCTTGAGCCTGCTATTTCTCTGTTCTGGAGTCTGCTTTCCTGTCTTGTTTCATCAGTCTTCATATTGTTTCGTGGAAATTCCCTGTTGAGAGCTGAGACTCCATCGCACAGTTTAACACGCCTTTACTCCTCCACTGACTTCATCAAATTCACATTAGTATCACAGACAACTCTTTTTTTTTTTTTTTTTTTTGTGGTACATGGGCCTCTCACTGTTGTGGCCTCTCCCGTTGCGGAGCACAGCCTCTGGACACGCAGGCTCAGCGGCCATGGCTCATGGGCCCAGCTGCTCCACAGCATGTGGGGTCTTCCCAGACCGAGGCACGAACCCGTGTCCCCTGCATTGGCAGGCGGACTCTCAACCACTGCACCACCAGGGAAGCCCCACTGACAACTCTTGCCCAACTTCACATTAGTATCACAGACAACCCTTGAGCAAGAAGATAAAATTACAAATAATTTTATTTTGCATTCTAGTAACTTACTGAAAGGTACATGTCAAGACCCTTTGTCCTATTTGCCTCAAAATTCTCTCCTTACTGTGTCCACAATCCTAAACAATTTTACTATGTTTCTTACCCAATCCTAACCAAGGCTTCACATTAAAGGAGTCACCTTAAACCAGACTTTAAAATCTCAATGAATATCTCTTTCCCCTCTGCTGAGGTAGTATTCTATGTTACCATGACAAGAAATGAATTCAGGTTTATCTCATCAACTTGTTTTGGTAATACATAGCAAGTCAACATTCAGTATTGCTCATGATTGAACAAAATCTTGGGGAACAAGGAAATATTGAATACATTCTGCTATTTTCATTGAAAGTATAGTCAAGTGAGACCTGCTGCTGGGTGAGATGTCCGGTCATTGGGAAATCTCCATTCTTTGAGATACCAGCCCAAGGGCTTGGTTTCCTCTCTCCTCTCTGATACCCCATTCTCACTGCTTTCCAATGGAAGTAAGGTAACATTGTAAAGGCTCACTCTCTAATTAGACAACCACCCATAAACCAGAAATATTAAAGCTATATTAGTTTATACCTAATTGTGACTCAATTCTAATTGAGCTTAGACTATTTTTTTAAAGTGCAAATAATTGAATATCAGATCATTCTTTGACTTATAGACTGGGGACTGTGAGGAAGTAGAAAAGCCCCAGACAATAATTGCTAACAGAAAAGTAAATGATTCTGTCAGAAGATAAGCCTCAAGGAAGTTATAACCTTGATTAAGATGGTCCCAATTTATTTTAACCTATTTGGGGAAAAAGGTTCTGGAGCCTCTCCATAAAAAAATTACTCATATTGCTGTTTTCATTATGAAGCTTCTTTCTATGCTTGAATAAAATACTTTGGTTTTAAAAGGATCTGTTCTTTGAGGATTCATCGTATTTTATACATTGATTTTTTTTTTCTGACTGAAACATTTTCTATAAATACTATATACTATATTTTATAAAATACTTGAGGTTTCACTTTGGAATATACATTGTAAAAAAGCAAAACAAAACCAAAAACATTTTTTCTTTCCCTTTTCCATTCTAAAATTTCGAGTTTGCAATTATTTATTTCATTTATTGATTTACTGATAACTGCCATGTCCTGAAGATTTAAGGTGACTTATACAACTGTCTTTAACAGAGCAGGAAGATTTGTGTTTAGTCTTAATTTTCCAAATCATCAGTCTTTCTTAAGATAAAACCATTAGTATATGCTTAGCTTAATACAGGTAATATTCTGCATGTCCACCTCCGTATAACTCAGTTAAATCTTGAAAAGTAACAATTTTATATGGTGTCTCCAAAGCTGAAAGACTTCTTTGTTTAGATCTAATTCTAAGAAGGTCAGAACAACCTAAAGCCATCAGTCTTCATCATAGGTAATTCTTATACTTGAAAGCAGTATTTAATCTTGAACTTGTACTCTATTACTAAATTTTATTCCATATAATAGCATCATTTAAATACATTTAGAATGCTTTAATGGAAATGGGGAGACTTTTTAAAAAACTGCCATTCACCCACTTTTACAACTTCCTTCCCAACACATTCCAATAATTTTCTTATTCTATTTTTTCATATTGATGGTCATTTTAATATTTGAAACAATGATTAAATGGATGAAAGATATAGAATGGCGCCTTAAGTTTTCAAATCACTGATGGAGATAACAAGTAGCTCATATTCCTCTACAGTTTCTTAAGTAACCTCAAAATAGTATGGCTTCTTTTTTTTTTGCGGTATGCGGGCCTCTCACTGTTGTGGCATCTCCCGCTGCGGAGCACAGGCTCCGGACGTGCAGGCTCAGCGGCCATGGCTCACGGGCCCAGTAGTATGGCTTCTTTTTATTGAGTAGAATCAGTGGTGTTATTCCCACTGTTCAGATGAGTAAATTAAGGTTGAAAAGATTATGTGATTTTTTTTAAGGTCAAATGGCTAGTTGTTAAAGTTGTAAAGTGGTAAATGAATTTAGATGTTACCATTTATCTTAAAATTGTTCAATTATTACCATAATACACACACACACACACACATATATATATATGTATGGATATATATGTGTGTGTGTGTGAGTGTAAAATGTATGTCTTTACTCTTGATGTTCTGAAAGTGAAGATTGCTTTACTCTTCCTACTCAGATTTCACTGTACTATTTCAATGTGAGAACACATTTTCTATATTTCTAGATAAAAATTTCTATATTTCTAGATAAAAATGAAATCACATTCTACTTAAATATAGATTCCCTTCCCTATCACTTTTCTTCACCCTCTGGTGTTCCTTTAGACATATATCCAGGTTCTTATCCTGTCTGTTTAGTTCAATCATCATCTTTTTCTTCTTTTTCTCTCAATCATCATCTTTAAACTCACTGTGATGTGTCCTTAGTGTTTTCCTAAGATCTGTTGGCCAAATAATTAACTAATAACAATAATGAGTAACTAATTAACTCTCTATCACTTTTAAATTTAAATGCAGATATGGTTTATTTCTGGGATTTATATATTAAAAATGTTCTAGGCCCGTTATGAACTTTATTTCTTCTTTTATCTCTTTGAATAATTTAACTATGTTTATTGTAAAATAAGTTTTCAGATCATTTTAAATCTATAGATTCTGGTTCTGAATTTTCACTTTAATTCTGCAACTTCAAAGAAAAAGATTCATGTAAATGCTTTTCAGTTTTCTGTGTGAGCCTTTCTCCAAAGAAATTGTCTTCAGAAGGAGTGTCAGGTGTTCTCTGGGCTGTAGAAGTCTCCATTGGGGATGGGAGTGCATTCATCTCTGTGGGGCCTATGCTGGGCTGTCCAATGTCAATTTAGCATCCACCTCATCCCCCTTTTCTGGTTTTCTCTGCATGGTAGAGGAGAAGCAGGGAACTTCCTTTACAGAACCCCATTTCCTCTAAAACTCTGGGCTACAATTTACCAGTAAGAGAACTCATGTAATATTTAAAAGATATTTTCTTCCTTACTCGTGGTCAGACTGAAGAACCACTGTAGCTTCTCAGCCAGCAAGTGAAAAGAACCATTTCCCTGCTGCTGACTGAGGCATTTGTTAGGAGCTTCCAATCATTCAGTCCAGCCCATGAGAACCACCCAATCTAATACTTAAGATGAAGACTTTGAGGTTTGTTTCTCTTACCTCCCACCAGCAATGGTTTTATATTTGGTGACAATTCCTTGAACTGTAGCTGCTCCAGCTCTCCCACAATCATCTAATCTCAATGCATTTATTAACCCAATTATTTCATTAAAATGACTTTGTTTTCATGATGGAATCAAGACTGAAATGTCGCTCTAGAAACTCTTTATGTCTGAATGATTTTTATGTTAGTTCTTTAAATAGAGGATTTATCACCAGAAATTTTGGGATTCAGACTTAGGCTTCTGTTTAGCCACAGGTGACACTCTTTTTAACTCACCATATTTTACTTCAGTTGGCTTCCTGGTCAGAGTTGGCAGTGTCTTTGCCCACTCATTGTTAGGATCATTTTGGTTTTGTCATGGTCTGCGACCTTGTATCCATCATCACTTTATGGGTATTGAAACAAACCCAGCATGTTTGTATTCCACAACCCTATATGTGTAGTGACAATGTAACTTTACACCCAAACCAGAAAACATCTGAGAGTATAAGGGGGTGATATTATTTAATCCAGATAATAAGGATATACTGGAATATCCCAGGCAAACTAGGTTACCTTAGACACAAGCCAAACAGCTTCCACATCATCTGCTGCTAAGGCGTCTGAACATTTCCCTTTGTTAACTTCAAGCTTGATTCACTCCCTCTCTCTCTTATAAATTGTATATATATATATATATATATATATACACACACACACATATATATTGCAAATTATATAAGCACATATTTATATATTTATATATATTTATACTTTATACATATTTTTACATATTATATTCAGCATTTGTATATCTCAGTAGCAGAAACATAACATTCTATCATCTTAGCCAGATATCTGCTCCATGCTTTCTTTATTAATGTATATTGCTTTTTTCAGCATAATTCTGGTAATCAACAAAAGAGATTTCCTTATACAATTGCTAATAAAATGAATATTTTAAATAGTCTGCCACGTGATTTATACTGATGGCTTATTTTAGTAGAAAACCCTGATGTATAATAATCATAAAGAAAGCTCTAAACTGGAGACCCAGAAGCCTAGGTCTCAACTCTTACTCTGCTTCTAATGAGTTGTGTAGCTGAAACAAACTCCTACAATGCTCAGTATTTTCCTCATTTGCAAAGTATAGGTTTAATAGTCACTAATATTGAATATCTCTTCCGCTTTAAAGATTTGAGTCTATAATTCAAAAAAGTATATTATTTTTTGTATGTACTGGAGAAATATATTTCAGAGATGGTCTTGAGACTAGAGGAAATAATATTTGCCCTTTGATTATTAAAATATGATCTCCAAAGGGCTCTTGTTTTTTGCAGCATCAAATTCTTTCATGAGGCTGGAATATTTGCCTTTGACAGGTCTGTCAGTTTGTGAGCTAGACTACAAAGCCTAATCAGGGTTCAAAAACTGCAAGAATGATAACTCAGAGTTAGCTAAACTCTCTGTCACTTAAGTTTACCGCTGTCCTTGTAAATAAAGAATATAATGCAAAGGATGCACAAGATGAGGATGCACGTGGGGCATATAGCTCCTGGTGCTCATAAGTACCCTCCTGAAGGAGACTGAGGTAAAGTTCATTGTTGAATAAATCCCATGTAGAATGAAAAATTGAACAGGTTAGAAAAAAATAAACAATGGACTTGCTGTCCTTTGTTACTTTCAGCTAACAGAGATTTTATCTCTACTAAAAAAGCAAGTCTTTGCTTTCATACTTCAGTGGAATGTTTCCTTCTGGTCCATTTGGTACTAATGTGGCCTTGATTATGGCCTACCACAATATTTTTTTTTTCACAATATTTTTGATAGTCAGACATCAGTTTGAAAATTTATTACATTCAATTTTATAAACAACTTAAGGAAACATACAATTTAAATTTTACAAGCAATGGCATGATTAGCTTTGAGTCTGACTGAGTGAGACCTACATAGTAATTGTATTTTAAATTGGATTTTCTTTTGATTTGATTAAAGCAAAAGGGATATATTAAGTATATATTAAAGTATTAAGTAAGTATTAAAGCTGACTACAAATTCTTTGATATTTTTCCACCCAGAGGTGGAGTTGATATGCTTTCTACTTGAATATGGGAGGCTTCTATGACTCCTCTTTTTTTTTTTTTTTTTTTTTTTTGCGGTACGCGGGCCTCTCACTGCCGTGGCCTCTCCCATTGTGGAGCAGAGGCTCCGGACGCGCAGGCTCAGTGGCCATGGCTCATGGGCCCAGCCGCTCCGCGGCACGTGGGATCTTCCCAAACCGGGGCACGAACCCGTTTCCCCTGCATCGGCAGGCGGACTCTCAACCACTGCGCCACCAGGGAAGCCCTATGACTACTTTGACAGAGAGTAAATGTCAGAAATAATGCTGTGACAGGTTCTAGGCTCAGGCCTTAGAAAAGTGGCAATTCCCATTCCTTGTCTTTTGCAATAATCTTTCTTAAAACCCAACCATATCCTAGGAAAAGCCCCAGATAGCTTCAAGGAGATTCACATTAGGAAAGAAGACAAGATCCATGGCTGGCAGCTCTGGCTCAGCTCACAGCCATGTGACCAAATCATCCTGGAAATAGATTCTCCAGCCACAGTTTAGCCACATCAGTGACACTCTGTGGCGTAAAGAGGAGCCATCCCACCCCAGCACTACCAGAATTGCAGGTCTGTGATCAAAGTAAATAATGATGTTTTAAGCCATTAAATTTTGAGGTAGTTGTATAAACAGCAATAGATAACCAGAACACTAATGTTTACAACATTTGACATTATTTTATGTATGATTAGTACAATTCAGTGACATACAGCATTCCTTTCGTTAACTAATTAATTAATCTAATTCCTTAGATTTTTTTTCAATCTCTGCTTGTGACTGAGGTCTAGCCCAGAATTTTTTAAACAAATTTTTAAATATATAATGTATGTCCATTTAGTGTTTGTCTATTATTTAATATAAGGATGCTGAACATTTGCAGGGGTATGTAAGATTCTTCACTCTGAAATGTAGGCAATTTGAATATAGTTAAGATTTCTCTAGCAAGGAATTGGCAATATATATCACATGATATCAAATATCCACTTTAGGTACAGTGAATTACGTAGGAGAGTCAAGAGAACAAACAAAGTTCATACCATTTTTTGTTAATTTTGCCTAATCCTTATTATGTACTCTTATGGTAAAGGTAGGAGGCTGAACTTGGGAGAGATATGAACTTTAAGAAAATTTATTTTCAAATGAAATGTATTCATTTCATCAAAGTTTCATTATTATATGCTGTTGAAATATCTTGAGGAAGATAAAATTTCCTAAAGGACTACAAACCAGACACTTTGCAACTACACAAATTACTCTGGGAGACTGACTCAAGAGGTTTCAACTAAGTGATAGGGATAGAAATGTTAGAGTTATAAACATAAAGACAGAGACAGAGCTAGATACAGACAGGCTGTGCCAGTGATAGAACTGATTTCCTAGCTACAGAAAAGACTTTATCTAAACAATGATCGTGAACAATGGAGTTTTTGTGTGCATTATTTTCTAAACTTCACATCTGTATTCAGGCACATCTCTCTGTCTCTGGCTGTTTTGTACACACACATATCTATGCTGAATCCTTCCAGATTGGCTTTTAGCCTAATGAATCTGTAAAACTGGTTTTCTACTGAGAAACATATAGGAATTTGGAACTGAAGAAATTCTGACCAGAAACTCCTCATAAAAATACCTGATGACTTAAGTTACTGTAAAGAGTTACTCTTATTTTAAACCCACCTCTTTTAGAAATTAATATTAAAGCTGATAATTACCCATGGCTTTAATCAAATACTAATTCTTATATATTTGAGGTACTACAAATTTCCTACCTTACTTTCAGATTTTTATACTCTTTGGAAGTAAACAGAGCACAGTATTTTCCCTCAGAACACATTATCTTCCATAGAATTTTGGAGGAAATTGGGGCTTCTGAATATTGCTTTTGGAGGACATTTCTTTTGAAGAACACATTTTAAGAAGCTTGCAAATATTGTGAGTTTTACCATTTTCATCATTCTTTTCATTTAAATGTATCTGTTTTTCCTTTCTGTTTCCAGCCCTTTCTATCTTTCATCACTCAATTGTAGAATGAGCCAATACACTGGTTCAATTTTTTGTTTTTCATTTGCTTCTTAAGCTTATTTAAAAAAAAAACTAAAAACAATAGAAAATAAATGAAAGCACTGTTTTCATTTACAGCTGGGATTTTGCACAGCATGTAATACTAACTGCATCTGTGCAGAAAGTCCACCATATGGGTGGGAGGGGAATCATTTAATTTAGTTCATATGCATGAAGCAAGTGAAAAGTTGACTATATTTTAGATCTTGCCAAAGTCAAGCAACAGCAGAGCTAGGAACAGAATCCAAAAAGTTTCATAATCAATCTTATGTTCTTCTTGCTAAACTACTCCATCTTTTAAGGCTGTTAACTTGTACACTCAAGTGATCTATTCTCTTACTCTGAAAATGTATTTTTAAATCTATTTTTATGCATATTAAACTGTATAGAAGTAGATTTTATTAATCTTTTTTGAAGTTATATATTTGAATTTCTTTATAACATGTCTTAAATATGCAATTTAGAGGAAATTAAAAATGTAAATAATACCTGAAAATGACTTAATCATTTCTGGAAAATAATCAGTGTGAATTGGATGAATAAAGGCACAATTTTAATCTAACTCTAGCAAATGTAACTTAGCTAATTTTAATGTTGCAGAGATTAATGGAAGCTCAGGAGAGTTGGTGCCAACAAATGGCACCTTATAAGGACATTTGCCATTCAGAGATAAAGGGTAGAGAGGATTGAATGTGGGAAAGAACATCTGTAGAGTAGAGGCCCTAAAAAGGAAATTTAATTTCATTATTTTCAACAGAGTTACTCAAAATATTCACTCACTTTATAAGAATAATCTTTCTGCAAGTTATTTCAGAGATTTTTTGAGTAAATAAGCCTTCAAGTTTCTCATCTATTTATAGAGATAATGGCTACTAGGTGACATATTAAATGAAAGTATAAATAAATGTTCTATATCTTCTTGAAGAAAAAACTTTCAGGCAAGTTTTTCATTATTTTTAAAACATTTTATTTACTACTATGGAAAAATGTCTCCTCTCTGAAGCCTTATTTTACTATGGGAGAACCATCACAACCATGAACTCAGAGTTCATTATATAAAAATAAAGCTGTGTGACTCACATCCATTAAAAATATAAAAGGAAAGGAAACTACTTCTTGTGTAGAGATAAATATTATATTAATACATTTCCAATGTAGGTGTTATACATGGTAATATTTATTTGCTGTCAAAGCTTCTCAACCAGGCTACATTAAAGTAATTAGGATTAATCAACAATTTCCATTGCCATATTGTTGTAATTGATAATTTAATTTAAATGAATAATTCAATAAAATAATAGAGTGCTTCTGAAGAGTCGTTTATTCTATTTAAATTAAAATAAGTGGTTATGGCTGGACTCCTATGGCCCAAGTCCTGACAACTCCCAAGAAACCCATGTGTGCCTTGACTACCCTGCAGTGTGGCTCCACAATACAAGGTCAGCAGAGGGTGGGAGGACTCATCAATTGGTTATGAAGCACAAGGAGGCTTGGACTCAAAGGGGGCTGCCATAGCTGGTGCTCACACAGGTGGTATATCAGAGGCAGCCTGGACAACTGTCTGTAGCCAGCTCACCACAGCCTGTGTGATGTCATGAGCTGAGACCCTACACAAGGCCAACTTGTTCCAGTGCCATTCCCCTCTGGGGTGGGATTCCTGGTGCTGAGAGAAGATAAGCACACACTTGAAGGGAAAAGAGCCAGTTCAAACTTAACACTCAGGGCTTCTGCTCCATCAACTTGGGATCTGTACCAGCACTCCATAGGGCAGTGATGGTAACTAAGCACAGGGGAAGCCCTGCCTCACACCTGGCTCCTGTCCTAGCCCTACCATCTCCAGCTCCACCTCCTACAGAGGTGATAGCTGCCAGCATAAGCTGAGTAAAGATGTGACTTCTGCTCACATCAAATCCAGGTCTCCCACCAAAGGCACTGACAACACACAGACTATATAGGGATGACCCCATACAAGGACACCCCCTCAAGACAGCAGTAGGTAACTGTTTCACCTAAATTCATTTAGACAGAGAATGTTAAGCAAAATGAAAAGACAGAGAAGCTGGTCTCAATTGAAAGATCAAGAGAAAAACCCTGAAAAAAAATAAAACAGCAATAAACAATTTACCAGATAAAGAATTCATACCATTAGTAGTAAGAATGCTAACTGAATTAGGGAGAAGAATAGATGAACAATGAGAATTTTAACAAGGAACTAGAAAATATTAAAAAAAAAAAAAAAGAAAAAGAAAACCAGTCACAACTAAAGAATACAATAACTGAAAACAAAAAACCACACTAGAAGGAATGAAGAGCTGACCATGTGATAGAGAAGAACACATAAGTGATTTGGAAGACAGAATAATAGAAATCACTTAATCAGAACAGTAAAAAGAAAAACAAATTTTAAAAATGAGAACAATTAAAGAGATCTCTGGGATGAAATCAAACATACCAACACTTGTATTATAGGGCTACAAGAAGGATAAGAGAAAGAGAATGGGGTCAAAAATGTATTTGATGAAATTATGGCTGAAAACATCTTAAATCTGAAGAAAGAAAGAAAGAAATATCCAAGTACAGGAAGCTCAGAAGGTCCTTAGCAAGATGAACCCCCCAAAACTAATACCATATCATAATTAAAATGGCAAAAGTTAAAGAGAGGATTCCAAGAGAAAAACAGGCATATAAAAGGGAACCCCCATAAGACTATAAGTTGATTTTTCTGCACAAATTTTGCAGGCCAGATGGAGTGGAATGATCTATTCAAAGTTCTAAAAGGGAAAAACCTGCAACCTAGGGTATTCTACCCAGCAAGATAATAATTTAGAATAGAAGGAGAGATAAAGAATTTCTCTTACAAGCAAAAATTAAGCATTCATCAGTACTAACCTTAAATGTTAAACATTCTTATCTAAGTGGAAAAGAAAAGGCTATCACAAGAATTAAGAATCTATAGGAAAGGAAAAAAAATCACACTAGGAAAGGCAAATATATAGTAAGAGCTGACACTCAATCAACTTAAATAAGATAGTACTCAGAACAAAAGACAAAAAAATTGTAAAAGCAACTATAACTATAATAAGCAGTGAAAGAATAAACATGAAAATGTAAGATGTGACATCAAAAAGACAAAATGTAGAAGAGAGGAGTAAAACAGTGTTTCTTTCTTTTAGAAAGTGTTTTAACTTAAATGACTACCAGTTTAAAACCGTTATAGCTATAGGTCAACATATGAGCCCTATGGTAACCACAAATCAAAAACAAACAATAGACACACAAAAACTAGAAAGAACGGAACACAAGCATACTTCTAAGGAAAATCATCAAGCCTCCAGTGAAGAAACAAAGATAAGAAGAAATGAAGAGGGAAGAATTACAAAAACAACCAGGAAACAATTAATAAAATGGCAGTAAGTGAATAACTATCAATAATTACTTTATATGTCAATGGACTAAATGCTCCTATCAAAAGATCAAAAGACATAGTGTGGCTGATTGGATTAACAAACAAACAAACAAAAATACAAACAAGACCCATTTTTGTCCTGCTTACAAATGACTCATTTCAGAGCTAAAGACTCACAGAGACTGAAAATGAGCAAATGGAAAAAGGTATTTCATGTAAATGGAAATGACAAGGAAATGGAGGTAGCAACACTCATCAGACAAAATAGGCTTTAAAATAAAGTCTATAATAGAAAGACAAAAAGGACATATATAATGATAAAGGAATGAATATATAAGCTCATTTACATATATGCACCCAACAGAGGAGCACCTAAATAATTAAAGCAAATATTAGCAGAACTTACAGGAGAAACTGACAATGATACAATAATACAAGGGGATTTTAACACCCCACTTACATCAATGGATATATCATTCAGACAGAAAGTCAATAAGGCAACAGTGGTCTTAACTGACATAATAAACCAGTTGGATTTAACATATATCTCAAGGACATTTCTTCCCAAAATAGCAGAATACACATTCTTTTCAAGTGCACATGGAACATTCTCCAGGATTGATCATATGCTAGGCCACAAAACAAGTCTTAACAAAATTAACAGGATAGAAATTATATCAAGAATGTTTTCTGACCACAATGGTATGAAACTAGAAATCAATTACAGAAAGAAAAATGGGAAAAGTAAAAACATGTGGAGATTAAAAACGAGCTACTGAAAAAACAGTGGGTCAATGAAGAAATCAGAAAATGACTCAAGAAAAATGAAAATGAATACACAACTCTTCAAAATCTATGAGAATCAGCAAAAGCAGTTCTAAGAGGGAATAGCAATACAGGTCTAGCTCAAGAAATAAGAAAAATATCAAAGAAACAACCTAACCTACCATCTAAAAGAATCAGAAAAAAAAAAACAAGTAAAGCCCAAAGTCAGCAGAGGGAAGAAATAAATCAGAGAGGAAATAAAGAAAATAGAGACCAAAAAGACAATAGAAAATATCAATGAAACCAAGAGCTGGCCTTTTGAAAAGATAAACAAAATTGAGTCAGGCTCATCCAGAAGATAAGAGTGAGGACCCAAATACACAAAATAAAAAATGAAAAGGAAGAAATAACAACTGATATCACAGAGACATAAAAATCATAAGAATACTCTGAGCAGTTATATGCCAACAATTTGGACATCCTAGAAGAAATGGACAAATTTCTAGAAACATGCAACCTGTCAAGATTGAATCAGGAAAAAACTGATAATCTGAACAAACAAATCACTAGTACTAAAATTGAATGTAATAAAATAAACTCCCAGTAAACAGAAGTCCAGGACCAGATGGCTCACAGGGGAATTCTACCAAATATATAAAGAAAAGATAACGCCTATCCTTCTCAAACTATTCCAGAAAATTGAAGAGGATGGAAAACTCCCAAATTTATTCTAGGAGGCCACTATTCCCCTGATACCAAAACCAGAGACACCACAAAAAAAGAAAATTAGAGGTCAATAACTTTGATGAATATAGATGTGAAAATCCTCAACAAAATATTAGCAAAGCAAATCTAACAATATGTAAAAAGGATCATACACCATGATCAAGTGGGGTTTATTCCAGGGATGCAAATATGGTTCAATATTTGTAAGTCAGTCAATGTGATAAACCATATTAATGGAAGGAAAGTTACAAATGACATGATCATCTCAATAGACACAGAAAAGACATTTGACAAAATTCAACATCCATCCTTGAAAAAAACGCTCATCAAAGTAGGCATACAGGGAACATATCTCAACATAATAAAGGCCATTTATGTTAAACCCATAGCTAATATCATACTCAATGGTGAAAAAGCTTTCAGCTTTTCCTCTAATTTCAGGAGTATGACACGGATGCCTACTCTCACCGCTTCAATTTAACATAGTATTTGATGTTGTAGCCACAGCAATCAGACAAAAAGAAAAGGACACCCAAACTGAAAGGGAAGAAGTAAAACTGTCACTATTTGAAGATGACATAATACTGTATATAGAAAACCATAAAGTCTCCACCAAAAAGCTATTAGAACTAATACGTGAATTCTGTAAAGTTTCAGGATACAGATTAATATACAGAAATCTGTTGCCTTTCTATATAATAATGAACAATCAAAAAGAAAAAGCAAAATATCAATCCCATTCAAAATAGCATCAAAGAGAATAAAATACCTAGGAATAAACTTAACCAAGAAGGTCAAAGACCTATACTCTGAAAACTGTAAAACTTTGTTAAAGGAAATTGAAGATGATACAAAGAAATGGAAACTATCCTGTGTTCATGAATTGGAAGAATAAATATTGCTAAAAGGACCATACTACCCAAAGCAATCTATAGATTTAATGTAATCACTATCAAAATACCCATGATATTTTTTGCAGAACTAGAACAAATAATCCTAGAATTTATGTGTAACCACAAAAGATTCTGAATTGCCACAGCAGTCATGAGAGAAAAAAAGGAAAAAGGCTGGAGATATCACCCTCCCAGACTTCAGACTATACTACAAAGCTACAGTATCAAAAAATATGTTACTGGCACTAATACAGATGCAGATCAATGGAAAAGAATAGATAGCCCAGAAATAAACACACACACCTACAACCAATTAATATATGACAAATGAGTCAAAAATTTACAGTGGAGAAAAGACAGCCTCTTCAATAAGTGGTGCTAGAAATACTGGACAGCTACTTGTAAAAGAATGAGATTAGAACATTTCCTTACATCACTTACAAAATTAAACTCAAAATGGATAAAGACCTAAATGTGAGATCTGAAACCATAAAACTCCTAGAAGCCCTTGTTTCACAAAGTATTTAGATCACTACTGGGAGATATGTTCTGGATTTTTGGTTGAGTTGTATATATTAGGAGGTAAAGCCATATTGTATCATTATGCATTTCATTATACTCATCCTAATAAATAGTTGAGAACAAAGAGAAAAGAAGATAACATGGAAGTGTCTCACAGAAGGAGGCAATATAAATCTAGATTTTTAAAAATAAGAGTCCCTGTTCCTGTTGTACAATTGGTTTTCCCTAATCCAGTATGTAGAATATCTGTAATTCAATATTTGTTTACTTCATGGATTTGGGAAGCATAGCTAAATAAAATCATTAGTAAGTTTCCTAGTAACAGTACCATAGTATTCAAGTATACAGATGAAATGTACTAAAGTATTACATTATTAAGATCCTTGAACCCATTGTCTCATTAACTTCTCAAATTCCTATGAAGTCAGTCATATTATGATATTTTTAGAGATGCATCGTTATTGACAGGCAATACAAAAAGTGCACAGTGAGAAAATAAGACATTTTTAAAACAATCATTTCCAAATTAGTGTGTAACTGTATAGTGGCAGGCTTATTAATCATTTTGTTGGGAGGCAGTTAAAAATGAGTAGAGGTTGTGAAATAGTGCATTGAGAAAAGCGCTTTTTATTTTATAAGTTTTAATCAGAAAATCTCAGTTTGAGCTGGGTGGGAGAAGTCCATGTCCTAGATCACATGATGTGACAAACATTATAGCATCAATAAATTGCCTAAGATTCTGAGAGCCAGAACAAACTTACATAGGAGAGGCTATCTAGAATCCAAGATTCTATTGCTATAATGATCTTGGTAGCTATATCACCTCCTAGTGATTTGGAGGAACCTCATCACAAGATGCAGTTTTTATTTTTATTATTATTATTATTTTTGATGAGAAGAGAAGTAATTGCCAGGGCATACTGTGTGCTAGGTACCATGTTAGGGCTTGCATGTGTTATTTCACTTGCTCTTCAAAACCACTTTGTGAGACAGAGATTACTAAACCCACTGTAAAGATAAATTTCCTGAGATTCAGAAAGTTTTCATGGGGTCACACTGTTGGGAAGCAGTAGAGGCAGAATATGTGCACGAATGTGCAGTGACCCTATACTCTTATTGGTTTAAAATGTCTATAATTCTTTTGTGATTGGAGTAAGGAAAGGGAGTGATTCTCCATCTTCTCCCTCTCCAACTATGAAATAACGACCTTTGAGGAACTCAGCTGAGAGCAATTTGAAAGCCACATATTTGATTATAGGATATACCCAACTCACGCATAACCAATTTATCATTACTCGTCTTTTTCATCTATTATATGTCAGTCACTTGGAATGTGCTGAGGATACAGAGCCCATGGAGCCATTGCTTTCAAGATCCTATAGTCTAGCAGAGGGAAATAGATATTAAAGCAATGAAATACAATGCATCACAGGTGTTCTGCAAGAAATAGACACATGGGGCTTCCCTGGTGATGCAGTGGTTGAGAGTCTGCCTGCCGATGCGAGGGACACGGGTTCGTGTCCCGGTCCGGGAAGATCCCACATGCCGTGGAGCAGCTGGGCCTGTGAGCCATGGCCTCTGAGCCTGTGCGTTGGGAACCTGTGCTCTGCAATGGGAGAGGCCACAACAGTGAGACGCCCGCGTACCGCAAAAAAAAAAAAAAAAGAAAAGAAATAGACACATGTACCCTGGATGGACAAAGGAAAAAAAACTGTCAATTTATTCAGGAAGCTTGAAAGAGTCATCATAATGTGGGGGTCACTTCCCGGATACTTTAAAAGAAGAAGCCTTGTGGGATTTTCAACAGTTTTGCATAGAGAGAAATAATATTTTCTGTGGCTTTCTTATAAATAAATTCCACTCTGTTCCAATGACCTAAACTTAATCGGAAGAAAATAGTTCATTTATACACTAAGTTCTTTGACAAAAATGTCAAAATTACTTCAGGTAGAGCTGGGGAATTTGGGGAGAAGCTTTATTTTCTGAAATATAGCAGAAGTGTTAATAATCAGTTGGTTTAATGTCATATCTTGTGCACAATTCATCTCAATCATTTATTGAGTAACAATCCATTTCTCTAGTTGCTGGAACATTCTGGTATAATTAACAAAAGCTACCAGAACAGAGAAGGTAGAATACCATATGTTTCAAAGTTAAAAAAAAAAAATGTACTCTAATTACCTATAAAATTGACATTATACCAAAAAAGAAACTGGAGCTTAATGAGATAAGTGACTTGCCCAAGATCAAGCAATTAAACAAATGATAGATTTGAAATTGACTTCTGGTCTTCTCTTTCTGGTCTCAAAGTTTCTACCACTGAAGAGGACCAGAGATTTTTCTCAGATTTTCATAACCTGAGAGCTTGGATTGGATTCATAAACTGGAACTTGGATAGCTATTTTTTCCACGATTAACCTTCTTCTGAAAACACTGCATACCACTAATGGTTAAATGCTTCTCTTTTTTTAACTTTTAGGAAACATATTCTTTGATCTATGAGCCTTGATTTTATAAGTTGGGCCTTCCAGAGGCTGATTTTGAGATGGAGCCTGCCTAATATTTAACAAGAATCCACACTTGTGAAAAGAAGGAGTCAGAATCTAGATTTGGCAGGGGAAGGAATCAAGTTGCATTCGCAGGCCTGAAAAGCCTGAGCCAATCCCACAGGAAGCTCTGGGGTGAAGACTGCTGGTCAGAAAGCCCACATGGAGATGATATTTCCAATCCTTTATACTGCCTGCCTTAAAAACCACTGAATGCAGGCTTCTTGGAAGGATGTGGCCCTTGGAAAGGTAACTGAGGTGGAGATAAGGTCCTAAAGGAGCTAACAGCTGGAGTCTGTCTAGTGACTGACTTCCTAGAGTTGACAGCAAGTCCTTCCTTAAAGGGGCATCTGGGCCCTGTATCTCTGTGTCTACGTCATCTTGTATCCTGGGCAATAACCTTGATTCTTCTCTATTTCTTTGGAATCTTGTAAGTTTAAATCATCTGAGCTTTTGTTAGAGTTATTTCTTCCATCATATTCTGTAACCACTCAGTCTCTCTAATGACTCAGTAAAGATCAAGAGGTTCTCCTTTTCCTCAAATCCTTCCCCAGCAGAAGGCTCAAGATGTGTTCACAGTGCATACCCTTAATGAGGGCCCCCAAGCAGGAAGGTCAACGTGACCTACAGATGGCAGGTCCTGGAACAGTGTCTTTGCTTTCTGTAACTTCACAATCCCAAAGTGACCTAACAGTACTTTTCCCAACACATTACTTAAAGTTCTGCTTGTCCATTAACTCTATGAATCCAAGTTCTTAGTCACACAGGTTCTCAGAGGAATTGAGCCTTTAAGCTCCCCTGATGGTGCCCCATATTGTTGTTTTTAACCTCAACTGAACTCCCATGCCCTGGTGCTTACTCAGCTACAATTTAGCCAAGACTAAAAATTCAAAAAACCCAGAGACCTTTGGCTGGCATTCTAAAATCTCTTAGTTTATATTACACATTTTTTTCTCTGAAAACTGAATTCAGTTTCACAGAAAAAAAAAAAATGCTACTTCATCAAATACATAATCTACAACGTGCTTTGCCTCATTTATCCAGGAGGGGTGCTGCAGTGAATAAGCAAGCACTTGGTGTTAGTTATATTACAAGTTATATATCTTTTGCAAATTATTTATCTCTTTTAATTTTTTGCTGCTCTTGTTCATTTGAAAAGGGAGTTAATAATACCTGTACTAGAATACAATGTGAATATTAAGTATGATACTATATTTAAACTTTTTGACATGTGTAGACTCTCACTTTGATTACCCTTGTTTAACATTCAATTTCATTTTATTTTACTTTCTTCTAATTCAAGTATTCCCACTGTCACATCTCCTTATATACAGTCTTACTGTAATTTTAAAAGGTACTATTAATCTTAGGGAAACAGTGGTTGAAAAAGTAGAAAATAGATTAAAATATCCCACTTTATTCTACTCTTTTTAAATTTGGTCCTTTAATGCACACCTTTGTCATATATCTTTAGAGAATATTCCCTAGAAAAAAAGCTATCATAATTTTCCTTTTTTTTTACCTCTCCAAAGTAGATTTCTCTCTGAATCTTAGCCCTCCTACAGCACACAGTATATCCACTTAAGATTTTGACATTTATCATTAATTGGACTTTACAAGCATTACAATAATAATAACTATTACAGTGAAAATGTCATTTTCTACATACAAACTTCAGCCTACTTTTTAAATTTAACTTACAATCTTTAAGCAACATGGACACCTAGAAAGATAAGAAGAATGTTGTAGTTCAATTTTATTTGGAGGCAGAAAGGATTACTTTCCATTTTTAAAAAGATTGATCTCTTCAGCTTTTAACTGCATTTTATTCAGATATATAAATAGTAGGTAGGGCTTCCCTGGTGGCGCAGTGGTTGAGAGTCTGCCTGCCGATTCAGGGGACACGGGTTCGTGCCCCAGTCCGGGAAGATCCCACATGCCGCGGAGCAGCTGGGCCCGTGAGCCATGGCCGCTGAGCCTGTGCGCCCAGAGCCTGTGCTCCGCAACGGGAGAGGCCACAACAGTGAGAGGCCCGTGTACCCCCCACCAAAAAGAAAAAAAAAGAAAAGAAAAAAAATAGTAGGTAAAAAAATAGATGTCTCTTTCATGCTATTTGATAGAGTTAAAGATAACTTTGGATTAAATTTTGGAGAAATACACACACACATGCATAACCTCACACATAAATACATACAGACACAAAAAATAGTGCTTATAAATTATAATGTACTTTTGGAGTGTGTCACATTTAATATATTGTCAAACATCTCCCTTGTTTAATTCAATGCTTTCATGAGGTAGAAAAAACAAAACTAAATATCATTTACTACTCTTATTTATCATTGATTATCATAAGAACTTATGATAAGTTCTTAGTTTAATTTTGTTTACATCAAATTAATCCTTTAGTATATACATAACCTGTGGCTTTGGTTTTTTTTTTTTTTTTTTTTTTGCGGTACACGGGCCTCTCCATTTACATTTACATTTAAGGTAATTATCAATGTGTATATTCCTATTACCATTTTCTTAATTGTTTGGGGTTTGTTATTATAGGTCTTTTCCTTCTCTTGTGTTTCCTGCCTAGAGAAATTCCTTTAGCATTTGTTGTAAAGCTGGTTTGGTGGTGCTGAATTCTCTTAGCTTTTGCTTGTCTGTAAAGGTTTTAATTTCTCCGTTGAATCTGAATGAGGTCCTTGCTGGGTAGAGTAATCTTGGTTGTAGGGTTTTCCCTTTCATCACTTTAAGTATATCCTGCCACTCCCTTCTGGCTTCCAGAGTTTCTGCTGAAAGATCAGCTGTTAACCTTATGGGGATTCCCTTGTATAGTATTTGTTGCTTTCCCTTGCTGCTTTTAATTTTTTTCTTTGTATTTAATTTTTAATAGTTTGATTAATATATATCTTGGTGTGTTTCTTCTTGGATTTATCCTGTATGAGATTCTCTGCACTTCCTGGACTTTATTGACTATTTCCCTTCCCATATTAGGGAAATTTTCAACTATAATCTCTTCAAATATTTTCTCAGTCCCTTTCTTTTTCTCTTTTCTTCTGGGACCCCTATAATTCCTATGTTGGTGATTTAATGTTGTCCCAGAATTCTCTGAGACTCTCTTCAATTGTTTTCCTTCTTTTTTCTTTATTCTGCTCTGCAGTAGTTATTTCCACTATTTTATCTTCAGAGTCACTTATCTGTTCTTCTGCCTTAGTTATTCTGCTATTGATTACTTCTAGAGAATTTTTAATTTCATTTATTGTGTTATTCATCATTGTTGTTTGGTCTTTAGTTCTTCTAGGTCCTTGTTAATTGTTTCTTGTATTTTCTCCATTCTATTTCCAAGATTTAGTATCATTTTTACTATCATTACTCTGAATTCTTTTTCAGGTAGACTACCTATTTCCTATTCATTTGTTTGTTCTGGTGGGTTTTTAGCTTACCCCTTCAACTGCTGTGTGTTTCTCTGTCTGCTCATTTTGCTTAACTTACTGTGTTTGGGGTCTCCTTTTCTCAGGCTGCAGGTTTGTGGTTCCTGTTGTTTTTGGTGTCTGCTCCTAGTGGGTAGGGTTGATTCAGTGGTTTGTGTAGGCTTTCTGGTGGAGTGGACTGGTGCCTCTGTTCTAGTGAATGAGGCTGGATCTTGTGCTTCTTGTGGGCAGGATTGCATCCAGTGGTGTGTTTTGGCATGTCTGTGAATTTATGATTTTAGGCAGCCTCTCTGCTAATGGGTGGGGTTGTGTTCCTCTGTTGCTTGTTGTTTGGCATGGGGTGTCCAGCACTGGAGCTTGCTGGTTGTTGATTGGAGCTAGGTCTTAGCATTGAGACAGAGATCTTTGGGAGAGCTCTCACCGATTGATATTATGTGGGACCGGGAGGTCTCTGCTGGACCAATGTCCTGAACTCGGCTCTCCCACCTCAGAGGCTCAGGCCTGACACCTGGCCAGAGCACCAAGACCCTGTCAGCCACATGGCTCTATAACTCTGTCTAGTGCAGTTTTTGCTTTGATAATTCCTATCCATGTGGAAAGTGAATTATGTCCTACAGGACTCCACTGGAGGTGCCACTAGAGTAAGGCTCAGGTCCCAAGTGATGCACTTTGGCAGGAATATCACACAAGTGATGCTGTGTTCTTCTTACTGCATCCTATCAGGGGGGTGCACAATTTCAATTTGTTTCATTCCTTGTGATGTTAACTTTGTTTGCTTGAGTCATTTGATGAAGATGGTCTCTGCCAGATTTCTTGGCACTCAGAATCTAAGATCCAGGTGCTAAGTGAGCTCCTTGCTTTGGGATGTTTCCGCCCTCAGTCCCTCTCAATGGATAAACCTGAGATGATGGTGGCTTGGATGAGGGTGTCAGAGGTGATAAGAAGTGGGGTATTCTGGGGAATTCCCTGACAGTCCAGTGGTTAAGACTCTGAGCTTTCAGTCCCGAGGGTGCAGGTTTGATCCCCGGTCTGGGAACTGGAAGCTCTTGAGAAGAACCTGCTTCTAAAGTCATTCAGATTGTTGGCAGAATCCAGTCTCTTGTGACTACGGCTCCGAGGTCCTGTTTCCCGACTGGCTGGGAGCTGGGAACTGCTCTTTCCACAATGTTTTATGCCAATTATATCTCAATAAAGATGATTATGGAGGCTGAGAAGTCTCAAGGTCTGCAGTCAACAAGCTGAATGGAGACCCAGCAGAGCAGGTGGTATAGTTGTAGTTTAAGTCTGAAGGTTGTGAGAACCAGAAGAGTGGATGATGTAAGTTCTACTCCAAAAGCTGGCAGGCTCAAGACCCAAGAAGAGCCAATCTTTCACTTCCAATCTCTTCAGCTTCCTACCCCAACTATAATGAATTCCCTGCTGTTTCCTTGAATCATTTGCCACATGACTTATTTTTATGATAGGATGAACAGCCATAGACACATTGTCAAAGATGAGGATTAATTACTGTCAATAGTGCTTGTCTATTTGCCAGTCCCTCTTTTATTCTATCATTCCTAAAAGTAATCCTTATTTTGAATTTGAGATTTACCATAGTCTGCTTTATTTTTTAATCAATATATATGTAAAATATACTATTTTACTTATATTTGAGCTTTATATAAAATTGTCTTCTATTAATAGTCTTTGGGAACTTGCTTTCTCAACACAATATTTATTACCAATATTCACTTAGGTGACCCCTTTATTTTCACTGCTGTGTAATTATGTAACTGTGTGAATTTTCTAATATGGTTACCCACTGGATCAGAGTCTGGGTTGGTTCCAGTACATCACTCGAATACAATGCTATTCAATGATCCTATATTTTAGATGTCTCCAGGTACACAGATATTAAAGCTTTTCTTGGGTATATTATATAAGGATGAAATTACAATATTATAAGGTATATATAACTGTTCAACTTAACAATATAAATCCAAGGTATTTTTTTTTCAGAGTAGTTTATACATTCAACATCAAGAAAACTCTTTTATCCACATTCACTCCCACTCTTGTATTCTCAGATTTTTAAATTTAAAACAGGTAAATAAATATAAACAGGTTTGTATTTTTTAGTATTTTATTTTTATTTTATTCTCTTCATTTTCATTCTGATACTAGTAATGATATTTTAAATTCAAATCACTCCCATTCTTTCTTGATTTCTGGAGCAAAATGATTTCAAGATTATTATAGATATGTATTAAAATTTCCCAGGCTTCCCTGGTGGCGCAATGGTTGAGAGTCCGCCTGCCGATGCAGGGGACATGGGTTCGTGCCCCAGTCTGGGAAGATCCCACATGCCATGGAGTGGCTGGGACCGTGAGCCATGGCCGCTGAGCCTGTGCGTCTGAAAAAATTTTCCTTTTAAGTATTTGATTTGTAATATTTTCAACAAGTTGTTTATCAATTTCCATCAAAGAATATCACATATTCTAGATGCACCCCACTGCTTAACATTGTTTATTCTGTTTATAATTGTTTTTTTCTGTTTAAAAAATGTACCACTTTTCCTTTCTGTGGGTGATGAAAGTTTTGATGTCTACTACCTAAAGCCATATTCAGAGTTTATGCAGCTAGTTAACTAGAGACCATGTGAGTGCTGGAAATTTTTGCCTATTAAAAAAAGCCACATGGATCCAAGAGGTTAGCTTATTCACAGTTCCTTCCTTTGGCCCTGTGAACAGTCAAAGACAACATAGTAATTAAGTAAGTTTGAGGCTGCTTGTCTGACAGCACTGGCCAATATTGTAAAACTCCAAACTCAACATGGCTTTTTGCACTCTTGGCTAAGAAACCAAGTCTGTAGATATCTAAGGGGCCTAGATATATAAAAATTCTCTCTTCCTTATAATTGAATCCTTATTTCAGTAGTACCTGGCTAGGGCTTGTCAAAACCAGATTCACAAATTCTTGCCAAAACAGTCAGTCCTTGCTCACTTAGATATTGTTTGCTCATCAATTAAAACTAGTCAAGCACTCATGTAAAAAGGTAGTCAGTAGAAACTAACCATAAACCACCAAGCTCAAACTCATTTGGTACACGTTTAGAACCAGCTCTTGCGATAAACAAGGATCCTTAATCTTAATATGTAACACTGTTCTCCTAAAGTTATTTCTTATCTATTTCTCACGGTGCCTGGCTAATTCACCAAAATGTGGAGGTCTCAGCAAATCAATTAAATAAGGCCTTTTCCTTCACTTCCACACATCAGGAGGAACTGAGAGTAAAGACTCTCCTCAGGGAAATGCAAAGTCAGGGAAACAGCAACTAGCAGATTAAGTGAATCTATTTGTCTTAAATACCAATAGCCTCTGAGTTAAGCATGTGGTCTTGATATAAGAATAGATAAAAAGAAGTATCTTTAAATCCTGAATTTCTCTGGCAACCAGGATTCCTTCATACAAAATAAAACCAAACTCTTGGGACTGAATGAGTCTTAGAAGAGAAACTAAACAATTTGTGGCAAAGTACAAGGAATCATGTATCACACTGTGAACCAGCACAAAATGAGGTCATCTTAGATATCTCACTAAGAAGATACATACAGTACTTATTTCTGGAGTAAGATTCTCTGACCTGGAAGTTTCCTAAGATATAGAATAAAAAACTTTAGCTTTCCAGGACAAATTGAGATATAAAATCATCTTAGCTCTGGGGAAAGTAGAACCTTAGCCCTTGGAAAATCTGTCTTAAGAAAAAGAAAAAAAAGTATATTAAAAAGCATTTTTGTATTGCATTCACTTCTTATAACCACTTTTCTTATCAATTTCTGTTTTTCATAACTTGAATTAATCAAATTAATTTCCTTTTTAAGGCATTTAAAAATGGAATTTATTTTCCATATTAAAGTTATTCAAATACAAATATCATATTTTTACAAAAATGCTTTGCAACATTAAGTACCACTTATCTTATAAGTCATGTTTTCTTTTTAAGAATTTCACAAATAGTAAGGTAAAAATAGGTTGCTGCCTTGTACCTTCTGTGCTATTTTGGGGCAAAGAGAAACAGGGGGAGAAGAGGACAAATGGAATATCCTTGATTTTAAAAAGTAGACTTTTTTTTAATAAGCAGCAAATTCTCTGCATTTCCAAAGGTGCTTTCCTGAGATATTTGTTTTGGAAATTGATATTTTATTCTTCTTTTCAAGTAAGCATGGTAAATGCTTTTATCTCAGTTCATATATGGAAACCATTCTAACAAATCATTTTCTTGCCTGATTTTGAAGATGACATCAGTTATGTATGAAATGCCCACTAAATGACTCATCTGTTTTAGTTGATTTTTGGCAATAGCTCTCAGCGATAGCTGTGCATTTGAATTACCAGGAGTGCTTTAAAAAAATATACTGATGTGTGGATCTCATTGCATTTTAAAATCTCCCTTAGTTATTGAAATAAGCAGCCATATTTGAGAAACACTACTTCAGGGAAACCTTAGAAGAAATATAACACTATATTTGAAAATGTGGTATAGAAAAAAACATACTTTTAACAACCCTTGTGAAAATTTGTATTTATTTATTTATTTTCTTTAGAACACTGAAGTACGTATTGTGGCTAGAATTTGGGCTGCGCTTCACTGGAAAAAAAGAAAAACAGACAGAGGAAGACAAATCTACATGTAGTAGTAAGTAGTGAGTCAGGAGGTAGAAGGGGCAGAGGGGAGTGAGAACAACCACATAATTCCAGGCAAAAATGTCAAATAGTGGATGCTTGTATTTTGTGGTCTCCTATGTCTCCTTTACAGACTTACATTTCACCCAGTTACTTTCTCTCTTCAAATTTCTTTTTGACTTAATAAAATAGCAGTACACTCATTGGAACTTCCTTGGTGGTGCAGTGGTTAAGAATCTGCCTGCCAATGCAGGGGACACTGGTTCGATCCCTGATCTGGGGAGATCCCACATGCCATGGAGCAACTAATCTTGTGTGCCACAACTACTGAGCCCGCATGTCACAACTACTGAAGCCCACATGACTAGAGCCTGTGCTCCTCAACCAAAGAAGCCACCACAATGAGAAGCCCATGCACTGCAATGAAGAGTAACCCCTGTTTACCGCAACTAGAGAAAAGCCCACACACAACAACAAAGACCCAGTGCAGACAAAAATTAATTAATTAAATAATTTTAAAAATCCACTCATTGCCCAAATTCACACATGCTTGAAAAATTCACATTTCTTTTTTTCCATTATCATACACTTTATTAAGATGCCCATTTTCTTCTATTTAGCTCAAGATGTTAAAAGGATAACAGATAACTAAACTAAGCTGTATAAAATCTGACAGACCTTTAAATTCCCATATTATTTATGTTAAAAATTGGGGACATGGATTGGACATACAACTCAACATCAAAAAAACAAACAACCTGATTAAAACATATGTGGAAGAACTGAATAGATAGTTTTCCAAAGAGGAAATGCAGATGGCCAACAGGCACATGAAAAGATGCTCAACATTACTAATCACCAGGGAAACACAAATCAAAACCACAATGAAATATCACCTCACACCTGTCGGAATGACTATAATCAAAAAGAACACAAATAACAAATGTTGACGAGGATGTGGAGAAAAGGGAACCTTTGTACACTGTTGGGGGTAATGTAAATTGGTGCAGCCACTGTGGAAAACAATATGGAAGTGTCTCAAAAAACTAAAACTAGAACTACCGTATGACCCAGCAATTCCACTCCTGGATATATATATCTGAGAAAACGAAGCAAAAACAAAAACAGTAATTTGAAAAGATACATACACCCCAATGTTCATAGCAGCATTATTTACATTTGCCAAGATATGGAAGCAACCTAAGTGTCTATCAACGGAGGAATGGATAAAGAAGATGTGGTGTACATATATACACAATGGAATACTACTCAGGCATAAAAAAATAATGAAATTTTGCCATTTGCAGCAACATGGATGGACTTGGAGATCATTATGTTAAGTGACATAAGTCAGACAGAAAAAGACAAATACTGTATGACATCACTTATATGTGGAATCTAAAAAATACACCATCTAGTGAATAAAACGAAAAAAAGAAGCAGACTCAGAGATAAAGAGAAAAAACTAGTGGTTACCAGTGGGAAGAGAGAAGAGGGGAGGGGCAATATAGGGCTAGGAGAAAACAAAGGGAGTTATTATCGAATTATATGAAATCATCTATGTTAAACTTTTGAAAATTGTAAAGCACTATAGAATTAAAAGAATCTTTCATTCAATATTTTTTTTAAATTGGAAATCTTGTTAACTTAAGTCAAAATATTGACAATATTTGAGTTAAGATAATAAAACAATGTAAAAAAAAAGAATTCAATGGTTAGAAAACAGTTTGGGTAAGAAATATTTCTTAATTAAAAATATTTATTGACTATTAACTATATCCCATGTACCAAAATAGGTAATAGTGATACATAAATTAATAATAAAAGTTTGTAATTTAAGAGTACTCCCTGCATTTAGGTCCTGGATTTAGGAAATTTGTGATTTAGTAGGAAAAGTATGCAAGTAAAGAGTTGAGTTGAATACAGTGTAAAGAAGATAAACGATTTGTTTATCACACCAGTTGGTAAAATGGTTAAGTTTACTTGGACATATGGGTAAATTAAATGTTATACTTGTTTAAAGGAAAATGATTAATAAAGCAAGAACAAGTTTTCTGGATTACATTATTTTGATAATCTGAGAACATGTTTAGTTTTACTCTCTTAAAATGAGAAGGTAAAATTGAAATATCATATATTTAATAAAGTGCATTATTAAACACTGTGAATTTGCCATCGTTAAATTTATTTTATGTTTCCTTCTGTAATCTTACATCGTGTTTCTACATTTAATATTCATAGAGACTTATTGTTTGCAGCTGAAAGAAAAATAAATAAAAATGTGGAAACACTGAGGTGAGGGGAGGAAGATAATTTGATGACAGTGGAGGAAATGTAGACTTTAAAAAGTGTTATTTATGTGGGAAGAATATGTACTTTTCAATGAGTGTATGCATAGTTATCAAATTAAAAGGCAAGCTGTTATAATGAGAAAGAGTATACAATTTACAGGTAGAAAAATCTAAGAATTCAATTTAGTAATTATAACAATAATAATAAATGGATCCCTTTTCTGTTTTCTAAAGTCATTTCAAAATATTGTGTCTCAGTCAAACACGAGACTTTTTTGTTGATAGATACATAAATATCATACATATAAAAACATGTTTCTGTAGATACTTCTAATATAATCTTTCATTTGATTATGTTTTTGAAGTTAATTCTCATTTTTTAAAAAATATTACTTAATAATTATAAAAAGATACAGATTAATACTACATAGAAAATTCTGCTTATCAAAATAAAATAATTTTCAAGTTATAGTCTTATACTTCTTTGAATTTAATCACAGGGCTCTCTCAAATGCTTTCCTATCCTGTTTACATATTCAGACCTGTAATATACAATAAGGCAAATTGTCCAATGAGTCAGATTTTATTTATAAACAATAAAATCCAAATAATAAAATGAATTAACAAAATATTTTTTAGCGAATTTTATCTATGACAGCTTTTGTTAGTTTTGATGAGGTGTTATTTATTAACTGAGATGGTGCTCCCATATCATCTCCTGATAGGCTCTGGAATATCACTGAAGTTCAAAGAAGATTTTTTTTCATTTAGTTTAGAAGAAAAATTTTGTATCATCATTATTCTTTTATGACATATCAAAACTTTCTCTTTCACTTTAGGAAGTTCAGGGTCCTGTTACCCAATGAATGTCCAACGTAAAGAAAAACCAGAGAATCTTTCAGAATCTATAGTTTTGTATCAGTATGTCACTTTTTTTTTGGTAATTGAAGTAAAATTTATATATGGCATACAGTGTGATGAGTTTTTATATTTGCACACACCTGAATAACTTACACTGGTACAAATATATGGGCAATTTACATCATCTTAGATGAAAAAATCTACCATGTCCCTTCCCAATCAGCCCTCACCTTCACAATTCCTCAATAACTATTATTTGAACTTTCATCCTGTCTGCAGTTCATGTAGATGAAATCATGCAGCGGGTATTCTTTTCTCTCTGCTTCTTATGCTCAGCATGTTGTTAGGATCACCTATGTTGTTGCAAATATGCTTTTGTTTTTCCCCTTTTGATGATTCAGTAGGGTTCCATGGTATTGTTATATCACAATCCATTTATTGCTTATCCCTTCTCCTTGCTACGTATTTGGATTGTTTCCAGCTTGGGCTATTATGAAAAATATTATTTTCTATAAATCTTTCTGTATAAGACTATATTTATTTTATACACATATTCATTTTTCTTGGGGATGTCATTATTTCCAATTTAGACCATTTTCATAGGGGTTAAGAGCTCTCCCAGAACTTCCCTGTTGGCACAGTGGTTAATAATCTGCCTGCCAGTGCAGGGGACACAGGTTCGAGCCCTGGTCCAGGAAGATGCCACATGCTGTGGAGCAACTAGGCCTGTACGCCACAACAACTGAGCCTGAGCTCTAGATCCTGTGTGCTATAACTAATGAGCCCACGTGCTGCATCTACTGAAGCCCGTGCACCTAGAGCCCATGCTCCACAACAAAAGAAGCTACCGCAGTGAGAAGCCCATGTACCACAACAGAGTACCACCCGCTCACCACAACTAGAGAAAGCCCACGTGCAGCAACAAAGACCCCATGCAGCCAAAAATGAATAAAATAAATTAATTATGTTTTTTAAAAAGAGCTCTCTCAATGTGATTATAATTTGCAGTTCCCAGATAACTAATTTAATATTTTAGAGCAATAAGTTAAATGATATGTGTTTGGTGATGTGTGACAGATGAAGCCAGGTTAAGTTATGGTCATTAAGCACAACTTCTGGTGTCTCATCAATGTCCTTATGGTACATGTCTCTCGGTTGCTGGCATTATAAGATTAGATAATATTTGGAACTATAGCATCTGACCCGTGTATAAATGGGAAGGACCAGAACAGTAAATTAAAGTCATCCCCAGTACTGACATTTTCATTCTGATGAATTAATTATAGGACCAATTACTCCTACACTTCTTATTTTATTTTTTTATTCTGTTCTATTCTATTCTATTTTTTATATAGACATTTCTTCAAAGAAGACATACAGATGACCAAGAGGCACATGAAAAAATGCTCAACATCGTTAGTCATTAGAGAAATGAAAATCTTATTACATTTTTAAATCAGAACCTTATTATTTAATTTGCTTTTCAACAGGTATTCTGTTACCTGACACTGAAAGACCTTTAACCTGGGGATAAAGATGAGAAAAGAGTGGGGCTTGGAGAGGCTTCACAGTTTGAGGGAGGAAAGTTGTAGCAAATAGAAGAAAAACAGAAATAAAGTTACAGATATAGAAGACAAACTTATGGTGACCAGGGAGTAAGGGGTGGGGAAAGATAAATTGGGAGATTGGGATTGACATATACACACTACTATACATAAAATAGATAACAAATAAAGACCCTACAGTATGTATAGCACAGGGAACTCTACTCAATACTCTGTAATGACCTATATGGGAAAATAATCTTAAAAAGAGTGGATCTATGTATATAATTGATTCATTTTGCTGTACACCTGAAACTAACACAACATTGTAAATCAATTATACTCCAATAAAAAATAATACATATATGTATGTATGTATGTGTGTATATATATATAATATACATATATATATATTATATATATATAAGATAGCAGCAGATCAAGGACATCTCAGCTAATACAATGCACTGAGGAAACAATGTTAGAACCAGATGACATGATGTCCCAACCATATATGTCTCTTTGGATGAACGTAAGGAAATATATTGATCAAATATCAGCAGCTCCTCTGTCAATGCACTGACCGTATGTTCACTTTTTCATAATTTTTATCTACCCTGTGAAGAAAGGGAGGAGGGAAAGCTAGGTTAACTGAGAAAACTCTTATTAGATTATTCTTACATTGAATTACCATACTGGTTACAGTTGATGCTCATGTTAGCATTAAGTTCAGGAGAAGAAATTTAGAGTTGTATTTTTGTACATATTTGCATTCTTAAGTTTGTACTTGCTGTGTATGTTCTCCTGTAGTTTCTTTAAGGCCAACTCAAACAAGCACTTAGATTTACCTCCTATCTCTAGATCCATCTATAATGAGTTTGATTGAAATTAAATGCATTAGGTGTTGTAACTCAGGTGCTATTACATTTTTGATGGCATCATAAAAAATGCAAACTGCCAAACTTTAGCTCTCATTTGGAATTCAAAGGCCGAAAGATTCAGGTTTTACATAAAAATCATTAATGTAAATCCCCGTATTGTCTTTAATATTGTGGAAAAAGAATATCCTCTTTCAACTCACCTTTTCACACGTGAATTTCTGTACTTAAAATATTAAAACAGGCTCCCTTTTTCAAATTTGAAATGGTGATTGCTAAGGATAGATACTGACACATTCCCAGTAGTTCACAGTTGGCTTACATTAGGCTGGCATTCTGCCCCTCGACTGCTTGTTACTAAGAAAGAAAGAGAAGGCTGTCTGGAGTAAGACTACTTTTTTTTTTTACTAAACAGAACTTTACTTTGATGGCACCTTGGATTGTAAGTAGTTGTCAGCTGACTTGAGTCATTCCTGGTACAGATTCACTGTCAATCAGCAGAGGATACACACAAACTTCTGAGAAAAGAACTTTGAGAAAATCTGGTTGAAATGAACATTCATTATCAAAGATCAGTTTAAAATGGAGTGATGTAAATTTGGAGTTGTACTTGGAGGAATATGTAAAAGAGATCACTTATTAGCAGCAACATCAAGGGCCTTAAAGGTTTTACAAAAATATATAATGATTTCTCTGATTTCATCTTTCTTCCTTCCCCTTAGTGAAGATTTCCTCTTTGCTTGTTTCTTACACACGTATCTTCCTTTTCTCTCCTTTCTTCTTCTGATTTCTTTGGGAACCTTTTGTGTTTTGTATACTTTCCATAATATTTTCATTTATTCTCCTTTATTTAGTTTTCCTTCTGTAGGTTCCCTTTGCTCCTTAGTGAGTCATACTCAAACAGAGCTGGAATCCAAAAGAGATGTACATTAGTAAACTAACATGTGTGATCCTCTGAAATAAATAAGGAATTATTTGGTCACTACAATTATATAGTAGGAAATGTACAAATAGAAAAACCAATTGATTGCATGATGTAACAATAATATATCTATACCCTATGAATAGAAGTCCTGAGATATTTTGGAAACTAGCCTGAGAGAGAAAATAAGGAAGAAATGTGTTAATAGTATTTTCACTATTAAATTTACAGTGTTTGACTATTTATATAATGGAAACTAGATTGTGTCCAAGAACAGGATCAAAATTGGACTCAGAACCTAAAATAAAATGCAGCTATCTTGCAAATAAATCAGTGTCAACAAAAATATTTACCTCAATGCTTTTGTACACAATATATATTTCATTTAACCTTATTTAGAGATAAGTATTGATGTTATATCAATAATTGCCAAATGTCATTATCAGCCCTTTGGAAGGTGATGGGGCAGTGTCATAAAGAAATTATGTAATAGTTGAAATACAAAAGGAATAGCAATTTATACACAGAAAGTGAAGAAAATTAGAGGTATTTCAAATTCCCTATCATTCAACTCTTGATATCCTCAATTCAAGCAGAGGCTAGACTATTCCACTAGTTAGTTATAAAACAAAAAAAATTTAGAATTCAAATTACCAACTATTTATAAATTATCTGTTATTCTCAAGGTACTATTATATGGGTCATAAAATTTTTTAAATTTGGGAATATGAAACAAGTAGATAATAAAGTAATAATAATTTCTAGACAATAAAACTTTCATTATTCAGTATATGAGTATTTGTGGCAGTAGTCATGCAGAAAAGATGAGTTTTGATTTAAAGGCTAGAGAAATCACTGTGAACTGGCTGATGGGATATTTTAGAACTGACCAAGCTTATCTTTTTGATTATTATTATCTTAATGAAATGAAAATGAGATTGTTTATTGTAGTTTGAGGTGTCTCAGTTCAAGTAGAGTCTAATTTATATTTGCCAGTTATATAATCTGGTCTTCTATACATGGAGTATATTATTGACAAAATGGGAAGAAAAATCTTATATCACCTTCTAAATATGCTAACCAGGAGGATTTACAGTTGTCACTCTTTGGCATCCCAAAAGGAAAGTTAGACTTTAGGTGTTGTATATTTTGGAATGAATTTTGGAAAAAAAAAAAAAACCTAAAAGTGAATTGGATGATCCGTTTCTCAAGTATTCTGTTATCTATGAGAAAGGATTTTGCTACATCCTCCTGGATGCTTCCACCACCCACCACTCTTAGTATTTCTTTAGGAGTAGGATATGTTAACCGGTATGGGTCAGAGTCTTCATCCAGGTTTCTCAACTAGCTAAAGTTAGGGACACTCCCACTCCACCACCCTGCCACATGCACACACACAGACACATATACACACTCTAAAGTAGTAGAGAGTAGCAACGTGGGTAAATAATGTCTATTCTACAACTGTAAACATTCCTTTGCATGGGCTATTTTAAGAATAATAAGTATGAAAACCATTTTTAAAAAATCTCATATAAGCTAGATCTTTATCAGTTAAACAAAACAAAAGCATATGATAGTTCTATGTCTGCTAATTCTTTGTCGCTTCTCAACTGACTCCAAACTTGACGGGAAAGAATGATTCTCCACATTCATATTGTGATTCAAAATTATAAAATATTAATCCACAGATTTAATTTCTCACAACTTTCACTGCATTGTCAGAAAATCTTCATTTTATGACTATCTCTTTTAATTACTTTTTGATTTAGAAAGCAAATACATGAAATAAATAAATGGAAGTGATATGGCTAAGTTTTTAACATGCTTATGATACCACAGTGGTGACATAAATCACAGTAAATAATCTATAACATTATTTTGTTTTCCTTTCTTTAACATTGAGTACATAATAATCTACAGAAATCTTACCAGGAAGTCAGTATTCAAACAAAGCATTGTACTTTAATTTTTATTTGAGTTGATGCAAAAGATGGTAGGCACGTAAAAGTGACATGAACTCTAACAGCATTTAAAAGATTTTTTTCACAAAGTTAAATATATGAAGTTGTGAACTATCGAATTATTTTGCACACATCAGTAGTGTCTAATGAACTCAGTGGTTATTCGTAAACCTAGACAGAATTAGGGTAGACAGAGGAAGGCTTAAGATCCCACATGTGTTTTAGAGAAATATGTATTTTTCATATTGCCATTTAATGTAATGAAATGATGAAGTTAAATCAAGTAATACAATAAAAAATACTCCAAACTATTTAACACTCCTGAAATGAAACTTCAAATCATTTTCTGCCTCACTCTATTTTTTTTTCTCCATTTGCTTCAAAATCAACTGTACCCTTCTAGATAAGTTTGAAGTTGGTATTATTATTATTCCTGTATCACAAACTAAAAAACTGAGGTGGAAATACCTTTTATTTCCCAAAGACACACAGCAAGTTAATGAAATATAAGTAATGAAGAAAAAATAATGGAGAATTTTTATTGCTTTATTTCTATCCTTTTGCTCATACTGAATCATTTCATAGTATTAACCACTTAACATAACTCAGTGAATTAAAGAAACTCATAAACATCCCTCAGGACTCAGCACAGAAAAGACTTACTGAAAAGAAATAAAATTATAATTAGGCATTATTATTATTAATTTTAATGTTGAAATACATTATACACACAAAAGAGTAAGATTTACTTCAATGTCATTTTATGTATCAAGCATTTCATATGTAATTAAATTATTTTAGTCAAAAAATTAGAGATAACTTGTCAACACAATATTTTTTACAAATTAATTTAAGAATTATGCATAACATGTATTTTTTTGGAATTCGTGTTTTTGCTTTTTTCCAATATATACCCAGGATTGGAATTGCCAGGTCATATGGTAGTCCTATTTTTAGCTTTTTGAGAACCTCCATACAGTTTTCCACAGTGACTGCACCAACTTACATTCCCACAGTCAGTATACAAGGGTTTCTTTTTTCTACATCCTCGTCAACATTTGTTATTTGTAGTCTTTTTGATAATAGCCATTCTGACAGGTGTGAGATCATATCTCATTGTGGTTTTGATTTGCATTTCCCTGATGATTAATGGTGTTGAGCATCTTTTCATGTGTTTGTTGACCATCTTCATTTCCTTGTTGGAAAAATATCTATTCAGGTCTTCTGCCTATTTTTTACTCAAGTTGTTTTTTTTATATTGACCTGTATGAGCTGTTTATATATTTTGGGTAGTAATCCCTTATTGGTCATACCATTTGCAAATATTTTTTTTCCATTCAGTAGGATGTCTTTTCATTTTGTAGACAGTTTTCTTTGCTGTGCAAAAGGTTTTAAGTTTAATTAGGCCCCATTTGTTTAGTTTTGCTTTTATTTCCTTTGCTTTAAGAGACAGATCCAAAAAAATATTGCTGCAATTTATGTCAAAGAGAGTTCTGCCTGCATTTTCCTCTAATTTTATGGTTTCTGGTCTTAAGATACATGCATCCCAATGTTCAAGCAGCATTATTTACAATTGCCAAAATATGGAAGCAACCTAAGTGTCCATCAACAGATGAATGAATAAAGAAGAAATGGTATATATATATATATATATATATATATATATATATACAATGGAGTACCATTCAGCCATAAAAAAGAATAAAAATTTGCCATTTACAACAACATGGATGGACTTGGAGGGTATTATGCTAAGTGAAATAAGTCAGACAGAGAAAGTTAAATGCTGTATGATATCATTTATATGTGTAATCTAAAAAATACAACAAACTAGTGAATAAACAAAAAAGAAGCAGACTCACAGATATAGAGAACAAACTAGTGGTTACCAATAGGGAGTGGGAGGGGGAGGGGCAATATAGGGATAGCAGGTTAAGAGATAGGAACTATTATGTACAAAACAAGCTACAAGGATATAGTGTACAATACAGGGAATAGAGCCACTATTTTATAATAACTATAAATGGAGTATAACCTTTAAAAATTGTGAATCACTATACTGTTTACCTGTAACATATAATATTGTACATCAACTATACTTCAATAAAAATAACAATTATACATAACATTACAAAAATTGTTTTAAAACTATCTTGTTTTTATCTCTATGAAGTCTATGGCCTCTACCCTTACATAATTGAAGGTCACCTATAATTTCTTCTCTAGTTTTGATATTCTTTGGTCACTCTGTACAACTCAGTTGCTCCCTCCTTGTTGATACTCTTGTCTGTGTTGGTATTTAGGGCCCTGTGCTACCTTGAATCCCCTCATCCTTCTTCTGTTTCTCTTTCTCCAATTCTATTTCTGTTTTAGATTACTTTTGACAATGCTCTGAAAATGCGGGTGATTCAGCATTAGGTTTTTGGCCATCTGTTCTTTCATTTTTGTAACCATCCTTGAGAGCTTATCTATTCTCACAGCTTTAGAAATCAATTCTCTAGGGATGATCCTAAACCTTATCTGTCATTCAAATTTCTTTCTAAATTCTAGGGCCAGACTTTTCACTGTTTCATGAACCTTTTCACTTAGTAGTGAAGTCTTACTATAATCCCACACTCAAGGGTCCTAAAACAAAAGTTAAGCCTCTTCTTGATATCATGCCCTTTCTCATTTATGTTATCAATTTTCAGATTAATAATTTTCAATACCACAGTTTTAACTTCAAGGCTATTTCATCACTTTTTCATGATTCTGTCAAATTCAGTGTCACAATTATTTATCTAATTTTATATTAACCCCTTTTTACAACTGTAGTTAGACCACTTTTCATGAAACACAAGTGATTACATAACTTTGTCTATATCTTCACTGTGATTACTAATTTTAAGATATAAGTCACTAAGAAGTTCCTAGCTGCCTATAAAATATGCAGTAATCTATTAATTTTAGGCTCTAGTCCCACCACACTTACCACTGTCCTCTGTTAAATATCTTTCAGTATACGACCATCATGACATTTTCACAGGGCACTACTTTATGTAAATTTTACCCTCACTGCTTTAAAATTTTAAATAAAATTTTATTTTAGAGAAATTCTATTTACATGTTCTATATCTTATTTATTTTAGTTATTATTTTTAAAATTTTGAATCCCTAGAATTTAAAATTTTGCATCCTTAGAATACAAGCTCTAATAGAGCAGAAATTATGGTCTATTTTATTTGTTTATGTTCCCCAAGGCCTAAAAAATGTCAAGAACATAGTAGGTGTCAAGAACTGTGAAGGGACTGAGATTATATTCTCCTTTTAAGTTAGAGAAGAACGCTGCATTAAAGAAAAAGGGTTTTTTTTTTGTTTTTTGTTGTTGTTTTTTATGCATAGCAAAACAGACATCGTGAGCTCCATGTTTGCTCTGGTTCCCTGTGCCTCCCAGGTCTCACAGCAGTGACTCAGAGGGGCCTGGCTGGACGTAACACATGCAGTGTTTTTGCTCACATCCAAAGAACTCCAATTTCAGAAAATGCCAATCTTTACCAGTGATGCAAACCTGCCCAAACTTTGTCCCAGAGAGAGACATTAACTTTATTATTGTGGCCAGCAGACAAATCTCTCTGCTCTAGAGAAAGACACCATCTCTATCTTTTAGGGTGGTTCACTCTACAGGCTGCCTTGAAAATACAGTCTGGAACAAAAGCTGTCAGTGCTTTTGCTTGCAAGATGTTCAGAAACATAAGGGACCCATAGAAAATTGTCTCCCAAAAGGTGGTGCTCTAAAAATATTTTTAGTCTGAATGAATAACATAAACTCTGGATTTTACTTAAGTGGCCACCTTTATCTTGTTTCCCTCCCTTGAATTTACTACTGCCTCCTGTATCTTTGATTTCATTTTCAGCAGTCTCTTCCTTCTCTTTTAATACTGAATATTCTCTTCATTTTTTAAGGCTGATTTCAAGTTCAGGTCTAACCAGACATAGCCTATTTTCTTTGTCCTCTGAATTTAATAGTGACTAATGCAAAATTTAACCCATTCCACCCCTACAAATATGTATGTTATTGTAATTAGGGAAAACTGAAAGGAAAGCAATGATTATGCTTCAAAATAAATCAGTTCCTTAAAATTAAACTTCTTCCTGCACAGTGTTCTGCTAATACCAAATTATTCTTTAAATTTTACTTCAGTGGGAAAATTGCTTCTATATTCAAGTGCATTTCATCATGTTCAAAGGTAAATATCTGCAACACTACATTAACTAATGTGGAAAGGAACCTCCAGATAACAAGTATTACTCCTAATAAATAAATCAGTCGATATTTGTAGCTTCACATAAGACAATCCGTCACAAATAAGCCACCACTCTCTCCTCCATCTAGAAAGGAAGTCAAGAGGTGGGGCTCACCATAAAGTTGGGTGAAGATCATCCTTTTAACTCAGAGGATGCTTCTCCAGGGGCTTGAAATCTAGCTAAAGAATGTAATCTAAGGAAACTGAAATAATTATAATCCTGTAAAATGAAGGAGCAGAAGAATTCTAAATGAGGTTACAGAGATTACCAGCAAGAGAATTCAGAGAAGGGAGTTACTGATGTTGGAAGAATAGACTAGGAGTTGACGTTATTACAATGTGCACTGAAAAGAAAGGAAGAGAGATGCTAATCTTATTTAAATCTTTCTCTGTCGATGATGCATTACTCCTTGGATTCTATAAAGAGGTTTTCTGGTGAAATGCCACTTTTTAAGCCTCTATTCTAAGAAAAATAGTATGAAATCCAGTTCATTTTTATGACATTCAAGTATTAAAGGAAAAAATATCTTAAACTTCAAGGGGCTTTAAGTACCTGTTCTAATCTTCCTTCAGGTAAAGAAGAAAGTATCTCTCTGATTAATCTTTTAAAATATATATCTCCTTGTTTCTTTATAAATTAGTTTGGGATTATATTATAGGCTACTTGATAAATTTCTATTAACACTCTTATTTGATTAGTTTTTAAATTAGTTTTTGTATAATCAATGTTATCTGTGTTAGAGCTTAATATTACTCTTTTTTCATATTGCTGCCTGAACTATTGTGTACTTTTAGAATTATTAAATGAATAATAAAACTCAATATTTCCATTATGATCATATAAAAATATTAACTAGTGGTACTTGAAGAAAATCAGGCTATTACTTTTTTCAGTGCCAATAAATATAAATATAAGAAAATACAATTAACAATAATTTACTTCAACCCATTTCATCTCTAAAATTACATATATATTTTGTGAGTAGAGACTGATGGACAAGCATCAATGCATTATGCCCCAATAGAAATTCTTTCCTTGATCTTAGAATTTTTGTTATAGTGATCTATTAATAAGTAGCAGTCATACCAGATTTGCCTTTAATTTTACTTCAGTAGAAAAATTGCCACTATATCTAGCGCATATCATCATATTTTTGGTAAATATGATTTTAGAATATTTTCACTGAAATATGATAGTAAACTCTAGATAAGCCTGTATTTATAATTTATTTCTAATAAATAAATTAACTGATAACTTTTGTAGATTAAGAAAGGACAGTCTGTCACAAATGAGCCTCTGTATTCTCTTCCATCTAGGAATGAAGTCAAGGGGAGGGGCCCACCATGAGGATGGTAAACTGAGACATTGTCCTCCTAATTGAGAGGGTGCTTCTTTATTGACTTGTTGCAAAAAAAAGAATGATTCACAGTAACTAGGGCTTCTATTTTGTCTCTTTCTTTTGTATATTAATGTAAGATGCTGAATTTTTTTTTTTAGTTCTTAGACATAATTAGGACAATAATCATGTGAAACTGTGAAAATATACTTCAAGTATGTGCTATTCATTTCAGAAATTAAAATTTGCTTCACTGGAATCAAGTCATCAAAATAATAATATTTTACACATAAAATAATTTAGATTTCCTCCTTTTATCTATTATCTGAAACTAAAAAATTCTATTTGGGGGCTTCCCGGGTGGCGCAGTGGTTGGGAGTCTGCCTGCCAATGCAGGGGACATGGGTTCGCGCCCTGGTCTGGGACACGCTGTGGAGCAACTGGGCCCGTGAGCCACAACTACTGAGCCTGCGCATCTGGAGCTTGTGCTCCGCAACAAGAGAGGCCGCGATAGTGAGAGGCCCGCGCACCGCGATGAAGAGTGGCCCCCGCTTGCCACAACTAGGGAAAGCCCTCACACAGAAACAAAGACCCAACACAGCCATAAATAAATAAATAAAAATTTTTAAAAAATTCTATTTGATCTGTTCATTTTTTAGCTTTAAAAACAGTTGCTGCTCCAGTTTTCATGGTATGTTAATTTCTATTTGCTTTCATGCACGCCAAAAACTTAATGTAATATATAACTGCACAATCTGAAGAAAGAAATGCCTATGTCCTGACCAAATTCCTTAAGAAAGGAAGAAATAAGTGAATCTTGATTTACATTTATGCTCTGTTTTCCTTTTAGTAGAATGAATCTACTGTTCTGAATTTTGTGTTATTTAATGCCTTGCTTAACATAACTCATTTGTCTCATAGGTAAATATGCCCAATAATATATTGTTTAATTTTGCATTGTATGGCTACACGTAAGTCAATATCTATTTTACAGATATTCAGCTTGTGCGTGTGTGTTGTTGTTGTTGTTGTATTATGAACAGTACATACTGTGCATGCCTTCTGGTATACAAGACTATATCCTGGAAACACAATTGCTGAATAATAAGGAATGTATGTACAAGTTCCGCTTTATAAGGTAATGAAATGACAAACTGTTTTCTAAATGGCAGTACCAATTTGTCCTCAGCAGCGTGTGTATACGTCCATTGTTCCATATGTCATCAACAAGTAGATTATGACACTATTTTTTTTCCAATCTGGTAGTTAAACTTATTTTCTGAGTCCACTTATGAATTATATTTGATTTCTTCAGGGATATGAAATGTTATTTTCAACATACATCAGAAATTCATACATAGCAGCCTTTTTGACCACTTTCTTTTCTGTTTTTTTGGTCTCTTTGTTCATCCCTGTGTTCGCTGTCTTGGTTACCATGGCTGTACAATACCTTGATATTACGTATAGCAAGTGTCTTTCAAAATTTTGTTTGTTCCATCTTCTTGAGTTATTAATCCAAAGGTTACTGTGAATTAATATTTGGTAAAACAGATGGAAACATGAAATTTAAGTCAATAGGGCAAATTTTCAAACATATTTCTGTATACCTTAATTTGTAGATTTTGACATATATCTGCTTTCCTTACAATATGAAATCAATACCCGAATTTTCTAATATAATAAACTATGACTGAAAAAACTAAATTTTAATTTTAACATAACTTCTTATTCCATTTCAATGTTCCATTCTTCTACCAAAATAATCTTTCAATTAAAAACTATTCATTTATTGGTGGGCATTAGATACTTAAGCAGGCATCAATGATGAGAATAAAGGGTGAAGACTAGAAAGACTATGATCATTAAAATAAAACCATGCAGTTTACACTGTAATCAAGCTCAGGGCTGTAAATATCTACTATGTTAGAGACTTTTATGATTTGTGATCTGGGTTGAAATCCTATGAAATTATCCTATTTTGAGTTTACCCACAGAAAGTCAGTGGCTATAATGCAGTAATACTTCACATTGTTTCACTGTTTGTCTCTCCGTTTAATAAAGAGAAACTGCCCACAGCTTACATAGTTTGAACAGACCAAGGTAGAAAAGGTATCATTTTGCATATAGTTTCTGTTATAGAAATAATGGCTTAACACAACATTTGAGATTTGAAAATACAAGTAAGATGGAAAAAAGGAAACAAAGCTGTCTCTGTTTCCTCATTTAAAGTAAATATAAATTCAGATTGTTCCTCTAGTTCATGGTTTATTACTCTGCAGTATGTAAAAACCTTGATTATACAAATTAATATAACTTTGCCTGGTCCCAAATTAAACACAGATATTTATGAGAAAAGATGACTGTTCTTAATTTTTTAACTCAAGATAGCTTTTGAGCTGTCAACTACTGTACTTTTTAGGCTAATTTAGATTTATATATAATCCTTAATGAATGTGCAAGGGCTGAAAGAAGAACTCAGTAATTACTTTCCCTAATTATCTATTTTAATTATATTCTAGCTATATGCAAAAAGGAAGCAATCTAGCAGATCTGTATTTAAGAAAACTAAAATCAAGGCTTCCTTTATATGGATGCTTTCCTTAAAGATAGTTGGGTAGATACTGCCAAAGCTTATTAATCCCTCACCCCCCAAATTGAGATTTAACTTGTTAATAAGCAAAAATCTCATTTTAAAAATGGGTTATTTAACGGAAATATGGTGTGGCACAGCCCTGTCATTTTCTCAATTATTAAACATTATTTTTCAAGAATGGCACAAAATATCAGCCTTATTCTACAGCACATAAGCCTCCCATTTCCAATATGTGTATCTTATTTAGTCAGTTTCCAAAGGAAATCCATAAATGTACACTTTCCCATCAAACTGATTACATTGTATTATAATTATCTTTGAATTTATTCTAAATAATAAAATAGTTTAAATGTATGAATTACTGCTCATAAATTGTTAGGCAAACATAAGAATTCTGAATAAGTGTTAAAAACATAGTTTTTTAATATATATACCTATGTATATATTTAGCATAGCAACAATTATATAAAAGTATAACATTTATAGTTAAGGCAACTTTTTAAAACATAGTTTTTCTGTCTCTAAAATTGTTCTAGCAGAGCCTGGTTAATCTCGGTAAAAGGGACGTGTGCACAATCATTGGGTTAAAAGACTTCAAATATCCCTTTAATAAACATATGACAATAATAATTATAATAACAACAATAGAAAACAGACAATAAAGCTACCATCATTGAACACTTAATTTTTAACATTGTCTTGAGTACTTCGGAACTATTGCCTTATTTAATACCCATGGTT